>NC_133772.1:96145807-96191783 GCF_003597395.2 Chelonoidis abingdonii
GGACGCGCAAAACCGATTTTATAACATCGGTTTCGTAATATCGGTTTAAACTACTTCGAAATAATCGTGCAGTGTAGACGTACCCTAAGGTATAACAAGCTCCAATGGCCAGAAGTTCATGCTTGACGGATTCAGACTAGAAATAAGGTGCAAATGTAATGGTAAGGTTATATTAACCACTGGAACAACTTATCAAAGGCTATGGTGGATTCTCCATCACTGGAAATTTAGACGCATCCAATCTTGAGTTAAAAAAGATATGCTCTATTTCCAATAGGAGTAGATTCTGATCCTATGGCCTGTGTTATACAGGAGGATTACACTAGATGATCACAATGATCCCTTTGGGTCTTAGAAGCTATGAATATAATGGGTATTTTCACTGTTCATTTTGCAGCAAGTAACATAGCATTGGGCTGATTAGTTAAATAACCTTCAGATCAACAGAGGGGAATGAAAGCTTCATGCTGAAGCCTACGCTTATCAGCTATAAGAACAGGAAATAAAGTGAGGGAAAAAGATGTTGACTCTGGCTTATTTTTATAATGCTAACAGAGTACTAAGAACTGTACAGAGAGGAGACAAGATCTCTGCTGCAGTTTATAGTCTAGCCTGATCATAATATTCAGAAAAGAAAAAGATGGTATCAACTGATTTTGTACCACAGAAAAGCAGCAGGTTTCAGAGGCTCTTGTGTATTAGATGATGGTCCTGAAGGATCTTAAAGGTGACCTGTGTAAAGAAAAGTGGGTTTATGCAGTGTGTGTGTGTGTCATTTTCAAACCATGTTATGTAATGTGATTTCTTTTTTTACCATCTAGAGAGACACCCTTTTAAGGCTAGTCATGACATTGGCTGTAGAAGTAGATGTTCTTTGGTATCAGCATTTGGGCAGGGTTTGGCTAACTTAAATGGTTTCAATGGACTCTTCTTGGCTCACCTTGTTTACCTGCATCATTGTCAAAGATTTTGATGCATAGATAACTAATCCTAATGAAGATGTATTTATAGGGCTTCTGTTTCTTGAGGCTTGTTTATTTTTGGGTGTATTTTTAGCAATTTTTGACTTTTGTGTTGTTTTCTAAATTTTTTTCCCCAGGGTTTCTTTATATATACTATAATGAGTAATACATAAGAACGGCCATACTGGGTTAGAGCAAAGGTTCATCTAGCCCAGAATCCTGTCTTCTGACAGTGGTCAATGCCAGGTGCCCCAGAGGGAATGAACAGGTAATCATTAAGTGATCCAGTCTCTGTCATCCATTCCCAGCTTCTGGCAAACAGGGGCTAGGGACACCATCCCTACCCATCCTGGCTAATAGCCATTGATGGATCTAGCCTCCATGAATTTATCTAGTTCTTTTTTGAACCCTGTTATAGTCTTGGCCTTCACAACATCCTCTGGCAAAGAGTTCCACAGGTTGACTGTGTGTTATGTGAAGGAATACTTCCTTTTGTTTGTTTTAAACCTGCTGCCTATTAATTTCATTTGGTGACCTCTAGTTCTTGTGTTATGAGTAAATAAACTTCTTTATTTACTTTCTCCACCCCAGTCATGATTTTATAGAAATCAATCATATCCCCCCAAGATGAAAAGTCCCAGTCTTATTAATCTCTTCTCATATGGAAGCCGTTCCATATCCCTAATTTTTGTTGCCCTTTTCTTAACCTTTCCCAATTCCAGTGTATTTTCTAAGAGGGAGCGACCACATCTGCATGCAGTACTCAAGATGTGGGTGTACCATGGATTTATATAGAGGCAATATGATATTTTGTCTTATTATCTATCCCTTTCTTAATGCCTAACATTCTGTTCGCTTTTTTGACTGCTGCTGTACATTGAGTGGACATTTTCAGAGAACTATCCACAATGACTCCAATATCTATTTTACACATTCATTACGACAGCATAACTTTGTAATATTCCCTGGTGCATTTTGTCATAGTACTATTTCAAACAGCACTACGGTAAAGATACTAGAGAAATCTTAGTGTGCACAAGCAAGGTCTACACAGACCAATCAACTCACAACACTTTAGAAATCAGGCTCAGAGTACTAAATCTGCATTACTGCTCCATGTAGAAAAGCTTTTAGATACAAATACTGTAACTATTTCTAGTGTTTATCAGTTAAAACTGAAAATCAGATGCCCCATGTATTTATCATGATAAGCTAAGAACAAAAGATTTTTTGCCCCAGCTCTCAGTGCACTACTTTCAATTAAATCTGCATGTTTTCCCTCAAAGTCATGTGTTTAAACCTTTACTTCTATTCAAAATAACTTTTTTTTTTTAAAGGGGGTCAAACTCAGCAGTAGCTTTTCCTTAAGATTTGTCTGTTTTCATGCTGTGCTGGTTTTCAGAAGTTTTGAAAGCGAGTTACCTATATTTGCATAGGGCCCACATCTGGATAGCCACACACCAATGTGGAAACAATTTTTCATCTAGAACTCTACAATCCATTTTTGTGGATGGGATGTGGATACAAATTTTGTATCTGCTCAGGACTGTACATGTGGATTTTGCTTCTGCATCCATGTTGACATTTCGGTTCACCTTTCCTTGCTCTGTAGGCATTTCAGCTGGTATTTACATTGCTGCCTGTTTTTTCATCATTGCCAAACACAAGACAATCCACCATGGGCTTCCAGATCCTTAAAAATGGGCATGATGCATGTGTGAAATAATTCCTGTGCATTGTTTATTTGAAACAGATATCTTAAAATATATGTTCCCGATAATCCATTGGCTGATATGATTCTTTAGGGAATGGAGTTTGGCAACAGTTACTGTTTGCAACTTCCACTAACAGACAGCAAACCTCTGAGATGGATGATGATTTCTTCTACTTTGGAAATTTGGAAACATTCCCCGCTTACATCATTAAGTTCTTAGATCAAGGCATAAAGATTAAAGCTACCAGTCAGATTTTCAAGGTAGTGTTTCTATTTTCTTTGTACATAAACATAGTTCTTAGTCTTTCATACTACTCCAACTTCAAAATTTGTTTTCTGCTGATTGAATCTAATTTGTTTTGTTACACATACCTTTTATTTGATTTCAGGATTTTTTAAAAATTTATTTTCAATACAACGTATAGTAAGGTCTCTTGCTGACATGCAGGGCTGGCTCCAGCGTTTTTGCCACCCCAAGCAGAGGGGGAAAAAAAAAAGCCACAATCGGTGGCAGCTTTATCGCTGTCGCTTCATTCTTCAGCAGCAGGTCCTTCTCTCTCAGAAGGACTGAGGGACTCGCCGCTGAATTGCCGCTGAAGAGCCATACGTGCCACCCCTTGCTGCTGTCCGCCCCAAGCACCTGTGTGGTGCGCTGGTGCTTGGAGCCAGCCCTGCTGACATGAATGTCTGTCTACCCACTGTTAAAAGTACATCATGCTCTGTACAGTAATTGCAAAGCAATTAAGAGCAGCTGGAAAGTTTTTGCACTCTTGCCCCCTCAGACTTCTAGCTGCAAGCTAAGTATGTTATGAGTTGCCTTCAGTTCTAGATTTAATTTTTTGATACCCCAGAATCTGCGTTTACTCTGGTACTTAATGCTAAAAGCAGCCACATCTAGCGTTTTGTTTTGTTCTTTTAGAAGGTCAGGATGTGCAAAGGTATTTATCATCTATGAGTTGACAGTGGCAATGGTAGAGATGGATTTCTTGAGGCAGACAGTAGGCACCGCCTACATTTTTAATTCTTATAAATAGACCCTGATGGAACACGACGTCAAGTGTCCTTTGGTGCTTATGCATTTCAACTTGGAATTTCCCCCAGGGTACTCTCCCCCCAACCCCAGGGTTGTAGAAAACCACAGACTTACTGGTCTCTGTGTTAGTTTGCCTAATTCCCTTTTATGGCAATATCTACCTTTTCCATCCATTAGCTGCTCCAGGAAGTCAGCTATGTCAGTCACATGCTCAGTCCTTTTGACCATAACTAGACCAACTATCCTCAGGTATTTGTTAGATGAGTGGCTGTATTCACACATGAGAATAGTTTGAGGAAGCATGCAGCAAAGCCCCTCTAGAGATTACTTTATCATGTGTAATAAATGTGAAAGCATTTGCAAGAGCTAGAGGCACATGGAATTCAATTTAGAACAGTCTGTACTAAATTCTGACAATTGACCTTTCAAATCATATCCAACCTTGATGCTTTCTATAGGTCCATCTTCCACTGAATTTCTTCTTTGTTGAACAGATTTTTGTCCTTCATATACTTGGCTAATTTAATTTTTTTCTATCTTACTCAATTTTTCCTTCTGTAGTGAGTGTTCGTTTTTCTAATATGTTGTGAAAAATCTAAAAATTAAAATCCAGACATAAGGTTTTAATGAAAGTGGTTAATTGTCTTGCATGGTTCAACAGAAGTTCAAACAAACAAACCTGATATAAAACAGCAAACCTAAAAATAGTCAGCTCCATAGTATGACTGCAGGTACAATTCATGTTGTACTATTAATAAACACAGAGTAATCTGGAACAGGCAAGTATTTGATTAAGGTGTAATAGTAACACCTTTAAAACTGATAGAATAAAGAATGCAAGAGCTTCAAAGTAACACAGTGGTTGGTAAATTTTCAAATGTATAGAGATTTGATTACACTTAAATTAGTAAATATTAATGCTATATGTATTCTCCTCTCCAGCAACAATACTTAACTTCTTATGTACTGTTTGTTCTTAGCAGCCCCAAAAGACAATGGGAAGAACATGTCAGCGGTTTAATTTCATGATAGTTTTAATCAGGTAATTGCAGAAAAACATTGAAACTGTTGTATGATATTATCTGATGTCAACTTACAAGTGTATGATGTAACAAAACCGTTACAAACTTGTATATGCGTATTTACATTATATACTCAAAAGTAACAAGCTATATTCTTATACATAGAAGAAATACATCTATGACATGAGAAACTAAATCATACATCATTTAGTAGAAAGAAATAGCTGTTAAGATTTTAATGGAAATAATATACAAGTGAGGCACTTTTTGAGGTCGTTAGGTGGAAATCAAATGGCACTAAGCAAAAGAAGTGGCAGTGTTCACAAATGAAAATCTATGTACAGATTATACTGTAGCTTCAAATACAACTGTTTCTCCACTAGGTAATGCTTTAGAAACCTCAAAACTAACAACAACAACAACAACAACGTTTGCAATTTAAGAAGCTTTAAGAAAAAATGCTTACGTTTATCAGTGCACCAAAGCATATGGAAGTTTTAACCACTTGGCTGCTGACTAATAGTACCATAAGGCTTTCTCCCCCCTCTGGTAATTCTTATCTTGATATTTCTTTAATGAATATGTATGCATCACTATACTGTCCACATACAGTGCTGTAAATTCTGTGAAAATGTAAAGTCCAATTTAAAAATTGTGCATTATTTACATGGGGGTTTTCACCATTATTCTCTAAGTACACATGGAAAGATCATTCAAAAGAGAATAAGTCAGAAATGGGAGTGCTACATTTCAACATGCAAAAATCTACGCATTCTTTAAAAGTTTATCCAGAGCATAACTCGTGCTGGACACTTGTGAATTTTATGCAACCATTTACTGTGCTGTTCTACAAACAATTACTTACCAGAGGTTTCTCAGTATTTTGTTTTAATCTTGCTTAGAAGATTATATTCACCCCACTTCACCTCTGTTGGGTTGATGGTGTGCTTGTTCATGCTTGTTTAAAAAAAGTTACTCAAAGAATTAAATTTCTCTATCTACATAAGTGTTTTGTACCACCATCCTGGAACTAGAAAAACCCCAAACAAAGGCAAAAAAACCCAACCCACTTATTCTTGGAGGTCCACTGGTAGAACACTTTTTTCAGGCATCATTTTAGCCATTATCTTGATTTTAGTGACACATACTTTTATATTGTAGGCTCATTTCATATAATCTATGGTCCACTTTGCAAATGTGTACTGTAGCAAACATTTTATTTTTAAAGTCAGCTGTAATAGAAACATTTAAAAGGCATAAGATTTGAGGAATCAGAATAAGGGTTCTTATTCCAACTTCCAGTTAAGGACAGTTTTTACTAAATTCATACCTCAAACAATGTACTGTTGTATTTAGCAGGCAATTTGTACAGGAATAAAGCTACAATACATGATTGGGCTATGTAATCATGCTTGCTTTAGTTTTTCCAATAGGTGGTGCCCAAGTGCTACAGTTGACCTCTTTCCCCAGGAGACTAAATGCTTTCTTTCCATAACTGTAGAGTTCACCGTGCCAGGAAAGTGAATCTTCTATGGCTGTTTCCTAAAACTTAGGTCTCCCATATGGCAGCACAGAGCTCTGTTACAAAGTCACAGGAGTAAAATTTGACTTCTGACTTTTCAGAAAAAAATATTGTATTAAGTTTTCCTCTTCCCTTTCAAAAACTTGAGAAAAGATTTCAGAAGGAAAGTTAAAAGTCACTTAACACTGCCACAGACAAGGAGTGGGATACAAGGGACAGTCCTTGAATGGTTTTGCAAAGTGTCTATTTTTGGATACTCAGAAAGTGCCTCCAAAAGTGAGTACGACCCAAACAGTACAGAGATGTATGCCTCTCTGTGCTCTACTACCTCCAACCCATGTGTCAGTGTACAATCATGGTAATTCTTTCAATTAGTCTTAAACTGGGTGAACTGCTAGAAAGACCCATGGTGAAAAATGATGATAACGGCATTAAGGTTTTTTTTTTTAAAATGGATCATATTTTTTAAGAGTAAAGGAAAGGATGGGGACAAAATTTTAGCAGCAAAGTGGTTAAATGTGAATTGAAAATATTACTGCACACATTCAGTAAAAATATTAAAGCATATATGTTGCATATAAAATACAGTACAGGACCAGGAGTTGCACTATGCTGAATAGTGCTCAGAGGAAATTGTTAAACTCATTTTTTCCAGAAGTATATACACAATACAATTCTACAGTATTTTCCTATACAGCCAGCAAGTTTTTTTCTTAGGTTGCTCATATCTCGCTCAATCTTGTTAAAAACCTAGCACTTACAAATATTTTTTATTCACAAGGAAAACATTCCCATTTCACTAATGAATAGTTTAAGTAACAGTCTATTCTAGGCAATCAAGTTTATCTGAAAACACGTGAAGCATGAAAATCATCCAGAGTAGCAGCTTTCAAATATATAAACAGTAAAAACGATACTTAAGACTGCTGCTACAGTGTCATATTCTTGGACTTAGTTCATCCAATCAATTTTTAGTACAAAACTAGAAGCTCTTTCATAACTTCTACAGTTATCAATATATTTGTCTTCTTTTCAATGTGAAATAATATTTCAAGATGCTCTATGTACACAATGCTGTCAATTCGAGCTGTCATATAAATATAAATGTTTTCTTTAAAAAAGTATTTTACAGATAGCGTTATATACATTTGTTCAGAATTTGATTCCTGGACTACAGAAGAGAACTAACAAAAGCTTTAATATATGTAAGAAAGAAAAGTTACATACACCCACACAGAGAAAAATGCATAGAAAATTAAGGTTATTTAAAAAAAAAAAAAAAAAATCAACTATGCAACTTTTTATAGGAAAAGTATACAAGGGACATTCCTTCCCACTCCAACCTTATTGGGATATCTTCTAAATGAATGAATGCCTTTACTTCTGTTAGAATTTTAACATGACAATAAACATTATGAGTGAATGTATTTTGTTGTACCATGTAATAAGAGTCATGATCACTAATTGTTTAAAGATTCTCTGACAGTTAACCTGTTAGAATACTTGACCAATTGCTCTGTAAATTAAACATTTAGTAATATAATACCATGGCCAATTTTATATACATTTTGTACACACACACACACACGTACACACACACACACACACGTTTATTCCAATTTTGCAGGGGCTGTAAGTTGTTAATTTTTTTTAAACAGAATAATTTTATTCTTGCCAGTTTAAATAAAAAAGATGCTACAATTCAAAATAATGAAAACAATTTCAATGTTTGTTAATTATTAATCTTTCAGTTTAATCATCGTACTTGATAAACAGTTGAACATAATCTTAGCAGAAGGATAAACTGAGAACACTGTTGACATACCATTGCAACTCCCTTATTGGACCTTTTGCTTTGCTGAACATTTGTAAATGCAGTAAAATCTTTTTCGGAAGACACCCCAAAAGAAAACAACTTGCTGGTTGAGTAACAGAAAACAACTTCCTTTTTGCTATATTATTGAAACCAAAGTCATTTATATAGAAAAATAAATGTGTTCTTATTAGAACATTTTAGACAATTACATCTGTGCTTAACAAAAGAAATATTGGTCACTCAAGACTATAATAATTAATATTTTAAAAGGTTTTTAGAGATTACCAGAATGCATGGATACAACTCAATACAAACTGTAGCTGATGGGAAATAGGACTGAAAATACCAATTTGTCCATCTGGAATAGAAATACTACTAAATAAACTAATTAAATATTTAAAATACTATCATGGAATGTGATTGTAGATATGACTCATACCTACTATATAACTGGAAGGGGGAAGGAAAGTTTAATATGTAATAGTTCGTACCTTACACATTTAGTTAAATATAAACATTTGTTATTTATATATAAAGTTGCTTCCAAAAATCTATTAATAAGTGATTTAGTTGCACTTAAATCAGTTTCATTTCTGATTTGCCAAGTATTAACTTTTTAGTCTTAAATCAACTGTCATTAGTGCACTTTTAATTTCCTCTCAAATAATTTGTAATTCTTTTAAGAGCCCCAACACCTAAACCATGAATGTACAAAATGGCAAAAGTTAATCCCTTTTAGTATAACTGCAGTTTATATACTCATTTTATAGCCAATAATAAGAAAAGGCTTCCTTTTCCAAACTCCTTCACAACTTGCAACGAAACACCATGCACTGAAAGGAAATAGTTAGGCATGGCTGCTAGCATTTGTAAAATGCTAAGGTCTGACAAGTCTCGCTGCTTCTTCCACATCAGGCTTCTCTTACACGAGATTTCCTTCTGCTTGCCAAAAGCTTCCACAAATCCAAGATAGATGCTTCCTGGAAACAAAGATTTTCAGCTCTATTTGGCACTAGACTGTTCATCCAGCAGCTTTATGCTTTCCTCCACAGCACCCACACACCTCACCACAGTGATGGCATGCTCTCAAGGGGAGGTAGCAGCACATACATGGGGCAATGAATGACAAAGCTATCAGGGCTAACCAACGTAAGCAGAACTTGTCATCACTAGTGTCACATGAGCAGGGGTCAGAGAAATCTCCTTCAGAATCTGACATGCAGTGATATAGCATGCTTTCTGCACAAAGCATGCAACTAACTTGGTATATGCATCTTTTAATAGGATCTGGAGCATCCTGACATTTTCCCCTGCCATTCTCTTCATGATTAAATCTCTCCTGGCAGTATATACAGCGAGAACGCTCACCATCCTCTTTCCTTCTTTTTGACTTTTTAAATTTTAATGAGGAAGGCTGTGTTTTAAACACCACAGAACTCTTCGGGTCTTTTAGTGAATTCAGCTTAGTCCCATCCACACATGGATATAGATAGTCCGATTTTTTATTGTCGGACTTAGAAAACTGTACATTGGAGTCCGCCTCATCCCTCTCCAGATCATTTTTCCACATGTCAGGATGTCTGTAGTCTGCATAACGACGTATTAAAATATCACGAGGATTTATTCTAACAATTTCCTCTTCATCCTGAAAGCTGACGTGTCTGATTGATTTCAATGGGACCTGAAATGGTAAATGGAAGCATCTTGTTAAATTATGTACAGGGACACAGTTAGGTTAGTACTTCAGTTACCATACAAATCAGGGCACAGAACTTTTCCCCATTACTAGGAGATAGTGCTTTCAGTTTATATATGCTCTAGCACAATTTGCATAACAGACTTTTACAAGGTGTAAGCTCAACTTATTTTGTGAAGCAGATGGTCAAACAACATACAGGTTGTAATGCAAAAGCCACCACCATCTATTCTTGAATAATTTCAAAATACTTTCTAATGGAGTTCTCTTTGCTTACTGAAGCAGTACTTCACAAGAAATGCATTAATGCTTATGGTGGGAGCTCACAGCCAGTTACCACAAAAAGGGTTTAAAACACAGCTGGCATCTAATGGAAATTTTGCTAAACCAAGATTGACATAACTTTTTCATAGTTCTATAAAGATTGGCCGGTGATGAGAGCCATCTTTCATGATTAATGAAAATAAGTTTGCTATAAAGTTTTCGTTTATGAGCAACGATTAAAAGCAAACAATCCTTTCCCATCGCTGCCAACAGCAAACAAGTCCCTCAATTATAGGGGAGGTTAACCTCTGCTGAAATACTTGAGATTCATGAAGATTTAGTTGGCTCCATGGAATCAAGTTCAGAGCCAGCCAACCTTGCCAATGGTAAACACGCTAATATTGTAGAGCAAGATAGAGAGGGGACTCTTTGAAAAGCTGCAGAGCACAGTCCTCAGTAAAAATAGAGCAACAGAAATCTAAGGTACTGTAGTGGTGCTGGGTCTTTAATGGCAAGCATATATACCTGACTTCAGCCCAGAACGGGGGGGGGAGGGGGGGGTGAGATAGCAACGGATGCTGGGAAAGGCAGCGCTATATAAAATTTAATAGTTCTGTCTGCAGTGCTTCATGGGAGCAGTTTGTGCTTTATGCTCTCCACAACGGCTCTAAGAAACACTAGATATGAGGAAAAACCTGGAGTGGGGCTCTCCATTAAGGCAGCTAGGGCAGCAGAAAAGACAGACTGTGGGAAGGACCTGTTAAGAGGCTTAGAGACAAGCACAAAAGAAGGCAAGGGAACTTTGGGGAGGATTATGTTGTTCAAGGTCTGAAAGTATTATATAGAACGACCTCCATGGAAGAGTGAAGTAAATGAAGGGAAAGACCTGTGGCAACAAAGTAATGGTGTAGGCTTGAGGCCTGGCATTGACACCTGCCTATTCAGGTGTCTCAAACTGGGGATTCCTCTACAGCAACAGACTTCTAAGGAGGTGCAAGAAATCCCACAGCAGACATATGTGATAACTGCTCTCCAGGGAGCATTAAGTTTTATATTCTTTATAAAGTCTTTTAGTATCTACTATAATAGTTTTATTCTTGTTAGCCATACAAAATATCCAATCTTTCTTTGAATCTTGCTAAATTCTTGACTTCTACAATATCCTGTGCAGGGTGGATTGATTTAAATGAAAGCAATTTAAATCATTGATGGTAATCATGATTAAATCAGGAAGAAGGAAACCTTCATTTAAATAATAGATTTTAATCTTGCTCTGCATTTGCACTTTAGGCATTCTCCTAAAGAAAAGCTGAATCTCATTTGTTTGTAACCATGCGGAACTGCAACTAAATAAAGCCTTTACATTAAATTTGGTCCTTTTTGCAACCAGAAAGATACACATTTCTTTGAACAATCATATAGATTAACATATATTTTTTCAGATTCTTAATTTTTATTTTATAAAATGGATGCCTTTTTGTAAAATGGATATATGATCCATTTCTTATTTACCAGATTCGTTTTTTATTTGTGATTTGTGTTAAGCTCTACTTGGATGGAAATTAGAATTCAATGGGCAAAACCACCTTTTTTTTATTAGTTCAATAAAATGACCTTAAATCAGACATGCCAAACCCGTGGGGAAAAAACTGCAGAAATTGGGCTTGTTTTTGGGTCAATTGGTGTGAGAGTTGCTTGTTGGCTAGTAGCTTGTTTCGCTTGTAGTGTCTTCTTTTTTTGATTGGGTCCCGGCAAGCAGGGGTGGGGGTGGGGGGGGCACGACAAGCAGGGGCAAGCAGAGGAGAAAGTCGGGGTGCACAGTGGACCCACCACAGCCCCAGACTGCACACCGGGGGGCGGGGGGAATCTAGTCACATAGAGAGTGTTGGGATTCTTAGGGACTGGCTTGTTTTGGCCTTGTTTTGAAATGGGATTAGCTTGATTTTTGGCTTATCGTGAAAGTCAGGGTACTTATTTACCACGTGAAAGCTGGCAACTATGCTTCAGTGTGCTGGAGACTTTCCAGGACTTTCCGTGATCTCCGTGACTTTTGCAGTGGCTGGTGCTGGCTCAGGGACTGTCCGAGCTAGGCAGCCCCTGAGCCAGCAGCAGCAATTTGGGTGTGTGGGAGGGGGTTCAGGGCTAGGGGGTTGGGGTGAGGGGTGGAGCTTACCTCCTGGTGGGGGGCTCCCCCTAGCATGTCTCTGCAGCTCCTAGGTGGAGGGGCCAGGGGGCTCCGCGCATTGCCTGCAGGCCCTGCCCCTGCAGCTTCCATTGGCTGCAGTTCCCGGCCAATGGGAGCTGTGGAGCCGGTGCTTGTGGCAGGAGCAGCACGCGGAGCCCCCCTGCCCTTCTCCTCCCAAGGATTGGCAGGGACACACAGTCAGGTAGGGAGCCTGCCAGCCCTGCCAACACTCCCCCCCAGGACCAGTAGGAGCCCTTGGCCATATGCCACTGCCAGCCCCTCCTTCCCAGCGTCAGTGGGGGGCCTGGCCTGCGCACAGCCCACTCCGTCCCCCCCCCCCAGCACCAGCAGGGGTCCTAGGCCACCCACCCAGAGCACCTGCAGCCCCCTGTCCAAGTTTTAGTTAGAGGTATACAGTAAAAGTCATGGACAGGTCACAGGCCATGAATTTTTGTTTACTGCCTGTTACCGGTCCATGACTTTTACTAAAAATACCTGTGACTAAAATGTAGCCTTATTTATAACTAACTGATTTATTAAACAAAAGGACATATCTGTAGTTAGTGAACTGAACTGACTGCTTCTGGTCACCATGGCCTTCAAGATTTTAAAAACTAGTAGATCTCATCCTCTCACATCTAGTTTTTATTAATACATTGGAAGAGGAAAACAAGCTTCCCTGCTTTTTCAAATCCCAACTGGTTTCTTAATAGTCTGAAAGAAATAGCTATATAACTGAAATAGTTCAATAAACTGAAATAAAGAAAATATTCTCTCTGCCCCTGCAGAAAAGCCTACTGCTGTCAAAAGCTGGTTTAGCACTTCAATAAACTAGTTCCAGGTGCTTAACCAGTAACTTTCACCCATTCAGTGGTTTGAAAAAGTACTTCCTTTTATCAGTTTTGAGTCTGCTACCTTTCAGTTTCGTTGCATGTCCCTTGTGTTTGTATATTAGACATGGAGAACAGAAGTTCCTCATCTAATTTCTCAATACCATTCATTACTGCTGTATACTTTTATCATGTCCCCTCTTGTTTGTTTGATCTCTAAAAAAAGCAATCTCAATATTTACAGTCTGTGAGAATTTTTCCGTGCCCCATATCATCTTGTTGCTAGTGTCTGAACTCCCTCTAATTCTGCAATATCCTTTCTGAAACTGGGGTGACCAATACCAAACACAGTATTGCAGAGGTCACCTCATCTCAGAAAGGATACTGAAAGAAACTGGGACTGTTTACCATAAAGAAAAGACAAATAAGACAATAAAAGCATACAAAATAATGAATGGAGCTGAATAAGCAGAGAGGGCAAATCGAAGCTCTCTGTCTTGAAATACAAGGAATAGGGACCATTTAAATGAAAATCCATTGAAAGGAAATACTAAGGAGCTTACAATCAAAGTATAAGAGGAGACAACAGCTGGATACGGACAGGCAATAGCGAGGCAATTATGTTCAGTATAAATTAGCAGCAGTCACAGCACATCACATGCATAGCCTTCATTGAGCGCTTTATTGATATGAAAACACAGGTGAGTTTTAAGGAGAGATATGAAGGAGGATAGCATAAAGGTTCTGCACGTACATATTGCACAAACTTCCCATAAAATAAGAGGCAGCTGAAAGAAATCATAAGTCTCGGTTCATCCGTAAAATGGGAATATTAATACTTAACTTCCTTATGGGGTGCTGCAAGGACGAATTCACTTAGGTGAAGTGAGGAACTTTGGTACTATGCTGGGGGTTACAGAAGAATCCAGACCAAGAGACTGGAAACTCTTCAACTTTCAAGTCAGGTTTTTTCTCATTCTGCTCTCAGGTGCATGATTTGTGAACCTTCTAACAGAAAAGACTGAGGGGGTTGAGCCCCCTAATTTAGTAGATCCACATGATACCATAGGCAGGGGTGACCCCTGTACTAACATTTAGACTGTACAGAAGCTATTCTGCCAGGGATACCCAGCCCTTTGGACTGACATTCCCTGGAGCTCTTCTCAGTGTGGGTTTCCAAAATGCAAAGGAAGAACTAGAGTTGAGTTGCTCTGTGAGTTTAGGGGTGGAATATGCCATGAAGAATATTTGTTCCCTTGGCACTAATCCATAGAAAATTTGAGGATGGGCTTCCATTTGGTCTAGGAGAAAATGTGCGAATGGAGGACTTATGACATGCAGCCAATACTACTACTTTCTTCATGCTTCCTCTGGTCCTGCATTAAGGGGTTAGGGCTCCCTTCTGCTCATGGAAGCAGAGATATCCCTAAAGATTAGGGACATTTCTGAACAGAAGTAGTTACGGTTTTAGCACTAGAACTGGATAATCAGTTATTTTTTAAACAGTTACTGCATATTTGTCATAAATCTGTTCATTCTTTCCTCACGTGTATTACACTATCACACATTTCCCTCTAAAGGCGTCCTTTACTCACACAAAATGCTGAAAATGCATTCTAATTAAACAGAAATAAGTCCTTCCTTAAAAAAACTGGTTAACTAATAAAGCATGAAGGACAAGATTAGGGTTAATAGTCCTGTAATCTGACCTTTTCTCCTTCCTCCTTTGTGTTTGTAAAGCTCGTTATTTTTATTTATTCATTCATACACACAGATACTGTATCTACTTCTCCTTCCCCAAATCAGCCCCCCATCTACCACCTGCTCAAATGCTTCGATGCTGATATATTAAAAACTTGGCAGCAGTCCACCCCAATAGCAACCTAATAACAAATCAGTGGTCAAGGGAGCTCGGGTGGGGGTGGTGGTGGGTGTGGTGGGTAATTCTATAAGGAAACAAGTTTTAGTACTGAATTTCCAAAGGTTTTATACATGAAGAGTATAAAGTAATTTTAAAAGCTAGGTGATACACCTTGATAGTGTATCACCTTTAAACAATTCAAAAGCAGGAAGTAAAGAAGACTACAACAGTGTGTGACCCAGGATCAGTTATGTACAAAACACTGTTGGCGAAATAAATTATGTTTACAGTGTGCCTTTCATTCAGAACAATCTCATTCTCTAACTCAACTTCAGAGTATATACCTGCACCTACATTTATATATTTCAGGATTCACATCACCTAATAGTGAAATATGGTCTCTCCTAACACCACGCAGCAACACTACACAGCAGTTTGAAAGAGAGTGAGAAAGAATCCTATATCAAATCGGAACTCCAGTGAGAATTTCATTAATAAAATTACTCAGCTGGAAATTAGTTAGAACACTGGTGCTAATGTGCTTAGTCTTGCTAGAAATACCAAAAGATTAATGGCTTCACTGTGGTCAGGGCCTTAATGTTGCATTTTGTTTGAAAGACAGGACATCCAAACCAGGCTTGGACATTTGTTCAGTACTGCACATTTCCCACATTTTCCTAGACAATGTCCCATCCAACGAAATGGGCAGATTCAGCTCTGCTCAGTTTGCAGACTAGCTCTGCTTAGTTTGCAGTCAGCCTACAAGGGTAGATTGAATACACAATTATACATGAAGGATTGGGTTATTGCTGAATTTCTTGTCCATTAAAATTCTTAATCATAACACTACATTAAGCAGTTTTGTATGCTATGGTCAAGATAAAAATCTATAATTTATTCAATATTTATTCAAATATTCCTGCACCCCAAGAGGGTTTGTTTGAATATATGATCAAAATAAAACACTTACTGGCATTTACCTCATTATATACACATACATATTAGTGTATACATAATTGAAACGCTGCACATTAAAGTCAGGAGAAATATACATTAATCTTTGTAAAATTCTGTAAAGGAACAAATCCAGAACCAATAAAAAACGATATTCCATGCTCTAAATGGGACTCGAGGGCTTATGCTAAAGAGGGATGTGCAGGATGCAACTGGTACTTAGGTTTGAAAGGAATGCTTTAGGAATCTAAGATTTACCTCAGTCTCAATGGATATTCAACAGTCTAGATTTGAATGTTAGTCCTTCATGGAAAATCTACAGTAAGGCATTTTTAGAGAGACATATGTTCAAAGCACAGTAAAGACAACCTTTACAATACCCCTTTGATGGGGGTAGGCACATATCCCCACTTCACAACCACAAGGACTGAGAAAGAAAGGTCTGGTGACTTATCAAGGAGACAATGAGTCAGCAGCAGAATCAAGACAAACACAGAACTTCATGTTTCAGAGTATCAGAGGGGTAGCCGTGTTGGTCTGGATCTGTAAAAGCAGTAGAGAGTCCTGTGGTGCCTTATAGACTAATAGACGTTTTGGAGCATGAGTTTTCATGGGTGAATACCCACTTCGTCTGATGCATGTACATAAGGTACCACAGGACTCTTTGCTGATGTTTCAGAGTGGTAGCCATGTTAGTCTGTATCAGCAAAAAGAACGAGGAGTACTTGTGGCACCTTAGAGACTAACAAATTTATGTGGGCATAAGCTTTCATGGGCTAAAACCTACTTCATCAGATGCATGCAGTGGAAAATACAGTAGGAAGACACACACACACACACACACACACACACCGTGAAAAATATGGGTGTTGCCATACTAACTCTAATGAGACTAATCAATTAAGGTGAGCTATTAGCAGGAGAAAAAAAAACTTTTGTAGTGATAATCAGGATGGCCCATTTCAAACAGTTGACAAGAAGGTGTGAGTAACAGTAGTCATCTCAATTATCACTTCAAAAGTTTTTTTTTTTCTCCTGCTGACGATAGCTCATCTCAATTGATTAGACTCTTCCTGTTGGTATGCATACTTCCACCTTCTCATATTCTCTGTACGTATAAATATCTCCTGTCTGTGTGTTCCATTCTATGCATCTGAAGAAGTGAGCTGTAGCTCACAAAAGCTCATGCTGAAATACATTTGTTAGTCTCTAACGTGCCACAAGTACTCCTGTTCTTGTCATGGGGAAATAGTTACTTTTTGTGTAATGATCCATCCATTCCCAGTCTTTATTCAAGCCTAATTTAATGGTGTCCAGTTTGCAAATTAATTCCAGTTCTGCAATTTCTCGTTGAAGTCTGTTTTTGAAGTTTTTTTGTTGAAGAATTCGACTTTTAGGTCTGTAATTGAGTGAGCAGGGAGACTGAAGTGTTCTCTGACTGGTTTTTGAATGTTATAATTCTCAACGACTGATTAGTGTCCATTTATTCTTTTGCATAGAGACTGTCTGGTTTAGCCAATGTACATGGCAGAGGGACTCTGTCCACATATCTATTCAAGGGACTCCATCATAGGACCTAATCACATCAGAGGCTCATTCACCTGCACATCTATCAATGAGATATATGCCATCATGTGCCAGCAATGCCCCTCTGCCTCTAAGGTGCCACAAGTACTCCTCGTTTTCAGAACCTCATGAATCCCAGTTGTTTGCCTATTTCTCTAGATAGGACTCTCTTTCAAATCAAAGAAGAATGTTTATTTTACTACTTTTGGGTAATTAGTCAACTCCTGCACTAGCTGATACAAGTTTGTAAAAGGGGAGCTTATCTTTCTTTGGAAGAATACCTAATATATTAGAGGGCTCCCTCCTTATGCTTGTTCCAGGGGCAGAAGTACATTTTAATAAAATGCTCTGAACTATTATTTGAACTTCCACATTTTCAGCACATGTTATGGACATACTCTCTAGAGTCTCCCTAGTAAAAATACTCTCTAGAGTTTCCCTAGTAAAAAGTTCCCCAAAACTTCTTGGCATATAGTCCTCTATAATAAATTTGTTACCCAAGTCAATAAAAATGCCTACTACTTCTATGCTATCAAAAACCTAATAATATTAATTAGAAAAATACTCTATGTAATACACCCCAAGTATACATTTATGTATAGTTTCTAATCAACACTGTTTTTCCATACTTTTTTCCATACTTGCCAAAAATGTTTCACTGAGGACTAAGACCATGGCAAATCAAAAAAGTTTCAAAAATAAATGGCGTATCAAAACACAGAAATGTGTAATAAAGACTTGAAAAAAAATTCAGAATGTGGAAATAATGGCTTTTCACCTTATTTGGTTAACTCAAGGATGGCTAAACAATTTTACAAAACTTAACCTCCAAAACATCCTTTGTAAGGTAAAAATCCTTTGACATTTCATCCAAAGAGGATAGATCTACCACATTTCAGAAAGTAATTCAGTGCAGTATCTACATATAGTGGCTTATAATACAAGTATCATCCCAGCCATACCTATGTAGTGTTGGATTAAATGAATAATATAGAATTACATGGTAAGTGATATAAGAAATGTTTCTATGGTTGGAAGCAGGATTGGCAATTTCCTGGGAAAAAACTAGGTTAGGACAGGTCACTGGCAAATACCAGTTGAAACTGGGAAAAATAAAAATTATTAGAATATAATACTAAAAAAACCTAGCAATTTAAATAATAGTTTTGCAGTATAATATTTTAAATTGAAATGAGTCATAACATGTATAAACTCCTTGCAAATATACTGAAATATAATATGATACTGAACATCAGAATGTATATTAAATATATTAGTTTACACCTATTGCAGTTTTATTTTTTATTTATACAATTTTAAATCTATCTCCAAGTCTACTGCCTTATGTAACCACAATGTGATTATGTAATTAAAACGAAGTGTAATGGGGTGTGAATTAACAAAACCATTTTAAAAACAGAAAATGCCTTGAACTGGAACTAACTAGTCTTTCCTGGCGTAGTAAAAACTACAATTTCACATGGTAAAAATCACATCTGATAAATACCATGCCATCCCCAGTTGGAAATCTCTTACCTGATTGGGTTGGCTGGGAAAGTAGGCTCTTCTGGAGTTCAATTCCTCAAATGTTGAGGGCCTTATATTTGGACTTTTATAAGGTTCACTGGTTACTACGGTTTCATGATGGAAAAGCTGATCTTTTAATGAACTGAAAGTATCTTCCTGAATTGCCTAAAATAGAAAGAATTCAACTTTATTCTGTTCTTGATATGGACTTAACATTTACATAAAAATCTCTATGAATATCAAACCATAAAATCTTTAAACTCTCCAATATATACGTATATATTTTACAAGATACATGTTAGAAGGAAACATTCACAAGGTCTCAAACAACATTTTTTTTTGAAAAATGGTTTCAGTACCGACAAAGTAAGTCTGCCCAACAGAATGAAATTCCCTGTCCAGAGAACGGATACAGTATAGGCAACAGCAATACAAGCCTCTCTACTCCACCCATCCACTTCAAATCTGACATGGAAGAATCACTTCTAAGAGGGAGTGTTTAGTTCAGTCTCCAGTACTATTTGTTCTAGAAATGTCCACAAAGGTGTTAATTATTGCTTGTACTGTGTGTTTGCAAAATTGTATTGCTTTCACTACACATTGTGAAGAAACAGAAACTCAGACATACTGCTGAAGGAAAAAGTTCTGAAAGTAATGATGCACAAACAATTACTGTTTGGGTCTCAAATTTAGAAAGCAAGTTTGTTTAACAGATTGGCTTGCTATACAGAAAAATAAATGAACAAAAAGTGAATTTCAAGATAGATACCGGAGCTGAGTGCTACAGTCACACGAAGCATACACAAAACTACTACTGACTATCCAATATTGAAACTAAGTTTACATGAAACAAATGGGCACAAGGTTAAGAATCTGTGGCAAATGTATATTAAGATGTCTGCAGGATAAATCCAGTCATAGCTTGAGATTGTGGAACAGGAAGTGTGCTTTGCTTGAACAGTGGTCTGTTTGTGCCAATGATCAATCTACTGAACAAAATGGAGATAATCTTAAAGAATCAGATGTGTTTAATGAGTTGGGATACATTAAGGACAGGATGTAGTGAATGAGAATGAGGCAGATCCCAGTTAGCTGCCCTCCCCTCCCCCCAAACAACCGCCCTATATGCCATATAAAGTTCTGTTAGCACTGACAGATATAATTAAAAACTAGAATTGACCGGGTGATAAAAACTGATGTTACTGAAAAAGATCAAACTTCAACTCTGGGTTAATGGTGGTCACTGTAATAAAACCGAACAAGCTAAAGATTTGTAGAGATCTAAAAGATTTGAATAAGCCAATTCAACACAAACTACTGCATAGGACCAGATGAGGTTGTCATGTTTAGACTGCAAGGGTTTTGTCATGTCCAAAAGATACAGAAAGTGCAAGACCCTGGACTCTCCTTTTGGTAAATATATGTTTAAATCCTTTCTTCTTTAAATTAGCTCTGCATCTGAAGTAGAGCAAAGCATCATGTGCTGGATCTTTGACAATCTGGATGAGATGGAAGGAGAGGTTACTTACCTTACAGCAACTTGGAGTTTGAGATGTTTTGCCCCTACGGGTGCTCCACCATAGGATGCATGCATGCATGCTTGTGCCCTCTCGACTGGAGAATACAAAGCAACGTCCATTGGCACTGTCACGGGGCGCATCACTCACCGCTGGCCTGGCGCCTCCTTGTGGTACTCTAGGGATTATCTCGAGGCCAAAGGCCTGTCTGTGGTTTGCATACCGTCACTCTGTCTCTGCTATCAACTTACTGCCCCTCTTGCAACCTCAGGCACTACAATGTCCTCTTTGTGGCTCAGCCCTCCAGCCATGTCACTGTCTGTGTTCCCGCTTTCTGGGGGAGTTTAACTCCTCAATAGTCAGGCAGTCCCCTTACTCACTGCCTCAGTGCCACTCACCCAGTGGCTGATAGGGGAACCCAGGCCTGTCCTCTTCTCTGAGTGCTAGCCCAGGGACCCTCAGCTCAGCAGTCTGGGCCTTCTTTCTCTGGGCTCACTGGTCTATCCCTGGGCTGCTTTCTACTACCGGTTCCCCTTCTCTTCCTGGGCCTACCAGTTTCCCAAAGTCTCCTCCCAGGGAGTGACTGCCTTTTCCCAGCTGCCTTTTCTCCATTCAGCTCCTAGGCTTTATAGGCCCACAAATTTCTGGCCAGCTGAAGTTCTTTAATCAGCTGCATCTGGCCTGCATTAAACCCTGCAGGGTGAGTGTGGGGTAGTCACCTCACCACAGGCCCATACTTGCACAAAGTAGCATCTTGTGCCTCAAACCAAGGGATATAAGGAGGCAAGGACCCACTGCCACTCAGCTCCTTCTCAGCTGTTGAGAGCCTTCACAGCCGAGGAGGAGGAGGAGGACGACGACGACCCATAGGGACAAAACATTTCAAATACATCAAGTTACTATATGGTAGGTATCTTCTCTTTTGAGTATATGCCCCTATGAGTGCTCCACTGTAAAAGAATCCCAAGCAGTAACTTAACAAGGAGGTGGGTGCTGAGGAGGCACATTCAAGACCGTTCAGAAGACTGCATCACCAAAGGTAGTAGCATCCCTGAAAACAGGAATGGTGTTGTAATGCTTGGCAAAGGTATGGATGGAAGACCAAGTCACAGTCCTACATACTTCTGATATGGAAACATCCTTCAACAGAGCTCTACATGTGGACTGAGATCTAGTGGAATGTATTACCACTCTGTGAGGGTACTGCACCCCAATAGAGACTTATAGCAGGTGTCATAAACAGATAGTTAAGGGTTAATGCCTCTTTTACTTGAAAAGGGTTAAGAAGTTCACCTAGCCTAGCTGACACCTGACCAGAGGAACCAATGGGGGAATAAGATGTTTCAAAAGGAAGGAGGGAAGTTTTTAATCTCATCCCAGGCTGACCCCTGCACCTGGTATGGGCCCTGGTTCTTCCTTATCCATTTATCCAAAAAATTCTTTACCCTGGCTTGCCAGAACCCGCAACTACCATCACGAGAGTTCACTATACCCCCTCCAAGCAGCTGCGCAGACTGTTGGAGAGGGGGACTTACAGGTCGCCACTCATCTATCCAATGTGATGCATTTGAGTCACAGGCACCAAGATGTTAGGGGGCTTATTCCTTCACTCTCTCACTTCCCTGGTCCTTCTTGCACGAACAGAGAGCAACAATACCCGAAGTCCAAAGGCGCAAACAATTCGATGTTTATTGGGGTGAACTTCCAGCAAGCATGGATTCCAGTTTCCTTCCTTAGTGTACCCCACCCCACCACTGCCACCATGTCATAGGTCTCACCCCCACTCTGAACTTTAGGGTACAGATGTGGGGACCTGCATGGACACTTTGAAGCTTAATTACCAGCTTAGATATGGTCTCGCTGCCACCATCCAGAATTCGAGTACCTGGATCACTCCCTATCCCCCAAAAACCTTCCCCTTCCTGGGTAGCCTCGAGAGACTCCTCCACCAATTCCCTGGTGAGTCCAGATCCAACTCCCTGGGATCTCAAAAACAAGGAAGAATTACTCCTTCTCTCTCCCTTTCCCCCCCCACACCAATCCCTGGTGAGTCCAGATCCAATTCCCTTGGATCTAAAAGAACAGGAAAAAAAAAATCAATCAGGTTCTTAAAAAGAAGGCTTTTAATTAAAGAAAAAAAAAAAAACCTCTGGGGGACAGCATATCAGATAATCTCACAGACAACAGATTGAAAACACAGGATGTTCCCCTGGGCAAAAATCTTAACACACACAAGAATACCCAATTTGATAATTCCCTTAATGGCATCAAGACAAGTCACAAAAGAAAATAAACAAACCTACTTATTCCTTTCTAAAACTTACTACTCTGATAAGAGGCTGGTTCCTTGATCTTTTTCACTCCGGCTGAAACTGAAACTGACTAAACAAAGGAAACTTCCCTCCTTCCTTTTGAAACATCTTGTTCCCCCATTGGTCCCTCTGGTCAGGTGTCAGCTAGGCTAAGTGAACTTCTTAACCCTTTACAGGTAAAAGAGGCATTAACCCCTAACTATCTGTTTATGACAGCAGGTAAAAAGATGTACCCTGAAACCCACTTTGCCAGTCTGTGTGTGGGGATATAGGTTATCCCTCCATTCTCTCAGAAAATAATGAGAGGCCCAGAAGGTCTTAGTCCCATCAAGGTAGAAGGCAATGGCCCTTCTGACATGTCGTGTATGTAGGCTAGACTCATCTGTGGAGGTATGAGGTTTTGGATAGAATACTGGGAGTCAAATTTTCTGATTAATGTGATACTCTGAAGATACCTTTGGGAGGAAGTGAGAATGAGGGCATATCATCACCTTTTCTTCATAAATGGTGGTATATGGCAGCCCAACCTTAAGGGCACCAAGTTCTCCTGTTTGTCTAGCTCAGGGGTCGGCAACCTTTCAGAAGTGGTGTGCCGAGTCTTCATTTATGCACTCTAATTTAAGGTTTCGTGTGACTGTAATACATTTTAATGGTTTTTAGAAGGTCTCTCTCTACAAGTCTATATATAATATAACAAACTAGTGTTGTATTTTCAAATAAACAAGGTTTTCAAATGTTTAAGAAGCTTCATTTAAAATTAAATTAAAATGTTGATCTTACGCCACCGGCCTGCTCAGCCTACTGCTGGTCTAGGGTTCTGTTCACCTAGGCCGGCAGTGGGCTGAGTGGGGCCTGCAGCCGGGATCCCCAGCTGGGAAGGGTCTGGCAGCCAGAACCCCAGACCAGCAACAGGCTGTGCGAGGCCGGCAACAGGGACCCCAGACCGGCTATGGGCTGAGCGGCTCAGCCCACTGCCGCTCAGGGGTTCCATCCTCCGGGTCCTGCCAGCTGAGATCGTGGCTGCCAGTCTGGGGTCCCGGCCCTGCCCACATACAGTAGGTACCTACCTTCTCCCTGTTCTGGCCCATTCTCTTCCTCTCTCTGCACTGAGCTGAGGGCGGGAGTGCACTGAACACAGGGCTGGAGCTGAAGGGTCTGGCCAGGAGCTAGAATGAAGGAGGGAGCTCAGGGTTGGGGCAGGAGGTTTGGATGTGGGGTCACTTACCTGGGCAGCTCCCATTTGGTGTGAGGGGTGCAGGTGGGAATGTGACTCCCATTTGGTGCTGGGGGTGGGGATGTGGGGTGGGGACGTGGAAAGTGCAAGAGTCAGGGCAGAGGGCTGAGGACATGTGAGGGGCTGCAAGAGTCAGGGTGGGAGGGCTGGGTATGTGTGGGGGTGCCAGAGTCAGGGCTGGGGTCATGGCGGGGGGTGAAGGAGTCAGAGGGCTGGGTGGTACAGGGCTCAGGCAGAGCGGGTGGTGGGGGGGGAGGGGCTCAGTGGCAGAGGCTGGTGACTGGCCCCGCCGAACGCCCGATCAACCCCCCACCGCTCCTGTCCAACACCCCTTGGACCCCACCCTAATCAAGCCTCCCGTGCCCCTGTCCCTGAACTGACCCCTAGACCACCCCTTAACCTTCCCCTGACTGCCCCAACCCTATCCACACCCCAACACCAGACGACCCCTGACTCCCATGCCCATCAAACTGCTCCCACCCTGACAGGACCCCAGAACTCTGGACCCATCAACCCCCCCGCTCCTGCCTCTGCCCCAACCCTCTCACCACCCTCTGCCTCCTGACAAGGACCCCCAGAAACTCCCGACTACATCCAACCTCACAGTGCTCATGGTCTCTACGACCACCCACTTCAAAACCCCCCCCACCCTAACTGCTCCCCGACCTCCCTCGTGCTTCCCCTGCCCGGCCTATCATCTCTCAAACAGACCTGGACTCCCAATCACCCCATCCATCTCCCCGCGCTCCCTGACTGACCCCGCAGAACCCCCCCCTAACAACCCCACAAGGATCCATCCCCCATCCAACCACCTCGGCTCCCTGTCCACTGTGACTTGCCCCCCCATCGACTACCACAACCTCCCCGCCCCGGCCCCTTACCATGGAGCTCCCCGCTCATCTGGAGCCCTGCCGCCGCTGAGCGCGCAGCCCAGCCCCGCCCCTCAGAGCGATATGCGCACAACAGCAGGGCTCTGGATAAGCGAAGAGTGACTTTACCTCTCCACGGAGCCAAACGCTGCCCCGTGGGAGTGCGCAGCCCCAGCCCCCAGAGGCCCACGCACGCGGCAGCAGGGCTCTGGGGGAAGGGGGGGGGAGGGGGCGGTGGCTTGCAGCGCTCGGCGGGATACTCCAGCCCAGGACTGCGGACCCCGCGGCTTGCCGCATCGGCAGAATTTTTAATGGCATACGGAGTCCCAGCAGGCAGTCGTGTGCCATTAAAAAACGGCTCGCGTGCCATAGGTTGCTGACTCCTGGTCTAGCTGAAGCAATGGCAATGAGGAATGAAGTCTTGAGGGAGAGCTGGGAGAGAGAACATGTAGCTACTGGTTCAAAGGTAGATTTCCTTAGGACGATAGGAAACAAACTGAAGTTGCAACTGGGAGAGCTGATTCTGTACAGGGGGAAACAAGATGGTTAAGATCCTTGAGGAATCTAGCTGTAGTAGGGTGGGTAAAGACTGAAAAGCCTTTGATGGGTGAGTGAAAGGCTGTAATAGCGGCCAAATGTACTCTGAGCGTAGTGACAGGTTTTCAAATCCAACAGGTAGCCAGGATTTTGGAGACCAGGCCCTCTGAGGCTTGGGAAGATTAAAGAGAACACCGGGAGTAGAACACTTCCATTTTTGAAAGTAGTCTAGCTCCATACTAGAGAACCATGTAGGAACCATGTTGTCAGGTTCAAGAAGGAGGGATTGGAGTCGATCAGGATCCCTGAGTCCTGCAACAGGAGATCCTTCCTGAGATGAAGTTGGTGAGATGTTGGCACAGAGAGGTGTAGCAGGCTTGAGTGCCACACTTACCTTGCTCAGGACAGTACTATGAAGATAACCTTTACTCTTTTCAGATGCAGTTTGGAGTCAGGTCTTGAGATTAAAGGTAGAGGTGGATAACATACGGTAGGGGATGGCATAATATGTCATGAATGTGGGTACCGAAGACCATGTTGCGGCCCTGTAGATGTCCTGGTTAGGGACATGTGCCAGGAAGGCAGCTGAAGACGCCAAAGCCCTAGTCGAATGAGCCTTTACTATCGGCGGAGGCACAGCCTATGCCAACTCATAAGAAGTACGGATGCAGGTAGTGATCCAATTCTAAATCCTCTGAAGACACCGGAAGGCCCTTCATTCTGTCAACTATCATGATAAAAAGCTGGGTCGATCTGCAGAAGGGCTTGGTGTGCTCCAGGTAGAACGCCAGGGTGTGCCTGACATCTAGTGTGCAGCCGCTTCTCCTCATTTGTCACGTGACTTTGGACAGAACACCGGGAAGAAGATATCCTGGTTGACATGGAAGTGCGACACCACAGTTGGCAGGTAGACTGGATGGGGCTGCAGTTGGACCTTGTTGTTGTAAATACTGTGCATGGGGGCTCCCAAGTGAGGGCTTTAATTTCAGAGACACATCTTACCGAGGAAATAGCTACAAGGAATGCAACCTTCCACAAGAACTGGGAAAGAGAACAACAAGCGTAGGCTCAAAGGGCAGACCCATGAGCCTGGAGAGGACCAGGTTGAGGTCCCACTGCTGAACCAGATCCTGGACCGGTAGAAAGAGTCTTTCACGGCCTTTCAGGAACCCGATCAAGATCTTATGCAAGAGTATCGAGCTACCCTGGATGTGAGGACAGAAGGCTGATATGGCAGCCTGGTGCACCTTGACTGAAGAGAAGGCGAGCCCTTGGTGCTTTAAGTGAAGCAGGTAATTCAAGATGGACTGCAGAGACAACTCATTTGGGGAGACAGTCTGCTCCAAAGCCCAGCAAGAGAAACGCTTTCCACTTTGTAAGTTGCTCTGGTAGAGGGCTTTCTGCTATACCTGACTAGAGCAGGCTTGTTCCTCTGGATTCAGCCATACAGCATCCAGGCTGTGAGGTGGAGAGAGGTGTAGTGCGGGTGCAGGAGTCGACTGATCCTGCGAGAGTAGGTCCAGGGGTCTGGGAAGTGGCCACAGGCTGCAACAGCCAGGCTCATGAGCATGCCGAACCAATGCTGAGGCGACAATAATGACCCATGCCTTGTCCCTTTTGATTTTTGACAGGACTTTGCCGATGAGCAGAACTGGCGGGAAGGCATACATCAGGTCCTCTGACCAAGACCAGGAGAAAGGCATTAGATAGTGAGCCTCTGCCTAGGCCTTGGAGAGAGCAAAACTGATGACACTTTCTGTTCTGTCTGGTGGCAAACAGGTCCACATGGGGAGCTCCCCACTTCTGGAGGAGCATTCTGACAATCTCCAAGTGAAGGGACCACTCATGCTGAGAGAAGAAGAACCTGCTGAGGCAACTTGCTAGTGTGTTCCTGATGCTGGGGAGGTGCAATGCTTTCAGGTGGATTGCATGCTGGATGCAGACGTCCCACAGACGAAGGGCCTCCTGGCACACAGCTGACAATCAAGTTCCCCCTGCATGTTGACACAGAACATGGAGGCCGTGTTGTCCATCAACATTTGCACCACCCACCCGGACAGTTGGGGAATGAAGACATCACAAGCTAGGTGGTTGGCTCTGAACTCCCTGACATTTATATGCAACGCAAGTTCCTTTCGAGACCATAACCCTTGAGTCCACTGTGTACCGAGATACATTCCCCAATCGAGGTAGGACGCATCCGAAATCAGGGAGACCATGGGTTGTGGGCTCGCGAACGACACACCTTCCAACACCAGAATCAGGTCGGACTATCACTGCAGAGACGCAAATATCTGTGGAGGGATCGTGATGACCTTGTCTAGATGATGTCTGGCCGGGGAGCAGACCGATGCCAGCCACATCTGGAGAAGATGCAGCCTGAGTCCCGCATGTTGGACAATGTACATGCATGCTGCCATGCGCCAAAATAGTCTGAGATAAGGCCGTGGTGAGTGGATGGGCAGTGAAGTGGCAATCAGATCTGACACTGCCCTGAACATGGCCTCTGTCAGGAATGCTCTGGCTTGGGTAAAGTCGCTTACCACACTGATAAACAATATCCGTTGGACTGGGATCAATATTGATTTTTCTTCATTTATCAACAAGCCCAGAGCTTGACAAGTGGCTTGCAAATCTCGATGCAGCGCTGGACCTGGAGCAGACCTTGACGAGCCAGTTGTCAAGGTATGGGTAAATCTAGATACCCTGCCATCTGAGGTAGGCCGCCACCACCAACATGCATTTCATATACACCCTTGGCGTCATTGCTAGGCCAAAGGGAGCACTGCGAATTGGTAGTGGGCGGTCCCAACTATGAAACATAGGAACCATCTGTATCTATGAAATATCAATATGTTAAAGTAAGCATCTTTCAGATCAAGGGCAGTGTACCAGTCTCCTGGATCCAGGGAAGGAATGATGGAGCTGTGATAAATGAAGGGGTGTGTGTGGGGGGGGAAGGGGGGAAATAGCTCCCTTTTATGGACCCAACCAGCTAGTTAGCTATAAAATCCCTCTTAGTAGCTGTTCTCTACTTACTTTACCTGTAAAAGGTTAAAAGTCTCACTGCTATGCATAGGTAAAAGGAAATGAATGGGCACTTGGCCAAAAGAGCCAATGGGAAGGCTAGAACTTCTTAAAACTGAAACAAGGGTCCCCTTTTGTCTCTGTTTTTTTTGTTCTCCAGAGAGGGGGGAACAGGGCAGCAACTATGCTGTAAGAAGCTTGGGACCAGGTTTGAAAAATCATCAGTATCATACCTAGAAACTACTCATTTGAAATCCCAGATATGCAACTAGATCAGGAAATGTCTAGGAAGACGTGATTAGATTTCTCTCTTTTTTTATTTCTTTATGGCTTGTGGACTCCTTTGTGCTAACTCAAGATGCTTTTGTTTTGCTTCTAACCTTTAAGCTGGACCTCAAGAAAGCTATTCTTGGTGCTTAATTCTTACAGTTGCTTTTTTTTTTTTTTAATTTAGTACCAGCCTGAGTTTTCAGATGTATTTCCCTTTTTTCTTTAAATACAATTTACCTTTAAGAGCAGAATTGGTTTTTTGTGTCCTAAAAGGTTTGTGCACATGTTGTTTAATTAGTTGGTGGCAACAGCTTATTTCCTTTCTTTCTCAGCTCTTCCCCAGGAGGAGGGTGAAAGGGCTCAAGGGTACTCACAGGAAGGAATTGCCAAGTGCGCCTTCCTGGGTTCTCAAAGGGGTTTTGCACTTGGGTGGTGGTAGCACCTACCCATCTAAGGTCGGAGAAAAGCTGTAACCTTCAGAGTTTACTTCAAGAGTGCAGTGGCCAGTATTAATTTTTAGAATCCTTGCAGGCCCCCATTTTCTGCACTCAGAGTGCCAGAATGGGGAATTAGCCTTGACAGAGGCCAAGGAGACCATGGGGAACTTCAACTTCTTGAGGTACTTGTTGAGGCTCCGCAGGTCAAGGATGGGTTGTGGATTCCACCCTCCCACCCTTGGCTTTTGGGATAAAAAAATAGGAGGCGTAAAACCCTTTCCCCCTCAAATGCAGAGGACTTCCTCCATGGCTTCCACCCGCAGTAGGCCTTGCACCTCCTGAGTGAGCAGATGCTTGTGAGGAGGGTCCCTGAAGAGGGATGGGGGTTGGTGGGGGTGGAATAGAAACAAACTAGAGGGTATATCCCCCTGCTACTGTGCTGAGGACCCACTGGTCTGATGTTATAGCAACCCAGACAAGGAGAAAGGGGGACAACCAGTTAGAAAGTAACAGGGGAGCAGGATCCAGGACACAGGCTGGAAGGTTGTCCTTGGGCACATCCTCAAAATTACTGCTTGTTACTTGGCTGGTTATGGGTGGAGCTCAGGTGAGCTGAGGGTGCCAGCTGATGGCCTTGCTGGCACTTACAGCCCTTGCGGAAGGACACTGACCGAGGTTTGCTTCCAAACCTGTGGCGCTGTTGCGGCTTAAACTGCTTCCTCGCTGGCCCCATCATATAAAGGCACAGGAAGTGCAAGGTAGTCCTAGAGTCTTTCAGGCCACGTAATTTACTGTCTGTTTGCTCCAAAAACAGTGCCAAGACATTGAATGGGAGGGACCTGGATGGATTGCTGAACCTTCATCAATAGGCCCGACAACTGCAACCAGGATGTCCACCTCATAAAAACGACCAAAGCCATGATCTTGGTTATAGAGTCTGCTGCACCTGAGGCCACTTGGAGGGCTTCCCTGGCCACAGCTCTGCCCTCATCAAGGATAGCCAGAAATTTCTTCCTGGGGTCCTCTGGCAGCAAATCCGTACATTTGGCCATGGACTGCCAAATATTAAAATTATAATGGCCCAGTAAGGCCTGATGGTTAGCCCCTCTCAGCTACAGGGTGGACATAGACTAATTTTTTCTAACAAAGATCGAGCCTCTTCGCCTCCTCGTTCTTACGTGTTGATCCTAGTTGGTCCTGCCTATTGCGCTCATTGGCTGCCGACACAACAAGTGAGCTTGGGGCACGGTGGGTATAAAGATACTCATACCCTTTAGTGGGGACATAGTATTTTCTTTCTGCCCGCTTGGCGATGGTGGCCAGGAAGGAGGGTGTCTTCCACAGGGCCTTAGTAATTTTTACCACTCTTGTGCATTGGCAATGCCACCTTGGAAATGGCTGCTGCACTTAGCACATCGAACAGAGAGTCTGAGGGCTCTGCCAGTTCCTCAGCTTCCATCCCCAGGTTTGAGGCGACCCTCTTCAAAATCTCCTGGTGTGCCCTTGCATCATCCTGAGGAACCAAGTGAGAGGGCCCTGCTATCGCCTCATCAGGCAAAGATGAGGAGGAGGCAGGTACAGGTGGGTCGCCAACTCTGTTGCTTCTGCTAAGGGAACTTGGCCGAGGCTGGATGGTCCTGGGGAAACTGCTCTGACTCCACGTCCGAGTCAGGTGGTCGGCGAGAGACTGTCACTGACCATCTTTCAGATGCCCCGAAGACAAACCTATGCCCTGTGATGGGTAGGAAAATCCCCAGGGGTTCCATGTTGCCCCTGGTGGGTGGCCTTGGCCTGTGAACCGGGTCCTCCTCCTCGCTGTCCAAGCTCAATGAGGGAGAAACTTGTCTGGGGGACCAGGATGGTACCGAGGCCACCTGTCTACCCTGATCCTGTCAGCACTAGTTGTGGACTTCTATTGAGGACCTGTATGGGGACGATGGCTCTTGGTGCCACGACCCCAATGACCGGTGTCAGTGTTCGGTGGATCAGTGATGGTAACCTGGCGATCGATGCATCAGTTAGAGAGCGGTGCTGCTTTGTAGATTGGGAAAAGGAGCAAGAAGACTGACATGTCAGAGATCGTCAATGTGCTCACGGTGAACTGTACTGGTGATCTGGCGACCAAGGTCTAGCATCTTGGCCCTCCAGAATGGTGCTGTGAGCTGTGAGAGCAGCTAAGGTGCTCTGGGCTTTGGTGCTGCGTGTCTGCAGCGGATCACTGGTGATTGATGCCTAGAGCCCAAGGAACAGTGCCTAGAGTCCAGGGACTGACACCGGAGACTCTGGCAGGCCAGCTGACCTGCATTGGGGGACTGGTGGTGCTGTTCAGGCAAGTGCTGATGGGGCACCCACTGTGGTGACGAGCAGTGCCGCACTGATGGAGACTGCTGGAAAGGTCCCAAGGCAGGTTTACCCATTAAATGGGGAAACTCACTGGCTGGCATGGGCGGCACCGGAAGGGAAAGTATGTCCTGAGGGGACAGCAACACCAGGTGCTGAGTGTGTCTGCCACTTCCTGGGATGGGGGCAGGTCTTGACGGCTCAGTGAGAGTCAGAGCCTGGCCACCATCCAGAGGGGAAGAGCTGCCCCATGCAGGTTTTTGCTCTCCTCTGGCTCTCTCCTTCACTTTATGGGACATAGGAGAACGCTCTCTCTTGGACTTACTTTGCTTTTTAGCTGGTACAGGGATGAGGAATTGCGCCAGTTGGAGGTTGGTGCCGGTGGTGCATTTCACATCGAGGTTGCAGTACTTGGAGCAGAGTCCAATCTTGTCGGCTCTGAGGCCGGTGCAAGGGCCGACTCAATAAGGAGCGCTCGGAGATGAATGTCCAGCTCCTTTTTAGTCTGTGGGCTGAAGCTCTGGCAAATCCAACAGTTGTCGCTCATGTGGGTTTCCCCTAAACACTTCAGGCAGCTTTTATGGGGATCACTGACTGACATGGTTTTTTTTTGCAACAGTCATAAGATTTGAAGCCCAGGGACCAGGGCATGTCCCATCCCTAGGCTGAATCCCACATGGGACTAACTATTTATGACTTAACACTAAGAGAACTATTAACTATACAACAAATTCACTACTAGATATGGTACAGCTGGGAAAGCTTGTGAAGGAAGGAGACATTCCAGCACAGTCACTGGCAGCAAAAAGGAACTGGGGTGGGGGAGTGGGGGGTAAGCCGGTGGTGCCCTTTATACTGGCGCATATGCCGGCCACTCCAGAGGGAACCAGAGCCGGTCTCCTGCAGATACCACTGAGGGAAAAATTTCTGGCACCAGTGCACATGGTGAGCACATATACCTATAATGAAATGGATATGAGCAAGCATTTGAAGAATGAGAAAGATATAATTAACATGAAACACATTCAATGGATTAAAAGATGGCTAATTTCTAGGTCTCAAATGTGACTGTAAATGGGGAATCATGATTGCACAGGTGTGTTTCTAGTGGAGTCCTATGGGGATTGGTTCTTGGCCCTATGCTATTTAGTATTTTTAAGTAATGACCTGGAAGAAAATATAAAATCATTACTGAAAGTCTGCAGATGACATCAACATTGGGAGAGTGGTAAATAACCAAGAGGTCAGGTCACTAGTACAGAGAGCTCTGGATTGCTTGGTAAGCTGGACTCAAGCAAATATGTATTTGACTAAATGTAAATGTATACATGTATGTCAATGTACATATTTAGGAACAAAGAACGTAGGCCGTACTCATAGAATAGGGGACTCTATCCTGGAAAGCGGAGACTCTGAAAAAGATTTTGAGGTGGAGATGGATAACCAGCTAAACATGAGCTCCCAATGCAATGCTATGGACTAAAGGGCTAATGCAATCTTCGCATGCATAAATGGGGGACTCTTGAGTAGGAAGGTTATTATACCTCTATACTTGGTAATGGTGCACCCACTGCTGGCATACTGTGTTTCGTTCTGGTTTCCACAATTCAAGAAGGATGATTATAAAAAGGAGAGCATTCACAGAAGAGCCAGGCTAATGATTAAAGGATTAGAAAACATGCCTTATAGCAATAGATTCGAGAAGCTCAATCTATTTATCTTAACAAAGAGAAGGGTAAGGGTTGACTTGATTACACGGTAAGTATCTACACGGGAATATTTAATAAAGGTACTTTTCAATCTAGAGGAGAAAGATATAACATGATTCAATGGCTAGAAGCTGAAGCTAGACAAATTCAGACCGGAAATAAGGCATAAATGTTTTATAGTGAGAGTAATTAACTCTCAGAACAATTTTCCAAGGGTAATGTTGGATTCTCCAATGAACATTTTAAAATCAAGATTGGATGTTTTTCTAAAAGATATACTGTAGGAATTATTGTGGGGAAGTTCTATGGTCTGTGTTATACAGGAGGTAAGACTAGATGATCGCAATGATCCCTTCTGGCTTTGGAATCTATAGATCCATGCTCCGGCACAAAAGGTAAAAAAGCTAAACGCTGGATTTAATGTGCAAATTTCTGAGTGCTAAATTGTCAAAGAAAGGCACCTAAAGTGTATCTACAAAATTTGCATATATTCAGCCATGTAACAGAAGCATGCAAAGCATCTATTTGTGTATGTATTAGCATAGTTTGTAGGCACATGTGAGGGTAAGTCTACATTGCAGCTGGAAGTATAAAATTTCCTGCTTGCGTAAAATGTACAAATGCTAGCTTTGAGCTAAAGTGCTAAAAAAATAGCGACATACAAACAGCAGCATGAGTTGCTATAGTATGTTTTGTGTGGAGTTCCTTCTTATTATCTGTCCCTATTTGCTTGAGCCCAGCTTACCAGGCAATCCAGATCTTTCTGAATTAGTGTCATGACCTCTTCATTATTTACCCACTCCCCCCAGTTCAGGGCGGGGTGGAGATAAGAAGAAAGAAATGTACTGGAAATTCGTAAGGTAATAACTGAGGAAGGAAAACTGTAGAAAGGTTGACTTTTGCCTAATGACACAGACAGTGTCCTTTTAATTATCGTCACAGTTTTTTTCCTTTTCAGAATATCAGAGATGACTAGATTTAAATAAAGCTGCTTACTTTACATGGGTGCAAAATAGTTAAATGAACCAATAAACTTTTTTAGTGAACTCATAATTCAGAAATATCCAAAGCAATTTTATTAAATTTGAAAAAAGTTTTACTTTGGACAGAGGATATCATACGCCAAGTTTTAGTCCAATGTGAATTTTTATGGCATAGTTATGAACATCTGAAAAACAGTATTTATAATGGAAATGCTGACACAACTTGAAGAAGGAGGTCCTAGAAACAAACTCCAGTTATACTGAAAAAATTCTTTAAATGAGAACCAAGCATGTAAAATCTTCCTTAAGAACAAAATTTGTTATATTATATATATTACACAAACATACATGCACACGTCCCCCTTTTCTATTGTCCACAGCAATTACACACCGCCCACATTCAATATCCTTTTACCACAGCCTGCAAAGTTCAGCACAAGCATAGGTTAGTCAGTATTATCTGTAAAGTAATCTACGCCAATTTTTAATGCACAACGGAAATCTGGTTTGCTCTCAGCTGCTGGTATAATAATTACTGTCCTATGGTTGCTATGAGATACTAACATTTTTTTCCCCAAGACTACTAAAACATTTCTGTGCTCACAGGCAAAAGGATGCTGGGAAAAGCAATAAAATGAATCCAGCTGTAGCTCTCCAGCGGAATTCAAAGCCAGATGACAGCTGTAGAGAAAATGAAAACCAGAAAGAGCTTCTCTCTTCTTCAAAGCTTCTCTCCTCACTTTTCCCTTCTTCCAGTTTGCCAGAGCTAAGCCTTCGAGAGAATTCAGCATTGTTTTGCAAACATTGTTAAAAATGTTCTGTTTTCAGTATTTTGAATGATTATACAGAAGGAAGGACAAAATACCACATTTCCCTTACTTGTACTTTGCTTCCATGAGGCCTGAAATTTTGCTGCTTGATTCTAACCATCAGGTGAAGGTTTTAAGTAATTTTTTTTTTCATTTGAGTAAGTGAAACAGATCTCAATAAATTTAAAGTAAAGTAACCACCTTCTGTTTTAGCTATTTCTTAGAGTGATGGAGCAATTTTCAGATTTGGCAGTAAAGCCTTCAGTACAAACAATCACATGCATTTTTGGCCTAGATTCTGAAAGTGTTGAAATGTTGTCCAGATTAGTTTGAATATTTTTAAGCAGTTTAAGGAAAAATAAATAAGACATATGACATATATTGCTTCTCCTAAGTCTCCTTTGCCTAACCACAATGGAACACTAACATTTTTTGGTGTCAAATCTTGTATACAAATTCATAACCCATAACAGGAGGTGGTCTACCTTTGAAAAAGTAAATAGAGAGAGATGAACTAGCTAATAATTTGTATTAATCAGAAAAAAATAGTAATTCTTCTTCCTTGTTTAGTATGCACTATCCCACACACAGAATTGCTGTATTAAATTTAAATAAGAAATACAGATGACTGTCACATTTACTGCTTGGAGTTAGACCTAACTAATATGCTATTTGCACTGCATACAAATAATTCGTGTAAGAATTTCTTGACCCCGTAATACATGAAACAAATGAAATTACAAACATCATAGTATCTCTGCTGAATTAGATTGCAGTTACTTGCAAGAGGCCATAATGCTATAAATTATTTTGATAAGATGAAGCCTAAACTTACTTCATTTGAACACAAAAATCTGGACACTCATTAAACTCACATCCTGTCTGCTGCAGTAAGACCATTTTAGACAATGTGTGTGAATCAAAGGCCTTTTCGCCACTTCAGCTAAAAACCTGAAGCACTTAATCCTGATAACAATGATTAAGCACTTCCTTGGAGTCAAAGAATATGAAAACTTTTCTTTTTTTATCCATCAAGTTTAAATTTTCCCCTGTCTTTGCCTACAGCAGGAAACTCAAAGAAGAACTTCTTGTCTTAGTACATCAAAGCTGTAGTGAAACAGTGTTAGTGGCCTGTTGATCACACCAATATACCTGCACAACAAAATCTGTAAGGCATTGTAACATATTTGATGTATCTTGCAAGTCTCAAAATCAAAATTTACAATAAGCATATCAATTTGAAAGAAATAAGCAAGTATTCCAACAATACTGTATGCTTAGACTTCACTATCAGATGAAAACAGATTAAAAGATCTTGATTAGTTCTTCACTTTTGGTTTATGATTGTTAACTTCTTCATTTAAAAATAAAAAAAAAATCACCCCATCTATGAGTTTATATTTGGTAGAGGAAAACAATTATTGCCAGCCACTTAAAACTGCAGGTACATTGAATGCAAAAACATGCACTTCAGCTGAGCCCACGTGTCCTAAATTTAAACAAGAAAATCTGATAAATGCATGCCTCATTGCTTAGCTTCCCACTCATGAGCAATAAATGGGTCTCTGTGCACCCACTGTACTCACAGCTAAAAATTTGTCCTTTAGAGTCTCTATACATGTGTATGCTAAATGTGTGTGTGTGTGTGTGTGTGTGTGTGTGTGTAGATTTGATATATATATATATATATATATATAGACACACACACACACACACGTCATTTATGACTGCACTAACCTTTTAATATAAATTTACATATTAAATTAATGTAGTAACTAGTTAATAAATTGTACTTAAAATGTTAAGTTGATCTTACTGTAAGAAAATTGTTTTTGAAATATAAATAATGTCAGCTAACCACTTACGATGGTGAATTGGTATTTTATGGTGAAAAACAACAAAAATATGTACACTGAGTGCTAGCAGTGAAAGTCTTCAGATACAACACACAAGTGATTTAATAAATGGTAGTTTTAGTCTCACTGTAATCAATAAATATAGCTGTACCATTCTTTCACTTAATAGCAGTTTGGGAAAACCTGAAGTGCTGATTTTTTCTTTAAAGTATGTTTAGGATTTCAATAATATTCTTTGCAGTTGAAAAGTCAATATTAAATTATATAATTTGAAGGTCAAATGAAAATCTCCTCAATTGAAAAAGAACCTGTTGGATTTGGTTGTTAGCTGGGAATTTTCTTAAGTATCTTCAGGGTTTTTGATTTACACAACCTACCTTCTCTCTCATTAATTCTAGACAGATAATTCTAGATAATTCTATCCTTCAGCTTTTGTATTGGAAGGTATGAACTCATTCATTTTTTTAAATATTTAAAAATTCATGTTCTGTAACCTGCCTTGCCTTTATTAAAAGTTTGTGGGGCCAAACTTGCAGTCTTTATACTAATAATATTCCTATTGATTTCAGTAGCAGCAGAGCTTATGCTCTAACATACTTTTCTTTCCAACATACATTTAAACCAAAAGGCCATCTGAACATAAAGTTACAGACCCTTAAAAAAAAAAAAAAAAGTTATAAAGCAAGAAGTTCAGTTATCACCAAACTTAGCTTCCTCGCATTAAAGGGATTTTATAACAGTGTAATGTTATTATATACCTATCTTTTAATAGCTCTACACCAGTAGAAGTACAAATGAGTCCAGAGATGTTATTGTAAATATTGTACAGTAAATTCTCACTTAAAGTCGCCCCAGTTAACGTTGTTTCCTTGCTGATCACTTATAATGTCGTTTGGCAGCTGTCTGCTTTGTCCACTGCTTGCAGGAAGAGCAGCCTGCTGGAACTAACTGGTAGGGGCTTGGAACCAGAGTGGACCGGCAGCCCCCATATCAACTCCCCGCTCTAAGTTCCCTGTGTGGCAGTCAACTGCTGGCAGTTCAGCTGTCCCTCCCCCCACCGCCATGTGCTGCTCCTGCCCTGTGCCTTGGAGCTGCTCCCCGGAACCTCTTGCTTGCAGTGCAGGGTGGGGAGAGAAGGAGGCTAATGTCAGGGTATCTCCCTCCCCCCCACCCCTGCACCCCACTTACCCCATCTCCATGGAGGGGAGGGGACTACATGACAGGGCTCAGGAAGGAGGGAGCGAGGAGTTATTGTATTGTAAAATATATTATATGCTAAATATTACAATATTCTTACTGCACAGGTACACAATCTTTTTGTGGGATCTGTGTAATATGTGATGTAAAACTGCAAAACATTGTTAAAAAGGTGGATTAACAGTTAAGAACCTACTACAAACATCAGCAAAACATCTTTGAAATCTCAGTGAATTTGTCCAGCATCCCAACTAACAAACAATAATATGAACTGCAGAATTCTGCTTTATGGTAAAAAAATAGCTGCAAGTAGGGGGCTACTGCGCTGATGTGAATTTCAGGACACTACTTTTTGTAGTAACATCTTTATAAGTTTGAATACAAATCTACCGCCTTGTATTTTAACTACAGATTGCAAGGATGAACTCTATTGGACATATTACAACAAAATTCTGGTTTAAAGCAAGTGGATTATGCCTCAAAGATTAAAATAAATATTTTAGCATTTTCATCTCTGAGCAAAGAACAGTTCAGATTAGGTCAATTTTGGGGCTTATTTTTAAGATGTATCTGCCAATATTTTAAACACTCTCCTGCTCCTCTCTTCCCTGCCTCCCCCTCCCCAATATTTTTTTAAACTAAAGGCTTATTGTGCACATATACTGAGTCATTAAAATTTAAGCACATATCAAAGAAAGTATTACCTAATAATTGGAAGAGATGTCTGGATTAGAACAGTGGAATGGGTATGAAGCCTTTTAAGATATAGTGCAATAAAACTGGATGAGCCCTGTCTCTCCAGATATTTAGCACAGGAGCTTTTGTCAAGGAAGTGATTATAGACCTCTTCATATAGCAAGCCCCCTAGAGTCCAGAGCTGGAGCACTTGCCTTGATGGAAGAGAGGTTAGGCTCTCAAACAAGGGGGCGGGGGTAGCGGTGGGGGGGATTTAGTCTAGAGGGATAGGGTTGAAGAGTAAGGAGATTATGTGGTGCAATCAATCAATGAAATCATCTAGGATGCTGCTGTTATGCTAATCCTGCAATGAAGTAACATAAAAGAGCACCAAGCCCTACAGAGGCATTTCTGTACTGAATCTAGGTGAAATGTGTTATTTAACTGTAGTCAGACTAGTAGATCTTAGCATGTGACAGATTCCCGAACCCCTCCAGTCCATAGAACACACATGGATAAACAGAAAGTTCAAAATTCAGTCAGAATTTTCCCTGTGCTGCAGCTTCAGCAAGAAACTCCTCATACTTCAAAGGGAAGAGCTACCTGTTAGCAGTCAAGAAGCAATAGGGCATAGCTGATGCATTTTGTTCTGCTCCATGTGTGACATTAGTGCCAATTATTTAATCTAATTTGCACATAACCATAAACTTAAACTTCTGATCAACTCAATATGCTCTGAGTAGTGGTGGTGGTAGAACACGGAGCTGAACAAAACTTAGCAGTTGTGGCTTGGGTAGGTGGGTCCTCAAGGGTATCTAGAAGCATAGCTGGATGGAGTGCTGCTGTGATTCCTACAGATAATGGAAGTGGAAGTCAGGGAGCTCATAGGTGAACTTGATGCAGCTGACTATGGGAAGGAGAAGGAGAGCACGCAGGTAGTATCGGGCCTCTCACCTTGTGGTAGTGTGCTTCCTCCTCAAGTGCTCCTTCTTTACTACGATGCAGCAAGGGGAACTCAATAGAGGGGGAGCCTGGCTGCCTGTTCAGAGACAGAGTGGCCAGAACAGAACCTACAAATAAATGCTTGCAGCCTTCTCACACAGGGTGACCAGATGTCCTGATTTTATAGGCACAGTCATGATTTTTGGGTCTTTTTTCTTATATAGGCTCCTATTACCCTCCTGTCCCGATTTTTTACATTTGCTGTCTGGTCACCCTATTCCCACAGCATAACCAAACGTGAGATTCAGTCTGACCTGCAGGAATGTGAGACAGGGTGCCAAATGCAAGACTGGGATACTGTACTCAGATGAATTTTATCTGTAAACTCAGACTAATTGCTATGAATAGGGGTAACAACCATCTTTTGTGAAGGAAACTGACCCCCCACTCTCCCTATAATACAAGTAATTCTATCATTACAAACTTGTCTAAATTATGTTAGTTTAAAATATATAAAATGTTAATGTGATTTTCCCTAACAATGTTATAGAGATTATTGTTCCTTCTATCTATACTTTATAACAGTGTCCTCAGACTGTAGGGTGTGCCCCCTTTGGGGGGGGGGGGGGCACAAAGGAACATTTTGAGGTGGGGACATGTGCCAGGGACCAGGCCAGCCACCATGGGAAGCAGGAAGGGAGCACCACACAGCCCCGCTCCGCCCTCAGCCCCATTCCACCCCCAACTGCAGTTCTCTTCTGCCCCCAGCTGTAGCTCCACTCTCTGTCCTCAGGCCAGCTCCTCCTCCTTCCCAGTTCTGTCCCCAGCTCCATCATTAGCCCAAGCTGAGCCAACTCTGCTGTAACAGATCGGGCGTAGGGGTGAGTGGAAACAGATTCCCCTACTGGTGGTGGTGGTGGGGGGGATGGGGGGAGAGACCGTGTGTGACAAGAAAAGTTTGGACACCACTGCTTTAAGGAATATTCATCTTTAAATTCCTATTTTATTTTGTTATAAAATTAGATTGCTCTTGCCTATCCACTTGCACTACAATCCTTTTTATACACTGGAATTATATAAGATCCTTATTAGTAGTTTGTTTCTTAACCAGGACCTCAAATTATGCAGGTAGTCTGCGAATCTTATCTTTGTCATTTTGTGCATCTTATGTTCTAGCTCAGTATATTGGTAAAAAGGCAATGTGCAGCACTAGAATTTAATATCTAAAAACAAAAATATTTCCTTCAAAAAGTTGCTTTAGAATATCATCAGTTGTCTGAAGTCTTTAAAGAGAACCACATATACAAAAAAATAATCTTTTATTTAAATAGGATATCTGAAAAGCAAAAAAAAGTAACCAAAGATTTTCTTTGTATTTGCTAAAATAAGTAGTTGGGACTTACATGCATACTTATAAATGAAGAAAAGCACCTATGCTTTATACAGAGGTGACGTGGGTTTTTAATTATATAACTTGGTAGGTATTACTACATACCAATTTCAGAGTACTCAATGGTGTCTGAATAAGGAAGCTTGTTAACCTCTAATCTCATTATCTATAGAAATTGCTGAAGAACAGTCAAATAAAAATTAATCCTGTAATGTTGCTAGGGTCAATAAAACCTTTAAAAGATGTTTAGGGACAGCTTTAACTATGGCATCAGGTTTATTTAAAATTATCTGAAGTTTTCCAATATGATTAACCTGTTTGGACTGGGCTTTTCCCACTGTTTCCTCTATGACTCTCTTAGGTTGTGTTGCACTGCCAAAAAAACACAAACCAAACAAAAAACCCCACGACCCTAATTGTGCCCAGTGCCAGCAGAGTATACAATACCACAATGACATCCAGGTCAGCAAATAAAACTGTATATTTTTGAAAGACCCTGGCTCCTCTGCTTTTCTTTAAATGTTACCAGAGGATCAGACTTTATTTCAACAGGATATATGTTCCCCTGGAACAGACAACAAACTTTTGGACTTTTAAAATAGCAAACCATCTCCTTGTTTAATATGTATTACAAAGATATGAGATGGGCTGGATTATAAACTACTTTCCAAAATAATGAATCTAGGAAACTCACTTTAACTAAACTTAAAATACTATAAGTACTAGGAAGAAGTGGCAAAATAAAATTACAGAAGTCAATCATCATTTGCTCTAAATTATGTGAGTGGTATAAAGCTAACACTTACTTGAAAGCCTTCTTCAGCTACTTCAGCATCACTGTGCAATGGTGGACAACCTATGGAAAAATGAAAAGGGCAAAAATAAACAACATTCATTTTACTTCCTTCACTATATATTGCTTCAATCATTCCATCTGAACTTCCAATAACCACCTAGGATATAAAAACTGAACTAAATATATAGATCTTTAAATAAGTAGATAAACTGCTTTATCATTTATGATAACAAGCCTATGGTACAGGTTCCTAGTACTTCTGCTGCTCCTGTCAGCATGGGTCTTCTGACTAGCCTGCAGTTCTGCTTTGCTATGTTCTTACCACAGACTATTTCGAGTCACCTACTTATTTGTTTTTCTCTCCTTGTCTTGTAAAAGCTTCCCCCCCACCCCCCCAAAATCTCTACCATGAATCAGAATTAAGAAAGCACCCTTTTTTGGATTAAAGATTTTACAGATTTTTCAAGCATTAATGTATTTTGTGCTACTCCCTCATACCAGAATCTTGCAACTCCCAGAATTATGCCTTAAACTGCATGAATTGGTAAAAAGGCAATATGTTGCACATACCTAAAGACAAAAATATTTCCTTCAAAGAGTTACTTTGGAATACCATCAGTAAGTGCACACACACAATACACAAGGATAAACATTAAAGGGAAAAAACAGTGTGTGCTCAAACGTTCACTGATTAGTCTTGCATTTTCTCTCAGAGCTCAACTCATGACAAGTCTTTTTAACAGGACAAAATAATTAGCATTCTGCCTTTTACTTGCACTGCTTCATGCACATTAAAAAACCCCCCAAATCTCAGAAGGATATTTACATAGAATATAAAACTCTCCATTGTTTGACCTTTCCTTTTATATGTCTGAAAGGGACATTCCCTCCCTTTTCCATTGGCAAATATTTTTTTGCCTCCTCCCCATTTATTGTGTTTCTACCTCAAAACAGTCTTTGTTTTACTGTCTCTCTTATGCATCAGTTTCTATGATACAAGCACAGCTCTAGGACTTTGTGTCAATTAGACCAGTGCTTAAGATTTTTCATGAAACATTTTCCCACAGATCCTTCATAAAATTCATGCATGAAGTTACTTTGACAGCGTCATTTTAAAAAATTACTATGAACTAAGCATCTCAGCAAAGAAAGTAATCTTAAAAGGTATCTGACCATTCAGCTACATAGTTCACATCCTAAGAACATATAGTTTGACATGCCCCTAGAGATACTAGTGTGGATCCACTGATATATACAAAACAGTATCAACAAATGGGAATGATGGACTTGTAGTTAAAGCATAGGACTGGGAATTTATGGATATGGTCAAACCAGTTCCATTGCAGGCCACTGGCATGATCTGGGTAAGTCACTAAACCTCTCTATGCCTCTGTTTTTTCATTTGTAAAATGGAGATAATGCTTCTTCATTATACAGACATGTTTTGAGAATTAGTTCATTAGCAAAATATTAGGACTTTAGATGGAAGGTGCTAGAGAGAACCATTACAATTATAGTATATTGTGGAACAACGCAAATGTTTAAGTACTTAACAGCATTACATCAAAATACTTTTTATGGTAGAATTTCACAGGGTAAATACAGATACGTTTTAAACAAACAAACAAACAAACAAACAAAAAAAAAAACCCCCAAGACATACCTTGAGAGATATCTTCTACAGCTCTACGGATGCCTCTGTCAAATGCTCGTGCATCAGCAGGACTCTGAAATGTGAGGCCAAACTTCTTGTCATCAATCTTCCAGTGGTGAAAAGTTGGGGTAACTTTGTTGTAAATGAGGTCCTTCTTTAACGTACATTCCAAAACCACCTTCCAGAAATTAAGAGGAAAAAAACTGTAATTCTCTGAAAAAATCACAAATTTGTAAAGAAAGGATATTCAGTATACATCTTTGGAATTTTACTTGAAAAATGACTTCTTAAATACAGTTAACAAGTCCTTGTTTAATTTCTTCCCAGTACAAGCAAGCAGTTTCAATTAACGCCAGGTCTATATTAGAAACTTTTGCCAATAAAGCAATGTCACTGAGGAGTGAGATTTTTCTTCAGTGACATTTCTATACCAGCAAGAGCCCTAGGTTTGGCATTATTTTCCAGCATGAAAATGCTTTTGCCAGTATAGCTTATTTTGCTTGTCAAACCAATATAAGCTATAGTGGCAAAAGCTGCATCTAGACAAGGAAGATTTTGCTGGCACAGCTCTATTACAAAACTTCAGTTACTTCAGTATACTACTTGTATACTGTTTCAAAGCCATTTATCTCCACCTTCTACAGGAGAAGTCACCGGACCCAGAAATTAACACGGTAGCAAGAATGAATATCTGTAAGTAAGACAAACCTATTTAAAACATTAAAGAAAATTAAAGTTGAAAACAAGCAGGACATAGCTGCAGTTTTGCACTCTGTTTGCTAAAACAGCCAGAAATATCATTAAAAAAAAATCTATGATTTGTGTTATACTACATTTGGAATAAAAACAGTGATAATATTAAGAGAAAGGAGAATATAAAGACAACATCTGACTACAAAAATATTTCAGGCATATGCAGGCAGTTTGTCTAGTTATTTAAACAATACAATCTTCCTATCACTCTGCCATTTTTCTGTTTTAAAGTTATCACACAGTAAGGTTCAGTTATATTACGTTTGTTGCTAAAAAATGTCAATAGTGAACAACCTGTAACAGGAGCCTTATTATCTCATGTTTTCACAGCGCTATTTAAATTTAAAGCACTTCATGAAAAGTTGTTACATACTATTTTTTTCTTTAACCCTGTCAGATAGTCTTTTCAGAATGCTAACTTCAGCATTTGTTTTGTACAACATATTGTTACACACATATGAAATATAAAATCTCTTATAGTAAATGAAAAATAAGGATTGTTTTGAACACAGTATTTGATTAAAGAGAAGACTGGATCAGTGTTTTCTGCATATTATTTTTACCCACTAATTATAAATACCTCTTGAAAGCAAAATTCTGTTTCCTTATACCTCCAAGATTCCCTCATCACAAAAGCATATTTGCCATTGGATTGCACTATTTATATATTTTTTAAATATAGGTCATTTGCAATTTCTGGGGAAACCAACATAGAAAATAATTTGCAAAGATTACAGTTAAGAAAAACAGAGTGTCATTCTGGGCCATCAACATGTTGTGTAAGAAATATTAGGTTCTTAAGCCAATCACTGGCATTTTTCTGATGACAAAGTCCTATATTTAAAACAGCTCTGAAGTAGACAACATTAAATTGTTAGATTACCTATATTAGCCTTCCTTCTCCCAATCCAGGATTGTCCCCCAGTTTTTTGTTTTTTTTTTAAATGCTTTGTCTAGTTGAAGCATGTGATGTGATGGAACTTCCCTTGCTTCTCTTGGAAAACCATTACACAGTTAAGGTGAATTTAGGACTATTTATCTTCCTATTTGGCCTTCGTATTCTTTATTTATCCCACTTTTCAGACTTCAATTGTCTTCTATCGTCAATAATTACTCCTCTCTATGCAATATTAATTTTAATTTAGATCTTTTACTCTTTCTTTACATTCCTCTTCAGATTCATAATTATTTTTGTTGCTCTTGCCTCAACTCCCTCCAAATGGTTGATACTGAGGTACGCTATTCTAAGTATAACTGTCTGCAAAGAAAGACATTATGGCTTCTGTCTACCTGCTTTTACATGTGCATCAAAAAACCCCAAACCAGAGTGTGATATGGTAGCAAAGAGAAAAAAAAAAAAAGGGTCTATTTTTAATTTGCAGCCCACTGTCACCCTATGTCTCTTTTAGTACTAGTGCTTTGTAAGTTTCTTCCTCCAGCTCAATGTCTTCATTTTGGATTGTTCCTCTTCTTCCCCAACATTAATATTTCTTCTTCATTTTTAATAATGTATCACCAAGTCCATTTGTATTATTTTTGTGTCTTATGATCATGGGAGACTTTAACTTCCCAGATATAGACTGGAGGACAAGTGCTAGCAAGATTAATAGGGCTCAGATTTTTCTGGATGTGATAGCAGATGGATTTCTTCACCAAGTAGTTGAAGAACCAACAAGAGGGGATGCCATTTTAGATTTGGTTTTGGTGAGCAGTGAGG
>NC_133772.1:96194052-96319825 GCF_003597395.2 Chelonoidis abingdonii
GCCCTGGAGGTTTTTCGCCTTCCTCTGCAGCGTGGGGCATGGGTCACTTGCTGGTGGATTCTCTGCAGCTTGAGGTCTTCAAACCACAATTTGAAGACTTCAATAACTCGGACATAGGTTAGGGGTTTGTTATAGAAGTAGATGGGTAGGGTTCTGTGCCCTGCATTGTGCAGAAGGTCAGACTAGATGATCATATTGGTCCCTTCTGACCTATGAGTCCATGATGTTCAAAATGCCTCCTAATCTGGAACCAAAATTATGTTGTTTACACTCGAATCTACAACGAAAGATGTGAAGTACAGGAACACTGATTCTGGCAGTACCTGACTGGACATCCGCTCCCAGCTGTGTTAATTTAAACACTAGGAGATAAAATTAAATGAAGGGTGGGAAAAAAAACAGTGCTTTAATTTTGATGCTAACATGTGAGGGAAGTCTATTTTGAGACAAAACATCCTTTACAGTAGCATTAACCACCTTTTGCTGAAAACTAGCATTTCTGGATGGCAAGAATGCTTATACAGGATACATTAGCACTGAGTCAACCTCCAGGCTCTCTATAAATTATAATGCTATTCACAAATCCAGACTATCACCTGATCAAAAGAAAGGGGTTTTGGTGTCATCCCCGCCCCCCTTTGTTAAACTGTTTTATGGAATATCTGTTTTTTATAGTACTCAATATATTTCTCTATGTGAAATACATATAGATCCCTCACCCAGTTTAGACACTAGGATAAAGTCTAAGTTGCAAGCCCGTTGCCAAATATCCAAATTACTCCTGATACCCTATGTTAACCCAAAGGCCTTGTTTTCCCCTCTGCAACACAGAACAGAAGAATCTCTCACTTGCTCTTAAAGTTCCCCAAAAGAAACACAATGTCAAGAATGCCTCCCTCATTTTCTTAAGCCCACAGATAACTCTCTGTGCTAAAGACAAGTAGTTGGGGATTTTCAGGAATTCCACCTCCATGAAGTGCTTAGAGATCTTTAGATGAAAAGAGTTATACAAATTTGTTAGGAATTATGTTTATATGGACCCATGGAGAATCTGCTTTTTTCAGCACGTGTCCCTGAAACACCAGCAGATTTCTGGTTCAAATGAAGCAACATTACTCCATTTCTATAGTGTCTGGTCTTGCCCGTCAAGAGTTTGAATTGTCTTTTGGCATTAAGTTATGCCAGTTTTGCCAACACTCTGCAATTACCCTCATCCCTCTTGCTGGGTGGTATGAAGGCCAATGGCAATACGCGTAGGTGGTACAGGTAGATAGCCTTGATCTCTGGCAGATTTTGTGGCTGGAATAAATCAAGTAGGTACAATCTGGTCCCACATCTAAAACGGTACTTAAGACTGTCACCAAGATTTGAAATTTTCCTTAAAAAGTCCCCAATTCAATATAAATGCCATGATATAATTTTCCAAAATAGGCAGAATAAAAAAGATTTCATCCTGGAGAAGGGAACTGTAGAGAAAAGCTCTTTCAGTAAGTGGTAGCATGCTATTTCTCTGGATTAAAGAATCAAGCTTCCTTCTGCTTCCTTACAAATATCTTGGATTCTTCCATTCTTAAAGTGCTTACTAACTGCTCGTCTGTCTTAATGCAATAGTCATCCTGGAGACACATACAATATTGTGCCACATCCAACAGGATATCTATTTAGGTCCCTGCATATTCGGTAGTTGAAGAATTTTCCCTGATCCATACAATGCTGCTAAATCATGCTGTAGAATCTAAAAATTTTCCTTAAAATACCTACCACCCATGTTTCTGAAGATAACCCGGGAAACATGAACCAAGTTTATATCAATGCAATTTAGTCTTCCCAAGCCTGCAGATATCCTGAAACATAGTGCTGATTTGTGAACTGGCCTGCTAATAGTAAATGATTAACTCAAACCTAAATAAGACAATCTAAATATCAATACTTATTTCTCTACTGTGTTTTTCCCACAATCCTGAATTGCCTATTCTGATGCTTCTCAGGGGCACTCAGGGTTATGAGGGTTATACTATCACCTATCTATCCATAGTATAAGAACTGTGTCTGCAGGGGTCAGTTCCCTGACTCCATCAAGAAGCCCTTGGGTCACATTTACAGAGGTCACGCGGCTAACAAAGGTTCCAGCTTCCCCACCGCCTACTCCTAACCCTGTGTTATGCATGTCAATTTAAAAAACCAAAAATCTGCGGTATACTAAAATATGAAGATGTGTGCATAGTCCAAAAACTCTGTTTAACAGGGGCTACTGTTTTGATTATTCATTTTGATACTGACTAAAACCCTCTACTTGAATACTCAGTTGAAGCTGATGCAGAATTCTCGGTTTCATATACCATAATCCAAGGACCTCACTCTCAGAAGTTAGGTCCCATTTGCCATATCACACATATAATTTTGCATCTATTTGGTATAATGAATTTTTTTTAAAAGACAGAATTATTAATTTGAATTTTCTGTATAACTGTTTTGTTTTAAAAAGGATGATTTATTAACCTACCATACCAAAAGCTAAATACTTATACTTTCAGATAAGATATACATAATTGTTTCCATGATTCTGGCCAGAAAAATGTCATTTTACTACCATCAGCTATTGTTATCAGTCTCTAATTCTGAATCACATAATACTTATTATTTTTCCCTAGTAGAATGTGTGCATATATATTCAAGAGACAACATGCAAGTGTACACACGTAAGTGTGCTGTGAAAAGGAATTATTGCTTGCTAAATTATCATGCATCCCAACTAGCTTAGATTTTCAACCTGAATTAACATTTCATTGGTTTGAATGCCATAATCTCATAACAGTTACAGCAGAAAACCTACAGACTTCATGAGAACACTCAATGGACAAAACACTAAAAGGTTATAAAAATAAAGCTATTATACCTTTTAAAAATACAAACAGAATATTACTTCTGTGTAGTGCAAGTCAGAACCATTTTATATAAGGAGTATATACAATCTCAAAGTAACAAGGTTTAGACCCTAGAAGCAGAATATTAGCAGAGATTAATAAATTCTTAAGTACAGTAACAAAGGGATATGGTTTTCCTTTTTATCATTATAAAAAGCAATATTCATTTTGTGTGCCTTTGTTAATTGCCATTCTCAAAACTTTGCTTAAATTGGCAAAGGTGTTCAAGGCAATTTTTGACCTGGATAAGCAAGTCTAGCCTGAAATACAAGTTACAAATTCACACTTTCAAACAGTTAAATTTATTGAACACAAGATTAACATTCAAGATACCTGTACCACTACACAGAAAAAAAATTCTGTAAGTATAAAGACATTTTATTTGGTGTACAGCTCCTTTTTTATAGTATGCCTCAGAACTAAAAGCTTACTTATATGGAGATATACCTATTTCATACAACTGGAAGGGACCTTGAAAGGTTATTGAGTCCAGCTCCCTGCCTTCGCTAGCAGGACCAAGTACTGATTTTGCCCCAGAACCCAAAGTGGCTCCCTCAAGGATTGAGCTCATAATGCTGGGTTTAGCAGGCCAATGCTCAAACCACTGAGCTATCCCTCCCCCTGATTCTGCTTTGAACACCTTTGCCAATTTAAGCAAAGTTTTGAGAATGGCAATTACCAAAGACACACAATTAGCTTCTATCAGGAAGCTAATTAAGCAAGTTACACAACCTAACAAAGTAAATCATTATACGTAAGTAGATACTGTCCCATAATATATCACAAAGGGCTCAACCCTGCAAACACATATGCATGTAATTTTACTTGTATGGAGTAGTCTGACTGAAATCAATAGGATAAATGAAGCCTTCTACCTAATCTCAAAAATCACTAAAATGTGGGAAAGAAAGCAAGAAAAGCAGAGAGGTTTTACTTTTTTGGGAAACTGTGTAGGCATATGTAAGAGAATAAATGGTGACCCACTATGCTATTACAGCAATCTACCTACAATCATGGGCTATAATTATATGCAACAGAAAAATACTTAGGTTTGCCAGAGTGAGGTCACCTTGGTCAAATGTGGCTATAACCAATGCTAGGACACCTTCTGCCATGTTGCACCAGTAACAGCCGCAATTGGCAGGGCATACTTCGTAGGATTATGCAACTACGGTCTTGTTTAAAATGTGCATTAGACCTTGCTATATATAACTAGTTAATTTCTAAGGACTAGAGAGTCAGACACCTTTATTCACGCTGAGCACCTTAGTCCTTGAGTAGCCCAACTGATTTCAAGATGCTCCCAATTCATGAGTCTTCTTTGGGTGGGGTGTAATTGTCTATAGTGCATTTATACAACCCCATGTAAAGAAAGGCTTATGGTCTGAAGACTGAAGCCACCTATGGGAGTCTCCCAAGGAGAACAGGGGAAGGAGAAATCCTGTGCCTGTCTCTGTCCTTCTGTTTAGAGGACTACGTTCTTCTGCAGATTGAGATTATAAGGAGGAAGATGACAGGGCGCTAAATCCTATTCTTGAGGCACATGAAATGGGAGTACCCCGTTTGAAATCCATACTTTGTTTCAACCTCCTTCAACTCTGCAGAAAATGCAAAAAAGTTGCTCTAGAAGAAAGTCCAGATAGAAGAAAAGTGTTTCCATTTGCTTTTCACATGGATTGTGTTGGAGGAGGAAGAGAGATGTTTTTGTGGAAGAGTGGAGGGAAATAGCAACTCCTGAAGCAAGCCTCCTTCTCTGGGCTCATGAGAAGGAGATCTGAGGTTTGAAAATTTTTCTAGACAGAAAAATTAAACCCCTGAGGGAAGGCACTCATGACTCTGCATTTTGGGCATAGCCTTCTCTTGTCCTGTGGAGACAAACATTCCCCTTATGGTGCCACTCTGTTTTGCTTCCCCTTTAGGGTATCCCTTCAGACAGGGTTAAAAAATGGCTGACTCCTTGCCTGCAGATTTGTATTTGTGAGAAAAGCCCCACTCGGGGGTTAAGGTCATGAAGGAAGAGTCTGCTGTTCCACCCAAGAAAAAAATATAGCCTAAGAGTTTAGGCAGACTGGAGGGGCTTAAAACAAGGCACACAGACTGTGCCCAAAGTGGGAGGTTTAAGCCATTTGATTCCCCTATCATACCTTACTGACACCTACTCTGGGTGCTCAAAGTAGCGCTCCCTCTACGTCATTTTGGAAGTTGGAAATCTACTCTGTGTTTGGTGGTGAAACTGTGAACATCAGTTTAGGCATTTTAGAGCAAGACTTGCTCTGGTTCTTCAAAGGCAAATTAGCCACAACCACTCAAGGGGCAGAAGGGCTTACTGAAGGCAACATCTTGTCTGAGACAATGTATGCTTTATTCTGCAATGGGGAGGTGTAATAAGCCTCTGTCCCAAATCTGGACCTTAGCGTCCAAAATCTGGGTGCTTAGCATGAACCTCCAAGCTTAATTACCAGCTTGGATCTTATCTCGCTGCCACCATCCAAAATTTCCAGGGTTTTGGCCCCCTCTGGTCTCCCCAAACCTTCCCTGGAGAGACCCCCAAGACCCAGAAGCTCTGAGTCTTACCGGCAAGGGAAATACTCCACTTCCCTTCCCCCTCCCTCTCCCACCCAGACTTTCCTCTCTGGGCTAACTTGAGAGTATTGATGCAATCTCTTTACATCACAATACCAAGAAGCCTGTCCCCTCTCTTCCACAAAGAGACAAACCTCAAACACAAGGAAACAGAGATGATTTTATCTCTCTTTCCCCCTCCCACCAGTTCCCTGGTGCTGCCGAGCTTATCCTGAGAGAAAAACTCAAACAAGACTTAAAAAGAAAACTTTATATAAAAAAAAAAAAAAAAAAAGACATCAAAATTTATCTGTATCAAGATGACAATAATACAGGATCAATTGCTTAAAAGAAAAAAATGAATAAACAGTATGATTCAAAAAGATATCCAATTTGAAACATTCCAGCAAGTTACACACATGTAAATACACCCAAAACAACATAAAAGCCTATATTGTTTTTCTACCTGTACTTACAAGTTGGAAACAGAAGATAAGACGATAGAAAGAACCTTCTCATAGCTGAGAGACAAACAAAAGACCCAGAGTCCAAAAATTCCCTCCCTGACTTTGAAAAATCCAGTTTCCTGATTGGTCCTCTGGTCAGGTGTTTGGTTCCCTTTGTTAACCCTTTACAGGTAAAAGAAACATTAACCCTTAGCTATCTGTTTATGACAGGAGGGGACCGAGACAAACTCCAGGGTGAAAGCTAGGGAGGGACCCAGTTCCTGACCACACAAGACACAAACCTCTGAGTCCATCCAGACCCTGAGGGGTGAAGACAAGTTACCACAGACTTGTGACTTGCTCTTATGAGTTTACCTGCCATGTGACAGTGAGCAGAGTATACTAGGGACTGAATTTACGGAGAGAGAATAGGGGGCACCCTTGTTCCTGGGAAGGACTCCTCTAGAAGCACAGCTACCATTAGTTTAGAAATTCATTTTGTTGCTTTAGCTGATTTGGCTCTGCAGCTCGTGCACCAAATCTGTCTTCTGACAGCTGCAGAAGCAGAATAAAAATTGGCTGGACCTTCAGGGGTTGGGCTACTTCCCTTCCTGTCAGTCAGGATAGATAAATATCTGTGATTTCTATGTATATGATTCTAGTTCTTCATTTTCTTCCCATTTTCTTCTCTTAATTTGGGAATTTTGTTTTACTTGTTTATTTAGTTTCTTAATTGGTACCAGATTTTTAGAATTTATGTAGTTTTTTTACCTTCACATTTAAATAAAATGCCCAGGTTTGCTGAGAAAGACAAGTCCATTGCCTCATTAAAATATTTATTATGATAATATTAACTCAAAAGATGAAACAGGTAAGCAAGTGGCTTGTGCTATGTTTGCAACTGACACCATATGCCAATATCTTGAACTTCTAGCAGTCAAGAAAGCTGAAATACTTTGACCAAGCCATACTCCTTCAGGGTTTGCAGCATATAGTTAATGGGACTTGTGCTCTTAAAAGCACATGAATATCCTACCCTTAAGGTGTCTAACTCCGAGATACGAGCCTAACATTAGCCTTCTATTTTTGAAAATTTGGGGCTATGAAAGAAAAACTTCAGACTAACCGTTAATGTTTTGGAAGACTAAATAACTTTTCATTGTTAACACCAAGGCAATTTTGTTTTGAAAAGCTCTCAATAAAAATACAATCATAGTTTATGATGCTGAAAACACTTATGCACATGCTTGACTTTAAGCACATGCTTAGTCTCATTGAAGTCAACTGATCTATTCAAGTAAGCAGCATTATCTGTCCGGCTTAGCATTTGGAAGATTAGGGCCTTACTTTTCAATATTTTGTTTTTTCTCTTTAGTGGTTTTGTAGTAGTCAAGTAAGATATCCCACTATAGTAGCATTTTTAAAAATTATAAATGGTGGTTTTTAAAAAGTTTTATTATACACTTTATTCTCAAGTTGCAACAGAACTAATTTTCAAATTAGGTTCACAAAAGCCTCAAACTCATCTAAATTGCTCCACCCTGTAACAGAATGCTGAAGACTCATTCAAAGTTCTCTCTCACACTAGTGTTGACAGATATGTTTACTAGCCATTTACAATAAACCCTGTAAAAGAAAAACATTTCCTATTTGTAATACTGTTTTCCCACAGTTGTGTGTTTGCTCCTTGTTATTAGAAGAAACAGAAGCATTTATTTTCTGTAGAACGTTTAGTATGAAAAGATAACAAAAAACCATGTAATTTATCTAGTATGAGTAACAAGCTAAATCAAACTTTGGACACACAATCCAATATCCTGCTTAAAAAAAAATTCATTTTAGCATAATTAAACAAACTGTAATAAGAGGAAGTTACTCACCTTGTGCAGTAACAATGGTTCTTCGAGATGTGTCCTCCTATGGGTGCTCCACAACCTGCCCTCCTCCCCTCTACTTCAGAGTTCTCTATAGGGATCTGTGGTGGAGAAGGAAGGGGGGGGGGGTTCGCCAGCACAGTGCTTGATACCTCGAGGCAGAGCATGAGGGAGGGAGACTTCCTCTTCTTCATGTCCCTATGGGTGCTCCACTGTAGGTGACTCCTGAGCAGTACCCACCACTGGAGGCTGGGACTTTGGAATGGAGTCTGTTACTACAGAAAGTACTGTGGAGTCGAAGACAGCATCGGGGGCCACATAATGTTCTGCAAAAGTACGAGTAGAGGCCCAATTTATTGCTCTACAGATTACCGAGATGCTCACATTCCCTAAAGATATCCCTAAGATAGAAATTGACCTTGTGGAGTGCATATGGACTCTGGATGGAAGCAGACTGAGCCCTTGATAACAGTGATTAATGCAACCAGAGACCCATTTGGAAAGTCTTAGACGATATCACAGATCTTTCTGTGGATAAAAGGAGGAATTTGAGGGATTTCCTCAAGTCCTTAGTCCTGTCCAAGTAGAATGCTAGTGACCTTCTAACATCTAGCATATGCAGAATCATTGCCACAATGTGGTTCTAAGGAAAAAAAAACAACAGAGAGATGAATCTGTTGATTCATATGGAAAGTGCAGAGAAAGTAGGAGAAAATTGGGATATGGCCTTAGAGTTACTTTGTCTTTAAAAAAGGCCGTGAATGATGGGTGTGCCATCAGGGCCACTATTTCTCCTATGTGCCTAGCTGAGGTGATGGCAATTAGAAATGCTGTCTTCATGGACAGGTGTAGGAGAGAACAAGTTGCCATGAACTCAAAGGGAAGTCTAGTCAAAGCCCTGAAAACTAGGTTCAGATCCCAGGCTGGAGCAGGTGGTGTCACAGGCAGGAAGATTCCCAATGCCCTTAAGGAATCTACGTGTCAGCAGGTGAGCAAACACTGAGAATCTGTCTACCTGGCAGTGAAAAGCTGTTTTCACCACGAGATGTACCTTAAGGGAGCTGAGTGAGAGTTTTGACCTCTTGAGGTCTAAAATGTAATGTAAAATTAGAAGGAGGGAAGATGAGGTTGGGTCTATGTGTTTAGAGTGACAACAAACTTGGAATAGTTTCCATTTTGTAAGTAAATATGTCAAGTGGTCAACTTTTGGTTGTGTAGCAACACGTCTTTCCGCTCATCAGAGCATTCTGCCTCTAAGCTTTGGAACTAAGAAGGAGCCAAGCCTGGAGGCGGAGGATCTGCAGGCTGGGGTGAAGGATCAGCCCACTGTTTTGAGAGAAAGCAGGTGAGGAATGGGCCAAAGAGGAACAGGAAGGCATATTGCCATCTGTGTCAGGTAAAGGAGCCAGACTTTTCATGACCAGGAAGGGCTATCAGAATAACTCTTGCTTTGTCTTGTTGACTTTTCAACGAGACCTTGGATAGAAGAGGGAACTGGGAAAAGGCACACAAGAGGGCCCTGTCCCATGGGAGGATAAGGGCATCTCCCAGTGAATGTTTCCCCAGGCCGGCCCTGGAGCAATAACGAGGACATTTCTTGTTCCAGTAAGCAGCGAAAAGATCCATAGTCAGGGTTCCCCAAAGGGCAAATATATCCTGAAGCACTTCTGAATTCAGTAACCATTCATGGTTGTGACAAAAATTCCAAGACACTGTTGGCTGTCAAATTCTGTATTGCTGGTAGATAGACAGCTGAGATGAGCACATTGTGATGGATGGACCAATTCCAAAGTTCAAGTGCTTCCTTGCAGAGTGATATGGAAGGTCACTTCTGTGGAAGACCATTTGCCCTGAACCTTGTGGTTGTATAGGTGAGCTCCCCAGTCTATAAGTGAGGCATCCATCCCAGGGTGGTGAATCTGTGTAGTGGGAGGAATGCTCTCGCTTGTACTGCATCAAGGTTGGTGCTGATAAACTCCAGTCACTGTACCAGGGTTAGTGTGCAGCTACAATGAAAAGAACCTTGAAGAATACCTTGGGTGGAGCAGTCTGTACTGATAATGATCCTGCTCTGAAGGTAAACCGTAGGAAATCTCCTGTATGATGGTTGTACTGAGATATGGAAGTAGACATCCTATAGGTCGAGGGCTGGAAATCAATCTCCCTGCTCTAGAGCTGGAACAATGTCTGTGCCTTCCCATATTGTTTAATGCCCTTAGATCTAGAATGGGCCTCCAACCTCTGTTCTCCTAGGGAATCAGGAAATAATGAGAGTAAAACCCCTTGCTCCTGAGTTGCACTGGGACTGGTTCAATGGCCCCTAGACATAACAAATGATATATTTCCTGATGAAGTAGACTCATGAGAGAGGTCCACATGGAGGGGGACAGGGCAGGGTTGGAATGGGGGCAACGATGAGGGACCAGGAAAATGAACTCCTCCTGGTTGCTGTCAGACTTGTCACTGGGTAAGGGCGGTGCTGTCTGGGGTATTGACAGTACATGGCCTGATGCCAAGAACGATTCTGGGTGCCAGGATTTGCTCAGTACTGGGGCCCTGGTACCGAGTAATGGGGATTGCAGTTCTTCCCCTACCATCACATCTCCAGGGTACCAGAGCTCATGCAGTACCCTGGGCTCACTCAGTACTGCAGAGGAGTGTCCATGGTACTTTGTTGGTACAGATGGTTGAGAAGTGGCAGAGCACTTCCTAGATGAGAGTTTTGTTGCACCCGGTACAGAAAGTTTTGTCAGCGCCATTCTTTTAGAGATGGTACGGTGTCTTCCCTGGGTACTGGGGCCACAGGTCTCCAGGGTACTAGAACTTATGTGGTACCATGGGCTCACTTGGTACCACAGAGGAATGTCTGTGGTATGTTGTTGATACTGATGGTTGGGAAGGTGAAGAGCACTTCCCTGGATGGGAGTTTTGTCGCACCAGATACCAAAGGTTTTCTCCTGTGCTGCTCTTTTTGAGATGGTACAGTAATTGTCTGTCTCCTCAGGAAGCAGTACCATTGCTCAGTGCCTGACTGCCCGAGCCCCTGGCTTCTCCAGGTTGTGCAGCCGGTGCCACAGAACTCATAGCAGAGGCCCCCTTCTGGGTACCAGGCTTCAGTATTGTTGCTGCTGTCAGTACCGAGGTGACCGAGGCCCTGGGGACCCCCTCTGGCTGGCCAACTATTCAGAGCCCATGTGTTTCTGGAGCCGTCGGTACTGAGGTGGCTACACTGGGGAACCCCTCCAGCTGGCCAATGACTCAGAGCCCTTTTTATGAGCCTTTACAGGAAGTCTGCTCTATCCCCTTTCAAATTAAAAACTCCACGGATGATCCAGGGTCAGCACCAGAGTCTCCTGGAGACTGAAGTACCTTCTCCATAAGGACGAGTTTTAACTTCAGCTCCCAGTTCCTGCGAGACAGCTGTTTTAGCTGTGACAGGTGAAGCACTTCTGTGAGGCTCTCCCAGGCACCAGACACAGTGTGAGTGTCTGGCCATTACAGGAATCGACTCCTTGCAGGAGAAGTGTCTCTGGAGCAGGGAGAACCAGGCATGCCCCTGAGCAGGGGGTTAGCAGTGGGGAATGCAGAAAAAGGTCTTCTTTACTCCTCTTCTTTCCCCCCTTTTTCCTTTAAACTGAAAAAAACTTAAGAGTCTACTAAACGCCGGGGGTAGGTGATGGGGATGCTCTCAGACAGTGCAGGAAAGAAAGTTCTTTTTCTTTCTCTCTCTCCTTAATTTTTCCTTTAATCCCAAAGGAGTATATAAAAAAAGGAAACACTAAATGTCATGGAGTGTGGGGGAAACAAGACGCTGCACTCCTGGCTTCCTGCGATTCACCATGACTCTCAGCCAGTAAAACAGAAGGTTTATTTGGATGACAGGAACACAGTCCAAGACAGGTCTTGCAGGTACAGACAACAGGATTCCCTCAGTCAGGTCCATCTTGCAGGGTAGGGGAGGAGGGGAGAGCACGGAGGCCAGAGCCCCATCTGGCTCCCCTCCATTTCCCCAGTCAGCTCCGAACTGAAACTCCCTCCAGCCCTCTCACTGCCCCTTGCCCCAGCTCCTCCCCCAGCCTTTGTTCCGTTTCTGGGGCAGAGGTGTCACCTGGCCTCCAACTCCCTTCCTGAGTTTTCATGTTAGGTGCTCAGGTATCTTCCCTGAAGGCAAGTCTCCGATCCCCAACGCAGACAATCTCAGCAAAACTCCCCCGCAACCTTCCAGGTCAATACTCCCCACTCAGTATTCAAAGAACACACCAAGAACATTCCCAGTTCGTCATGCTAACTATTAAGGAAAACAAAAGAAACAAAAACTACTTACTTATGCTAATGGCGCAGATAAGCAAGGGATGATTGCTCGCTCTGTTGGAGGCCAAAGGCGGCTGAGTGCTAAATAGCCTTGAGGCAGACCACAAGGGAGGGAGAGCACATGCCCGAGCTCAATGGACACTGCTAGTAAAACCTCCCATTAGAGACGCAGAGGCACACATATACCTAGCGTGGAGCACCCATAGGAACACTACTCAAAGAAGAAGAAACAGTTCTATGTATTTTAGCATGCAAGCTTATGGTTTAGCTGCTTTTGAATTTAATTAGCATTCTGGCACAAGTATGCCTGTTAATATCTTTCCAACTTATAGTCAGAAGAGACTGAAAAATAGGATGGAGTCTCCTAAAGTGCTGGATTTATATACTGAGGTATAGCGTGCCTCCTTTATACAAATGCATCCCTGCATCTTTCAAATTAATCAAAAATGTTTTTTTCCAAGAAAATGTGTAACCTATTCCATCTGTCACTTCTGATGGGTGAACCAAATTAAGCCAGCCTCCTCTTTTTATTTTTATACTGGGTTCCACTACAAGGAAGAACTGGAGAAATGTGCAAGCCATAACAAAAAAGGACCATAATTAAAAAAAAAAAGCCAAATTAGTTGTTACGCATTCTCATTTAACAAGTAATATCTACAGAATTCTAAAACCTTGAATCTTTATGCTAATATATATTTAATGACATTAATATCAAGATAGACATATGTCTATCTTTGCACAGGCTAACAGAGAAGCAGACCTGACCATGTTAAATGGAGTGTAATTGTTCCAAGTAGACTGGCTGGAGCCAGATCATAGATTATCAGGGTTGGAAGGGACCTCAGGAGGTCATCTAGTTCAACCCCCTGCTCAAAGCAGGACTAATCCCAAGACAGATTTTTACCCCAGTTCCCTAAATGGAACTCTCAAGGATTGAACTCACAACCCTGGATTTAGCAGGCCAATGCTCAAACCACTGAGCTATCCCTCCCTCCAGATCTAGGAAGGTGATTATACAGGAAGTCCTCAGACTTATGATGCCAGACTTATAGGGGACACCACTTCCACACAATTCTACTGACTGCCCTTTTCACCCCTATGATGCTTGTTTTATCCTCACAATGCTTGATTTACCTAAAGTTTGCTTGAAATCACTTCCTCCTTGAATTATACTGGTATAGAGCTGGAAGGGGTCGCTTCTGATTGGCTTTGAGGCAGCAGGGTAGCTCGTGGGGGGNGGGGGGGGGGGGGGGGGGGGGGGGGGGAGGGTTGCTGCTTGTTTTTGATTGGCTTCCCAGGCTCAGCCAATCAGAAAGCTTTGAACAGCGATTGGCTGAGGCTCAGTACACATGCTGTTCTCCCTGGTTTTCTGAGCCTGTGTTGCTGGCATTCTGAGCAGCATATGGGAGTTTATATGAATGCTGTTTACAAAATACAGTGTTTAGTCATCTATAATTCGTTCAGTACAAAAATCTGGGTTATTGTGGTAAAAATAGTGCATCAAGCCTTGGTTCAGGAACCAATCCCCCCTTCATACCATTGATTCCTATGGGAAAAGCGGTTTTGATTTACGTTTTGACTTACAACGCAAGTCTTAGCAATGAATTGTGTCGTAAGTCCGAGGACTCCCTGTAATAAAGGAGGAAGTGTTTAATTATGTCAAGGGTATTTTGTGAGACAACTTTACATTCCAACAGAGATCTACACAAACTGAGTAAAGTTGTTCAATGGCAAGCCTCCTTCTCCCTCTCCTAAATTAAATCAATATCCTTGTTACCACCACTTTGACTTCCTTCCTAAACTACTATCATGCCGTTTGTCAATAACATGCAACATTTTAGAGAGACTGCACTGAGTTTCTTAAATTGACCCTTCACATGTAATTCTGAAAGCTCCACATAGGATCCAGCTAAAGTTTGTTCACCACTAATCTTTAACTTCTAGAGCAGGGGTTGGCAACCTTTCAGACATGGGGTGCCGAGTCTTCATTTATTCACTCTAATTTAAGGTTTCGCTTGTCGGTAATACATTTTAACGTTTTTAGAAGGTCTCTCTCTACACACAACACAAGTCTAAGTTTATAGACTTATAAAGTAAACAAGTTTTTTAAAATGTTTGAGAATCTTCATTTAAAATTAAATTAAAATGCAGATCTTATCAGTTTAGTGCAGTGGTTCTTAACCTGGGGTGCACGCAAACCCTGGGGCAGGGTAGGTGCATGGATAATTTGTGCCCTAGACAAAACTTCCACCTTGCACCCCCTTGCACACTGGTTCATTGAGGTGCAAATCCCAACGAGCCTTTATAGACCCCAGGGGCTAGCCATGCCCAGGGGCTGCTCCCCAGACCAGGTTCCCCCCACCCGCCCCCTGAACTCCCCTGGAGGGTGCACAGCCCCTCTCCCCCTCCGTGAGCCCTCTCCATCCCACCCTGGTGGCCCCCGCCCCGAATCCACTCACTGGCTTTGCCGGGCTTGGGCCGCTGCAGCAGCTCGGCAGGGAGAAGCTGCCGTTCAGAGGCACCGGAGAGCCAGAGCGTCCCCCTTGCAGCAGCAGCAAGCCCCAGCCATGGAGAAGCCGGCATGGTGCAGGGGGGCAGCAACCCTGCAAAGGAAGTGGCAGCATCGCAAGCGGGGAGCAGCCGCGCCCCCCCATCCCTCCTGCCCTGGTCTCTGCTTCTGGTCCCCTGACTGCCCCCTCCTGGGACCCCTGCCTCTAACTGCCCCCCAGAATCCCACCCCATACCTAAGCCTCCCTGCTCCTTGTCCCCTGACTGCCCCCTCCTGAGGACACCCCCCCAGGACCTTACCCCCTACCTGTCCCTTGACTGCCCCAACCCTTATCCACACCCCCACCCCCCAGACAGACGCCTGGGACTCCCACACCCCATCCAACCACTCCCCATCCCCTGACAGAACCCCCAGAACTCCCGACCCATCCAATCCTCCCATTGCTCCCTTACCATGCCCATGCCGGCCAGATGCTGGCTCCACGTGGAGGCAAAACACGCTGCCGGGCTGCTGCGCGCACAGCCTCTCCCTCGCAGAGTGCTGATGCAGCTGGAGGCGGGAAGCTGCGGGAGGGGCGGCAGCGGCTCACACTTTGTGTCATAGTGGTCTCTACAGGCTCTATTGTGGAGGAAGACAGAAACTTTCTCCACTCCTTTGACTTTAACAGTTGTGGTGTCCAACTTTCTTGGCTTAAGGACACAGTTCTGTCTCCTTCCAGAGCACTACCAAACAACTTGATAGGGATAACACAACCAAATCTGAACAGAGTTGAGATTTAAAAAAAGCACACACTTCCTGTCCATTTGCAGAAAAGAGAAGAGAATGGGCCAAGACTTACATGCTTGAACACAGAATTTACAATAAGATCATTCAAACTAGCAACTACACAAATTTTAACAATGTAGGAAGGATGATAATCTAACAGCTCTTAGCATCATCCATTTGTTCCTTGACTAAGGGTATGTCTACACTGCAAGTAAGCCTGTGCTGGAGCCTGGGTTGAAGTCTACCCTTCACATCTCCACTGTAATTACACTAACCCAGGACCCTGCAGATCAACTAAAGCCACACCCAGGGTCTGAGCCCTGTTGCTTTGCAGTATTGAGGCTGCCCCACTTGACTGGGATCCTGGGAGTCAGCTGGAAGTATCTCACAATTGTATGGGGATACTTCCTTAGTCCTCTCTATCCCAACAATCTAAAATCCAACCTATTGAAAACAGAAGCCTCCCTCCCCCACCCCGTTGCAAAGAGCAGCAGCTCAAGTCAACATTAACTCATTCTCTTCTGATCTCTGATCTAAAAGGACACTATCAAAGAGCCTCGTGGCTTTGCAATGGAGAGCAAACTGATGGAGACTTTTTCTAAACAAGCTGCTTCCTGGTAAAGTGTAGGGAGGGCAGTCAAGTTTCCCAGTCCCAGAGCGAGAGTGGTCACATTTCCAGGGCACTAGGGACTCTGGGATATTATTACTTTGACTTGGGTCTGTGCATTGCAATATGGACGCCAGAGAACTACGTTCAAGCACACGTTAGAAAAAAGTCTTAAAATATGGTTAAAATACAACTGAGATGCTCAAGCCCAGAGTCACCTAACGAGAGTCAACTGACTCAAGCTCCACTAACCCTGGGCTTACATTGCAGTGTAGACATACCTTAAAAGGCTGTCTTACAGCTTGCTGTAGTCCCTCTGATGAAATATCATTGTCTGAGGATGTCCCCACCTACCCTAGCTACTAGTTGGATATGGGGTCGTTTCTTTTATCCTAACAGTTATCCTAAATCACCTGAGGTATCAGATCTTTCCTGTTGAGTCACTACATTAGCTTTTGGATTACAGCAGCTTTCCTCTGAAGTCAGGGACAATACAAATGTACAGCCTCCTTTTACTCTCTTACCAAACATCTATCCCCATAATTAGCTACACAGCAACTCCTTTTCCAAGCTGTATTGGTATCTGTATTTTACAGGAGTTTCTCACATTGTTTGCTCAGACTGCACTGGAAACAAACTTCTTGCGTGCATTCTAGTTATCTTCCTCACTCTACTGGTATTCATTTAAAGAGGCACCTTCCCTAGAACTTAAGTAACATCTAAGTACAGGTGTAGCCAGGTGTATGTCAGTGGTACAGAAATAAATATAGTATTGAAATTGGGGATGGGGGCACACACACACCAAAAGTTGATTGTTCTGAATGTGTATGAGATTCCAGAAAACTAGATAAAGGGTCTGCCCTCCGGGACCAGAGCATGCTCATGCCAAATGCAAAACCTCACTATCTTCTCAGTGAACTAGATACCAAATAGATCACATGAGGCAGGAACCAAAAACTTTGGTCTAAAAAACCCCGAACAACCACCACCACCACCTAATTTAATTTCCAATCCCTCACCTCACATCAGCTTGGTAAATCTGCCCATTTTCTACTTTTGCAATGGGCTTAACAAGTTCTAAAGGTTGTAGTTTGATGTTTGAGTAAATACTAAATTTGCACTTTATTTTCAGTTTGAATGCAGAGTAATTAACCACTGAAACAGATTTCCAAGGAATGTGGTGAATTCTCTGTAATTTGGTGTACTGAATTCGGTATTAGATGGCTTTCTAAAACACATGCTTTGGTCCTACCACATGATGTTGGGTACGTTACAGGAAATGACCGGTATTATGCAGGAAATTCAATTATATGATCATAATGATACCATCTGGTCTAAAAATCTGTGTTTATACAACATGAAACTCCAGAAAACAACAACAACGACAACAACAACAAAACCCAAAGCAGTACTATGCGAATATTTTCCTTTTTATATCCCTCCCACTAAATTCCCAAACAGGAACTAAAAGACCTCTTTGTGCTCTAGAACCAGAGTAATGAGAAAGAAGGTCAGAGAGGATGTGTCTTGGGATTCCATGAGGAATTGCCCCAGTTTAGAAAGCATAACTGCTGGACATAGTACCTGCAAAGGAAGAGAAAAGTTTCAGACCTCCTATGTGAGGAACAAGTTTTGAGATGTCAGGACTTTGGAGGAGAAACTGTCTCAAATGGTAGCCTCTCTGGCTCATGAAACTGGGATCAGAGGATAAAAAGGACTGTTCAAGAAGAGACTATGAAGGCTATGGCTGCTTGCAAAGCAAGAGAGAAAGATTCAAAGATCATTTTAGCAAGCTCTCCATTATCTGGTCTGCAAACAACTCTTTGAGGATGCTCCTTGCTCCAGTCACTTCAATGGAAATGTTTTGTGTTGAGAGAAGTAGTGATTGAGATAAAGGAAAAGAAGAGTAATTCCTGCAGTCTGAAGATAATTTAACTGACTTGTCTACATGAATATAGTATGGCTGGAATAGAAGGGAAAATCCATTTTCAAAGTTGAGTGGATCACTTATTTCACAATCTTTATCAGAGAATCTAAGATTTGGAACAACTGCTCCGATCTTCCTACACATTTCTTAAGAGCTTCTTTAGATGAGATAGGCAATGGGTTGAAGGCTCTTTATTTGTTACGGGTGAGTGAATAAGATTCACCAAATTTGTCAGCTTCAAATACTGGTACCTTTTCCTTCATGCTGAACTAGTCCAAGGATGATGGGGAAAGTTTGCCCTTTTCCACTGATGACTTGGGTGATCCATCAGCTCTTCCAAAGTCAAAGCTCACCAAGAAACTCCTTTTAACAGCTTTTCCCTTTCTGGTCATGTCATTCCCTTTTATCCAATCAAAAGAGCGTGTTGCAGAGAGGGATCTGGCTGACAGCCTAAGCATGTCACAGGTTGCATTGTGCAGGGGGAAAAAAGAGACAGTGCTACTTTGATGGAATTTAGCACCTTATTAGAATCTTATAGTTTATGGAGGTCTAGTCAGAGGCTGGTTAGGGCTAGGAAAAAAGGTTTGTGAGAAAAATCTAAACAATGTGGGATCACTAATACCCTCAGCTTCTGAGCCTGCTGGGTGCTGGTCAAAGGGAGGAGGAAGAGGGTCCAAGGCTTTCAACAGTGTTTGGGAACCAACCACCACTTGCTATGGGGACGGTGACAGCATCATAGGACCTCCTTCCTAACCGCTGAAATAAAGGCAGAAAATTGATCAGTCCTGGAGGAGCAGGTACTCACATGTGAGAATTAGCAACACAGATCTTTTATCCTAAAAGGAAACTGCACACTTCAAAAGAGTTTCATCTCTTACATGTATGAAGAGTTCATAGCCCTGCAATTCAGACTGTGTGGTTTTCAAGCAATGCAATGTTTTCTAGTATTTATTTTATCAGAGTCCAGACAGGTCATTTTCAAGCAATAACTATAGAAACTGCCTTACTCTAGGTGAAAAATTTGACCCAGAATAAAATGTTTATAGTTCAACATGGAATTCCTTCTGGTCTTTTTTTTTTTTTTTTTAAATGAGCTTCAAGAATGTTGCATGCTTGTACTTTTCTGCACTTTGCTGTCTTCACTGATTTTGCCAATGCGCACACAGAAAAAAAAAGGTTAGTATGAAGCTTCCTCAGAAAGACAGAGGGGAGAAAAACTAATTGTTTGCCAAAAAGTGTATTTTTGAACTTCTGAAAGGCAACACTTAATATTAGAGATATGGGAAGAAAATTTAAGAAGAGTCAAAAAATAAATGGTACTTGCTCTTTTAGGCATATGACTATTTAGACAGTGTAAAATCAGGCAACAGAAAGTGGAAACAACTATGGCTAAGAAGTTTAATTATTCTGCAGAACAACAACATGTAGGTGTTACTTTTAGGCTCTATCAAGTTATACATATGTTGTATTCATAATGTAATTTGTTACCGTTTTATCCCTGAGTCGTTCTCCGTGGATAAGAAAATCAGCATAACTGTTCTCTTCTTGATGAATGGCTTTGAAGACCGTAACACAGCTTAGTCCACCCCCTCCAAGTGGTAACCATCCACCACTTGAGTCATCACGGGTCATCACCACAGCTCGCACTCTTGCATAACTATTACTGAAAGAGATGCAACATGAACAAATTAGTTTTTCCATAAACACAAAATGGCTGAGTACCCAATCTTATTTGAAATACCACAACCACATTAATAAATAAAAATAAATGTCTATTAAGTGCTTTCTGCTTTCCTAACAGTCAACTGAAAAGACAGCAGATGCTACAACCCGGAAATCTGCACAATATTAAATGAACTTTTAACATGCTTTTTATTTTAAATCTATCCTTAAAAAATTGTTTTGTATGCCTCTCCTTTTCCTTGGGTGCTTTTGATATTTCTTGTGGTAAATATCTGGTGATCAGAGACACTAGGAAAGAAATCTTACCAACCAACATTAGCCTTCAATAAAGATACAAATGGATTTAGAAACCATATATTTAATGGTCTAACTATATCTAGGAAGCATCAGCTTCTGACTGAAGACTAATTATGAAGTGAGTCAGGTTTCCACTATCAGTTGTACAGAAAAGTAAACAAATGAGAAAGGGCTTGATCCTGCTCCAACTGAAATCAGCTTAGGGCCTGCTCCTAATCTAAGAAACCTGCTTCCCCCCCCCCCCCCCGGCTTGCTTTACAAACTATATGTTTTCACCAGTTCCATAAGTTATGTTCTATAAGAAATAAATAAAGAAATAAATAATAAAAGAAGCATATATACTACAGGGTCCTATGAATAAAGAAAATCTTAACTGACAATAGATATTTCTGCTGACTGAACTATGTAATTTTTATGGACACCTAAAACTGCTTCTTGTACCAAAGTGGCATTTTTAAAGAGATTTATTTTAGGACCATTTGCTCCCAACATCCTCTTTTCTGTTTGATACATGATGGAATTTACTTCCAGTTTACATAGCTCTTTTGAAATACTGTAAAGCACAGAAATCTAAAAATTGATTTAAAAAGTGCTATATTATTTCTTCAAAGGTCTCCGCCAACTTGGTTATTTTGTTTTTAAAAAATGGAAATGCTAGTTTGTGACCTCCAATTTGCAACTTGTTGTGTTTAAAGAAATTAAAGAGAGCACATGGTTTACCCAGGAACCTGTGTGATCATTCCCTTTGCACAATCATTTATGCACTTTATAAAAAAGCAATCCACTATTTTGCAAGAAATGAGGACCATATGTTTGGCTTATACTGGGTTTCAGAAATCACGTTTGCATAGTTATGCCACCTGAGTGATGTTATATGAACTATAAGTATTGAACTAGAAATTTACAAAAAGATATCTGTACAAGAGTACTATTTATAATCAAATGAATCTTTTTGGGATGTGGGAGAATGTTTTATTTCACAAACTGTTCAAATTTAACACATTAGGAACTTCTGATATTCCATGCTGATCTTTTCAAAACCTTTTAAACACACCAGCAGTCACTGTTGGGCTTTCTTGCTTTAACTTGTAATTCAAATAAATAAAATAAGCATTATGATGTAAATATCTAATGATCAAATACATAAAGTTGTGCAAATGGGGCTGTACAAACTGGAAAATGAAACAAAAGTACAGAAGAACATTTTAGCCTAGGGGTGACAAATGAAATGTAAGTTGTTCACTGAACCTGTGTTGTTCGTCACTAAAAATTGGTAGCTAAAGCAAACATTTGCTGTGATTTGTGTAATGACACCGATGGGAGCCATTTTAGCATCCTTATCAATTAGCGCCATCTCCTTCACCAGGGACATCCCAAAAAGCATCAAGGAAGCACTGCCATGCACTCACTCATTCTTATAGTCCCAGAAGCAGCCAGATAACCAAGTATGAGTCTCAAACTTAATTTTTCACAGTGCAGTATTACTGCAAGTCTAATAATTGGTCTCAGATCTAGATTAAGAAACTTTCATTTGTAAAGACAAGATCTTACAGTGTCTGCTTATACATTTAAAATCCATTTACTTCAGACTTTCCCTGGTCACTGCTCCCTTGACAGCATATAAACTGCTCCTTCTGAAGGAAATCAAGGATATTAGGGCTTCCCTGTGAATAAGGGAAAAAACAGTGCGCAATGCCACAATCTTGTCTGACAAAATATTACATTTCTGCTCTCTTCCACCAGGCCAACTTCAAATTTAATGTAAGAAAACTGAAGTTCACAAACCAGCAAAATACAGTACCTAGAGAGGTTTCAGAACTAAAGTTTAGTACTTTCCTTTGTACATTAACAGAAGTACTGCTACTTCCAATGTTACTAATTTATACTTTTACTATATCCCCAAATACAATTTACAGAGATATAGAACTTCCCTTTGTCCAAGAGCTCTCCAAGTTACAGTAACACCATCTTCACATTTAACCTTATGCTTAATTGTATCATCTAATCAAGTATATTGAACTATGACAACATTCAAACCATAGACATTTTGAACAACTACTGTGAAATCCATTTATACAACTGATAAAGACCAATCAGTGCAAGATTCCAAAATAAAAATTCCCAACACAAATAAAGATGGTACAGTACATTAACATCCCCTTCACTAAAATAATGAAAATTTCTCATCCAAACATCAAAGGAATAAACTAGGGCTGTCAAATGATTAAAAAAAAATTGTGATTAATCGCAGTTTTAATCACACTGTTAAATAACAGAACACCAAATTTAAATTCATTATAAAATATTTGAAAATGTAGAAAAATATCCAAAAATATAGTAAATAATAATAATAATAAATTGATTTCAGTTACAACACAGAATACAAAATGTATAATATTCACTTAATTTTTGTTACAAATATTTGCACTGTAATAAAGATAAATAAATGGTATTTTTTTCAGTTTACCTTATATAAGTACTGTAGTGCAATCTCTTTATTGTGAAAGTGTATTATGTGGGGAAACGGGGGGTGGGGGGGGGAATCAGAGGTAGGACCCTATAAATGGAAACAAACTTGTCTTAGCAATTGGCTGAACAAGAAGTAGGATTGAGTGGACTTATAGGCACTAAAGATTTACAGTGTTTTATTTTTGAGTACAGTTAACTAACAAAAGCAAATTTACATTTTTAAGTTGCACTGCAACAACCAAAAGGTTAATTTTTCAGTATCTTTTGCAAATACAGCAGAGATTGCTCTAACTTCATGCCATTGGAGCTATTAGTCCCTAAAATCTCTAACGGTTCACATGTTCATGTGCCCTAGAACTCAATCTACACTTGGGAATTTTAGGAACAAATTCCTACTGGGTGCTATCACTGGCTTCCATAGACAAGATTCCAAGATCTTTCAGAATTACCACCACTGAGTCAATTAAACCTATGACATGAGAGTTTTAAACAACTGTCAAAGGTTTAATTGGCATAGTGGTAAACAGAACTGGAAGTCTCTACTTAGTCTCACAAGAGCTATCACAAACAGCTGAAAAGGGATAGCAGCCTTACAAAGTCTTTTCTAAAACTCCCCAGGGTGACGCTAAAGTCAAAGAGCAGTTTACATCAATTATGAACATACAAATTACACCTACAAGGACTTGGTGCCCTTGGTAAGAAGAGAAGAATGCAGTTATCTGAGAGAACACCGAACTACAGTTTGTGAATGAAATAGAAAAGGTTATTCGAGAGTACCACTATACTCCTCTTGGCACTAGATTAAAAGCTGCTAGTCTCACACAGAGTATCGGATCTGTAACCTATCTGCTGTATACCCAATAAACTGGAAACAAAATTTGTTGTATTATGGCACATCAGAAATTTATAAAATGTCTTGAGTTCTAACTGGATAAAAGGTCTGATGGAAAAGTAGCATCCTTCATTAGCAGTATAAGATACTTCTGAAATTACATTTGAAACAAAGATAGCAGGGAATAACTAGCATGTCAAATGTAACTATTAATGGGCAACAACAATGCAGATATAAACCTTGAAAGCCCAGCCTGATCAAAGCTTATAAAAAATGGTTCCCTACCTTTCGTAACTGTTGTTCAAGATGTGTTGCTCATGTCCATTCCAAGTAGGTGTGTGCACCAGGTGCATGATCGGAAGGTATTTCCCTAGCAGTAACCATCGGGTCAGCTGTGGAGCTCCCTGGAGTGGCACCTTCATGGCTGGGTACATATGTCCCTGCCAACTAGGGTGACCAGACAGCAAATGTGAAAAATCGGGACAGGGGGTGAGGGGTAATAGGAACCTATATAAGAAAAAGACCCCAAAATCGAGACTGTCCCTATAAAATCAGGACATCTGGTCACCCTTCTGCCAACCCACCACCTCTTCAGTTCCTTCTTGCCAGATACTCTGACATAGAGAGGCGGATGGCTCTTAGAACAGATATGAGCAACACATCTCAAACAACAGTTATGAAAAGTAGGGAACCATTTTTTCCTTGAGTGATTGCTCATGTCAATTCCAAGTAGGTGACTGCCAAGCAGTCCCCTGGAGGAGGGGTCGGAGTTCACCGAGTTGCAGACTGTAGCATAGCTCTACCAAATGCAGCATTGTCTCTAGCCTGTTGCATGATGGCGTAGTGCGACGTAAAGGTACGAAGAGACGACCATGTCACCTCCCTGAAGACATCCTGAATGGGGACCTGCTTCAGAAACGCTGCAGATGAAACTTGCATTCTCATGGAGCGCACCATCGATGCTGGGGCCGGTATCTTTGTCAGATTGTAGCACATGTTGATACAGGCCATAATCCAAAAAGAGATTCATTGGGATGAGACCGGCAGTCCTTTCATTCTCTCAGCAACGGCAATGAAGAGTTGTGTCGACTTCCTGAACGGCTTTGTCCACTCAATATAAAAAGCCAGCACTGGTCTAACATTCATGGAAGGAGCCTGCATTCCCGGTCATTAGTATGTGGCTTTGGGAAGAACGCTGGTAAAAAGATGTCCTGATTTACATGAAATAGTGAAACAACCTTAGGGACAAAGGCTGGGTGTGGCCGCAATTGTACCTTGTCCTTATAAAATACTGTATAAAGGAGGCTCAGACATTAAAGCTTTGAGCTCAGGCACTCTTCTAGCTAACGTTATAGCCACGAAAAACTCCTCTTTACAACAGAGATAAAGCAGAGAACATATTGCTAGAGGTTTGAAAGGAGGCCTCATGAGCCTTGAGAGGACCATGTTAAGGTCCCAAGAGACACCAGTTGCCACACCTAGGGGTACAGTCTGTCTAGCCCTTTAAGGAAGCATCCAACCATGGGGTTAGCAAATACGAACAGCCCTGCTGCGTATAGGTGGGAAGCGGAAATAGCTGCCAGCTGCACCTGGATTGATGAGACTGCCAGCCCATGCTGCTTTAAATAGAGTAAGTAGTCCAGTATAAAAAGGGATTGAGGACTGCAAAGGAGGGGTGCCCTTCTGTGCAGACCAAATAGAGAACCTTTTCCACTTGACTAGATAAGTGGCTTTCTACTGCCAAGGAGAACTTCCCTAATTGAATCAGAGCACTGGTGCTCTAGTGGGTTTAGCCATGGATTTTCCAAGCAGTGAGGTGCCAAGACTGCAGGTTGGATTGCTGAAGGTGGCCGTGGTCCTGTGTGATAAAGTCTGGAATCAGGGGCAATGTCATGGGCATGTCCACCAAGAGGTTCAACAGCTTGGAGAACTAATGTTGGCAGTGCCATGCTCGCACTATGAGAATCAGCAAAGCCTTGTCCTGCTGGACCTTGAGGAGGACCTTGTGGATGAGAGGGAATTGCAGGCACACATACAGCAGGCACCCCATTCGTGAGAGGATAAAGGTATACATGATCGAGCCAGGGCTGTGATTCAAGAAAGGGCAGACCTACTGGCACTTCCTGTTGCTTCATGTCGTGAGATCCCTACCTCAGGAAGATACAGCTGATGATGCCTAGTCGGAGAGGTTTGGAAAAAGGTACTCCCACACAGACTGACTATGAATCAAGCCACCACCGGAGGGACTCGAGAGCCCGAGGAGAAAGCATGACCAGACTGTCCTGATGGTCCAGGTTTGGGCTGTATGCTTGGGCCAGCCACACATGGAGGGGATGGAGGCTGCAGCCTTGCGTGCTGCGTTGCGTGTTGCGTAAGTGCACATTGCCATATGCCTGAGTAATTTTAGGCAGTTTCTAGCAATCATGGTGGGGAACCAGCGGAAACCTTTCATGATGATCTCTGTGGCTAGAAAACGAGACTCGGACAGGAAGGCCTGGCCTGGATGGAGCCCAGGAGGGCCCCAATGAATTCTATTGTTTGAGTGGGACCCAGAGTTGACTTTGCCACATTGAGGATGAGACAGAGATTGAGGAACGTCATACGTACCAGGCTCACAGGTTCCTCCACCGGTAAGTTACTTTCACCCTGCGTGCCGCTGACCACAAATACCAGAAATTGTCTGTGACAACGGATTACAGAGATGTGGAAGTACGTGGAAGCCCTTCAAGTTAAGGCCGCATATCAGTACCCGGATCCAGAGAGGTAATGATGGAGGCCAGGGAGACCATGCAGAACTTCAGTTTTTTTGTGAATTTGTTGAGGTTTCACAGGTCTAAAATGGGCCTGAGCCCACATTTGGTCTTGGGGATTAAGAAGTAGCGGGAGTAGAATCCCTTGCCCCCAAACTCCAGAGGAACCTCCTTTATCATCCCCAGCTGTAGGAGCGTTTGCACCTCCTGCTCTAGAAGTTGCTCAGAAGAAGTGTCCCTGAAGAGGTACAGGAAGGGCAGGAGGAAACAGAATTGGAGAGAATATTGCAATTCTTCTGTGCTCAGGACCCAAATGGTCTGATGTTATTTGAGCCCAGACATGGCAGAAATGGGGATAGACAGTTCACAGGGGAGGGGAAAGACCCAGGTATTGAACAAGTGCGTCTTGGGGCACACCTTCAAAAGTTTGGCTCTGAGCCTGAGGTCTGCTTAACCGAGCCCTTCCCTTGACTGGAGGAGGACCGAGATAAGCGGCTCCTTCTGCCCCACTTCCTACTGTAGTCCTGTTTAGGAGGGGCAGGGTACAATCGTTGGGCAGTCTGGGGCTTAAACGCCTTTCTTTGTGGGGCTGGTGTGTGCAGCCCCAAAGACTTGAGGGTCACCCACAAGTCCTTGAGCTTATGCAGTCTTGAGTCTATCTGTTCAGCAAAGATGCTGGAGCAGTCAAAGTGCAGGTCCTGAATTGTGTTCTGGACCTCATGCAGGAGCCCTGAGACCTGAGGCCAAGAGCTGCATCTCATAGCTATGGCCATGCTCATAGTGTGGGTGGCCGAGTCAGCTCAGTTCAGGACGGCCAGAAGAGAGATCCTGGCAACCATCTTTCCCTCCTCTAGAACTGCTCCAAACTCAGAGCAGCAGTCAGCTGGGAGTAATTCCTGGAATTTGGCCAGAGAGCTCCAGGAATTATAAGCACAGGGGCTCAGGACCGCACGCTGATTCGCTAAGTGAAGCTGGACCCCACGGTTGAGTAGACTTTCTGACTGAAGAGGTCCAGCTTCATAGCGTCCTTGGATTGGGGGTAGGCCCCAGTTGCCCCGGTGCTCTTTGTGGTTCACTACCTCCACCACCAGGTCCCCAGAGGTGCTCATACCCCTTAGAAGGCACAAAGTATTCGGATTCTGCACCTTTGGCTGTCAGTGGGACAGAGGTGGGTGTGTGACACAGAGCCTTGGTGGTATTCTGGATGGTTTTGATGAGGGGCAGAGCCACCCTTGAGGGCTCTTCAGGGGCCAGTATATCCACCATGGGATCCGTATCCTCAGAGACCTCCTCTGCTTGCAAATTCAGGTTCTGGGCCACCCTCCTGAGCAGGTCTTGATGGGCCCTGGTGTCCATAGCAGGAAGAGTGGTGGAGGTGCCTACTACCACTTCATCCAAGGAGGACAAGGACAACGTCCTTGGAGGCATGGGGTCCTCTTGCCCCTCTGGCTCAAGGGGATCCCCTTGCACGCCTTGAGAGGTGCAGGAAATGACACTAGCACCCAGCGCCGCAGCTGCTTCAGTGCGGACGTCCTCATTAGCCTGGGCTTGTGCATTCCTATCCCAGAGAGGCTCTTGGGCTACAGACGTGGCTGATGGACGGATTAGTGCCTCTGACACCACTGGCAGGGACCTGGAACCTGGACCCTAGACTTGGCGGTAGGCCGATGGTGTCCAGAAGGGCCACTGTGTTGGTCCCTGCCACTGTGGAGGCCAGGACATTACAGGCATTGGCTGCCCTTCATCTTGCCTAGGGCAGTGCCAGGAGCGGTGCTAGCTCTGCCTGGAAGCATAGGAGTCCACCTCCGACTCTGAGGAGAAGTCCGAATCTGACCAGGGAGGTGCAGATCTTTTTTTCTTGTGTAGCACCAGTGACTGTGAGCAGTGCCTTGCACTAGAGCTGGACCTCAGTGCCAGGGAATGGCAGTGCCATAGCCCTTTAGATGAGCCCTTCCTCGGAGCTGGGGCTTCTCATACCGAGTCCGGCATGCTGCACACTGAAGCACCTGGCACTGGCTCAGATGCTGCCTGGGGAAGTTGGGGTTGAAGAGCTGACTCCATTAGAAGAAGCTTTAAGCAAAAGTCCCACTCCTTAGTTCTGGGCTTAAAACCACTGCAGATTTTACACCTGCTAGACTGGTGTCCCTCCCTGAGACACTTTAGATAGTAATTGGGTGGGTCTCCTTTGGTATGGGCTTCAGGCAGGATCTGCACGGCTTGAAGTCCTGAGACTGAGGCATGCCCCAGTCCCCGGGATGGGAACAAAGCACTATGTGTGTGGAGTAAACCCAAACTAAAACTTAACTATAACTTTCAAACTATTTACAGAGAGAAAGGGAGAGTCCACTAAGGAATCTCTTGCTAATGCAAGAGAGAGCCGCTCCAACCACTGCCACTGGCAGTAAGAAGGAACTGAAGAGGCAGTGGGCTGACAGGGACTTATGTACACAGCCATGAAGATGTCACTCCAGGAGGCTCCACAGCTGACCTGATGGGTACCACTAGGGAAAAATCTTTCGATGATCATGCATGTGGCGCGCACAAACCTACTTGGAATTGTCATGAGCAATCACTCAAAGAATTTCAGTTAACATACACAACTAGAAATTTTAAAAAATGTTTGGTTTTGGATATTATGTAAATAGTTATATTATAGTAATGCCCCAAATTGGGGTTGTTGTCCTAATGTAATGAATGCTGTACAAAAACATAGAAAAGATGCATCCCTGCCCTGAAGAGCTGTTATGTTTTTTTGGTTCAGCAGCTGATAGTTAAACTATTTGAAAATTACTATTACATTTTTTCCTTGAATGTGTGAAACAGATGATATCTACACCCTGTGAACTCTTTCAGATAAGAGATGCATCCTTACAGAACTGTGAAGTCAGCATAATGGCCTTTTTTTTTTTTTTAATTACTTTGTATATTTGTTTACAATCACTAGATCTGTGGTCCTACATGCTTGTGATACTAAGCCACTGGAATGTATTAGTAAACATTAACAAAAAGAACAGGAGTACTTGTGGCACCTTAGAGACTAACAAATTTATTTCAGCATAAGCTTTTGTGAGCTACAGCTCACCTCTTCAGATGCACAGAATGGAACACACAGAAAGAAGATATTTATACATACAGAGAATATGAAAAGGTGAAAGTAGCCATGACAACTGTAACAGGTCAATCAATTAAGATGAGCTATAAGCAGCAGGCAAAAAAAAAAGTTTAAAAGCCTACTTCCATGGAATTTCAGGGAAAGAAAAAACACACCACCTTTCAGTTTCTACAGTATTCCACTTTTGAAACTACCAGTGCCAATATTCCATTCTCACATTCACCATCGCGATCCTTTTATTTAACCTCATAAACTGGAAAGGTAACTCAAAGAAATAGTGATCACATCTGAAGTCACACTGTGAACCTATGGATAGGGCAACAACCTTGTGCATATTATTAGAACTCATGAAAAATATTTTTCAGCATTTTAAAACTATAAAGTCACCTCCAAAAATTGGATTCACTACTGGAATTACTAACTGTAATGCATGTGACATTGACTACCATCTAGGATTTCATTTTTTTTTTTAATACGTAAATACTTCCTTCTAATTTGTTTCAATATTACTAAACTTTCTACTTGAAAGTATGTAACTAAAATGTCTTAACAAAATGAACTTTTTGTAAATATAGCTAACATAATATAAGATGAATTCCCATAAATCCATGGTCAGTATATTATGGCAAAGATAGTTGTTATATTGGCTAAGCAGTCAATTTGTCAGGGAAAAATCAATTTGTGCCATGGAGTGTCTAGCAGATTGATGCATTTTTGCTATGTTGGAAGAGGAGAGAAAAGAAATTTTTATATTACAAAAGTCTATGTACCAACTACAGGACCACAATATAAAAAAACCTCTGCCATGCTCTAGGTTGGCAGGTCAGAGTGAGCTCTTCCTGGATCCACACTCCCTACCTCAGGTTGGTGCTCTGTAAGCTCATTTTAAGTTTTTTGGTTTTTTTGTTGGGGAGAGGGCAATATAAAATGCTTTTGTTTGCTCTCTGGGAGAGACTGCAAGAGCTATTCTTCTGCCACTTAGAGTACCTAATATCCAAACAGGAGAGCACTTTATGATTGCAAACACACGGCAGGGGAGCCTTTATGTATATGTAATTAGAAACAAGATAAAAATGTGTGGATTACATAAAGGGTATCGTACTAACACCAAAATAAAGTCAGACAAATCTACTGCTTAAGTTAAGTGAATATCTGTACTTGTAACAAAGTGCTAGTCCTTTGGGCATGTGGAATGGGATGTTTGCTTTAGGTATGTAGCCCTTTGAAAATGGAGTTTTTGGAATGGCAGCCTCCAGATAGAGGACATTACTAAGTCCTAATGGAGATGCTGCTTTTACTGGCAAATAGACTTTGTCAGGATAGCTGCATCTTCCCAAAGCCTTTTGCTAGTTTAGCTATGTTGGTTACTGATGTGATTTCCTATTTCTCCCCCTTCCCCAATACACATTCCTAACTGACAAAGCTATGCTGGCAAAATTCTTAAGTATAAACATAGCCTGAGAAGAGTCATATGACCACAGGATGAAAGCAAGACCGCTGCTATAGAAGAGGCAGCCTACTCTCAAGTAAGGGAGAGACCAGAGTCTTGGCAAGACCTGGGGAAGTGGGGCTTCGGACAGCAACCAGGCCTGGGAAATGGAGTCCACAAGCCAGACCAGATTCAAGAATTTTTAGAAGGAAGTACAGAAAGAAACCTGAGAAAGGGTTAGGATAAAGGGCCTAAGAGGAAGGCCAGATGATAACAGGAAATACTTCCAAATGTTGCAGATGGACAAGGCTGACATGTATGACTGCTTCATTATTTAGGGTCTTGAGACTGGAGAGCCCCACACCTTGCGGCAGAAAGGACTCTGCCTGGAGGGAAGGACTAACTGTGAAACTGCTGACCAGTAAAGGAACTGTTTTCATCTTGCAAAGCCAGGAGAACGGTTTGTTGTGCTGCACCTTAATAAATCAGACACCAGGAAAGGAGATTTTACTCCAAAATGCATTGTGTGAGAGTTCTGAGGCATGAACGACTACTTACTCTATTCCCAGAACCCAGACAGTGTAACATACTTATCACGTTTTCTTGAATTTTATTAATAAAGATTCCTTGAAAGCAAACTGAGCAAGATCACTAGACCTAGGTTTTCCTTATTTAAAAATTATGTAGATTTGATACTGTGAGTATAAAAATGCTTTAGTGCTCTTCTGCTCCCAACCTCCCACTTGACATATTAGAAGCCCTTAAAGGATGCCCTACAATAAAACACTGTTAGGTGCACGATAAATGGAGAATTGGTAAGAAACTAATCTGAATTCAAGAGATGATTATAGACAGCAACTAGATATTTAAGAAATATGAAAAATATTTTGACAGTGTCCTTTTAAGTAAAAACTATTCCTTATTCGGGTGTGTGAGAGAGACAGAAGGAAGATGGTTTTAACAGTTATTACTTTTCCCCCACAAGGCATGTTTAAAATGGTAACCATTCAGAAGGTTCAATCTCTAGAACATACTCGGAAGCCACCTCCAGCAAGAGTAAAAAAACCAACAAAATAAAAGCTAAAACTCATCATTTAGGACACAGTAGTAAGAACAAGGGCAAATGTACTACAAAGCCAAGTAATTTATATTTGAAGCAAAGAGTCTTTTTCTTTTCATTATACTTCTAATGTCCTCTGAGAATTTATTCACCCTCCTGTGCCCAATTCAAAGCCTTCCTAAAACCCACTTCCTGTTATGAAGCCTGGAAGTAGAGGAGAATGTATGTAACCAGTTTTCCCAACTCTCACAATTTTATTGCCACTCTAGCACCTTTTGGGTGTTGTTTTTTTTAACCCGTCTCATGAAAAGATGAAAGGCTGCCAACTCACACATTTTCCATTCTTCAAACTAGCCACTATCTCCAACTGGGGCTGAAGCCAGCACAATGGCCACCATTTCCCTACAGTCTATCTGCATGTGGAAGTGATGCTGTCCTTGATAAAACTGACTGCCCCCTTCCCACTGTTTTCAATGAGATCGAAGCTATGCCCACAGGCAAAATGACTTCCACTCTGGTTCAAAGGGCTAGACAGGACACAGGGTCTGTGAAAAGCAGCAGAGATACTGTAAAGGTGGATATGGAGAGTGAGGGTGAGTGGGCAACTGTAGTGATTGCAGGGGGTGGCAGCAGAGAAGTGAGAGGAGTGCTGTCCAGTCTTGGGCAACGTGTGAGCGGAGAAGGGGTAAAGGATGTCAGGGAAGTGTTACTTTTTGAAAAAGGCTAAACCAATCCCCCATTGTTTTTATTGTGACATTATCGCTGGGACGGCGAACCGTGGCCAGTGGGAGATGCGGTCCGCCGAACCTGCTGACGCGGCAGGTAAACAAACTGGCCCGGCCCGCCAAGGTGCTTACCCTGGCGAGCCGCATGCCAGAGGTTGCTGACCCCTATTCTAACGTTTAACATTTTTCATTTTTGAGTGCAGTTATGTAACAGAAACAAATCTACTTTTTAAGTTCAACTTTCATGATAAAAGAGATTGCACTACGGTACTTGCATGAGGTGAATTGAAAAATACTATTTCTTTTGTTTATCTTTATTACAGTGCAAATATTTGTAATAAAAATAATATAATAAACTGAGTACTGTACACTTTGTATTCTGTGTTATAATTAAAATCAATATATTTGAAAATGTAGAAAAACATTCAAAAATATTTACAATAAATTTAAATTGGTATTCTACTATTAACAGTGAGATTAAAATGGCAATTAATCATGATTATTTTGTTTTGAGTTAATTGCAATTAATTGACAGCCCTAGTAAATTTGCTAGTTTCAAAACAAAAATGACTTTGTCCCTTAAATGTGGACTACTAGCTTGCAATCTTTCATTAGATTTTCTTTTCAAACAGCAAAAAATATTTAAAGGGACAGTATGCAAATTAGATTCAAATTCTGATGTAGCTTAAAAAACCCTATGAAATCTAAATACCAATTTTAAATGCACCACTCAGTGAACAAAGAGAAGCTACACAATAATTAGTATGCAAGACCCCCTATACTGATTTGAATTAGCTGTTCAGCTATTTTCACAACTGCATACCTTTCAGTAGAGAGACTATAATGAGGCATACAGACTAACAAAAGGAAATTGCACAGGCTTCTATTTAAGCAGTCCTTAAAAGAAGAGAGGAACTGTGAGATGCAGGGTTGTTTTAGGGGTTTTGCAGTCGGTCACTGGTAAGAATCCAGATAAAGTCAGTAGGGACCAGAAATGATTTTTAAGTAGCCTATGTGCAACTTCATGATTCATATTTCTATAATCCCAGTCATAATTAGCACTATTCTTGGCAGTCTCAAATGCCAGTGATTGAAAGGAAATGATGACAACCTATGCTTTGAATACTTCCTGCCAGTGTTCCTCAACTCTCTGAATTAGAGGATATTGTAAGGAGAGCTTTTGACAGCTACCACTTAATTTTAACTCCTGTGTGGCCAGGCAGCTTTGTTTCCAACTACTGCAAAGTTATCTTTCATAACGACCAAGTTATGGAAGTTAGGGAAGGGTTTCAAGTGAGTGTGCATAAATGAAGAAAATGTACAACAAAAAAGTAAACATATATCTTAATTCAAAGGAATTAACTGTAATGCAACATTATTGCCTGCTGGTCGATGTAGTCCAGCAGCAGCCAAACAACGTCAGAAAAAGTTGTGAACTTCCTCATCAGTTGTGCAAAAGCGCGCAATTAATAGTGCAGTATTCTTTTGAGAGATATTTTCTTCTTGAACAAAGATAATATCCATGAAGCTGAGTGTATTATTTGAACGTGCATACCTACAATATTAGTTACTATAATTATCCACCCTGTTTAAAATAAAAAAACAATTGCAAGGGGAATCTACCATGTATACATTTTTACATATCCTTATTTTGACAACAGCAAAGTGTTACAAATAGAGATCATGAGATGGTTTGTTATGCCTGCATCTTTTTGCTTCCTTTTTGGACCTTTTTAAAAAAAGATTACATTTATTTAAAACAAAGGTTGGGTGAAATTAGCTGAAAGAAATTCTGAAGAGAGATTCAAAAGAAAGCAGGTTGAGGCTATATGGCATACAGGGTCAAACAGTCCACTCCAGGAAGTGGGCTGAGCATGAGAGAAGGCACACTCCACATTAGGTAGCTGTTTTGTTTGGTAGGCAGATGTATCTAAGGGTATGGCTACACTCACACTTTACAGCGCTGCAACTTTCGCGCTCAGGGGTGTGAAAAAACACCCCCCTGAGAGCTGCAAGATACAGCGCTGTAAAGCGTCAGTGTAATCAGGGCGGCAGCGCTGGGAGCGCGGCTCCCAGCGCTGCACGCTACACCCGTAGAGGATGTGGTTTACGTGCAGCGCTGGGAGACCTCTCTCCCAGCGCTGCCGCTCTGACCACACTCACACTTCAAAGCGCTGCCGCAGCAGCGCTTTGAAATTCCAAGTGTAGCCATACCCCAAGTTAGCAAGTACCATCCAATATAAGAGGTGAAACCTCACCTACAGTTTAAGAAGAATGGGATGGACTTGTTAGCAGAACTAGGGAGTTTCTTGCTGCAATTTGATTTAAGTTACACAGTCTTATAAGACAATACAAAAACTAGCAACTAAGAAATGTTTAACTATTAGTCAACTTACTTCTTAAACCAGATGGATAAAATCAATTATTTTTAAAAAGGTCAAAAAGTCTATCTGATCTGAAATGAAATTTTATTTCAATAAAAACCACTTTTAAAAAAAAATCATTTGAAGTTATGGCAACCTATGTTAAATCCAAAATTATAATTAAAATAAAAAAAGCGAACAGTACCTCTTTACTGCCAAGTTTTAAAGTCAAATCACTGAACTGGTGGAAGTCATTGGCTAAGCACCTGGAAACAAGTTTAGCACTTCAACAAATTAGCTTTTGACAGCAGCTTCTGCAGGGGCTGAGAGGATATTTTCTTCTTTTCTGTTTATTCAACTTGTTCCAGTTTATTCAACTAGTTCAATTTAATGTCTAGTTCACTGAAAAAAATATATATAAAAATAAAAAAACCCACACATAGTTGGGAGTTGAAAAGGCAGAAAACATGTCTTCATCTGCCAATCTAAGAATAAAAACTAGGGGTGACAATATGAGAAAGACTAGTTCTAAAAAACTCTGAAGGCCGTGGTGACCAGAAACAAACAGTTCAATTCACTACCTACAAAGAATACTTCCTTTGTTTAGTAAATCAGATCATATTTTTCCATTTAAAACTATGCTTTGATCATTTCTTCTTATGTATCCATGCATTTAAGGTCGTTTAATTTATTTTAAAAAACAACAACCACCCACCCGGTTTTGTGCATTAATTGAATGTAAATTTCCATCCAAATATAGCCTGATAAAAATCACAAGTAAAAAATTAATCCTCATCTTCTCAGGAAGAAATACATCCATTCACCATTTTCTAACATAACAAAAAACACGCAAAAATTAAAAATCTGATAGTTAAGCTATAAATAAATACATATATTGCTTAAATAAATATGTATAGATACAAGGTATTCTCCTGCTTAGCAAAAAGAAGTGTAGTGTAAAATGTATATTTGTTAAGCGTAAAGCCTATATTTAGTTACAGATGAACCAACCAACGAAAATGACCCTTGCTGTAGGAAAATAACTAAAAAGCACAAGTGCAAAACAAAATTCAAACTGTTTACTTAGATCATGGTTAAATCAATTCCTCCTATTACATTTCTACTTATCATACATAATATTTACAAAATAAGAGACCATATTTCAAGCAGTGAAAATGGATATACATTAGTTCCCTCTCCATGACCACATAATTCTGTCTTCCCACATCTATGTAGCTGCCATAACCTAGAGAATTGCCTCTTTCAAGTGATTTTGATAGTGTCTTAAAAAAAAAAAAATCTCCAACAGAGGTATAAAAGCAGGTACTTTGCCTACAGAAAGATAGACACACCATCCAGTTTGTCATTCTGCATATTTAATTCTTAACTGCAGCTGTAGATGGTAAAGACCAAGGAATAAGAATTCAAACGGGGCACAGCAGCAGCATATTTACTCTTGCCTCTTTTTTCCCCCCCACGATCAAAGATATTTTCTCTAACCACGAGCCACAGATTGCAAGTGTGGGACTAATAGTAACCTCCTGTAGATCATCTTTGATATTAGGTGAACAATCACTCTTCTGTGTTACTGAAAATGTCAAAGAAATCCTAGCTGGATTCTGTTGATTGCAATGCCTGAATAATCCCAGTCACTGAGGAAAGTGGAAGTTATAAAAAACTGGTGTACTATCAGAAGCAATGCTGCCACCATCATCAGAATTTTACTCAGAATCCTTGGAGCGGAGACCAGAACAAAATGTCAAGTTTGTGCTCCTTCAAGTGGAGTGTTCTAATGATGACCATTCAATACCTCTAGTAACATTCACACAAGCATCTTGTAAATTTACAGGCATAGAATTCCTCATACCAATTTAAGAAGCTAGGGCAGATATTTACTATACTATTTTTAAGTTCTGGCTGTAGACAAAGGGTCACCTATTTTGGGTCCAAGACAAGCCATCTTTCTCTGGTCTTTTTTCAACCATGAAAGTAACAATGTATTCGCCAAATAAGAACTGCTGTACTAGAAATAGTATTCTTTTATCAAGGAGATAATATTGCTTTTGAGTACAGTGGAGGAAACCTCAAAGTCACCATTCTTCAAAGGGAAGGAAGAAGAGCTATAAAATATTCCCTAGACACACAAAACTTATCTATGTAACTCAGGGAGCATGGGGTGAGGTCCCAGAGGATTGAAGAAGGGCAAACATAGTACACCTCTACCCCGATATAACGCTGTCCTCGGGAGCCAAAAAAAATCTTATCGCGTTATAGATGAAACCGTGTTATATGAAACTTCCTTCGATCCACCGGAGTGCACAGCCCTGCCCCCCCGGAGCGCTACTTTACCCTGTTATATCCTAATTTATGTTATATTTGGGTAGAGGTGTACCTACTTTTAAAAGGGGGAATTGGACCGAATGAATCATAGACTAATCAGCCTAACTTTGATACCGCGAAAGATACTGAAAAAAATTATTAAATAATCAATTTATAAGCATCTAGAGATCATTAGGTTATCAGGAACAGCCATGACGGATTTGTCAAGAATAAGTCATACCAAACCAACCTAATTTCTTTGTTTCATAGAGTTACTGGTTTAGTGGATATGGTGGAAATAAACTGAATCTTGATTTTAGCAAGCTTTGATACAGTCCCACATGATATTCTCGTAAATAAATTAGGGAAATGTGGTTTCAGTGAAATTACTATAAAGTGGATGTACAACTGGTTGAAAGGCCATACTCAGAGTATCATACTCAAAGAATTATCAATGGTTCGCTGTCAAATTGGGAGGCGTATCTAGCGGGGTCCTGCAGAGGTCTGTCCTGGGTCTGGTACTATTCAATATCTTCATTAGTGATTTGAATAATGGAGTACAACTATGCTTATAAAATTTGTGGATGGCAAATGCCTGGAGCAGGTGGGTGGGGGGGTTGCACAAGCACTTTAAAGGACAGGATTAGATTTCAAATGACCTTGACAAATAGGATAATTATCTGAACTGAACAAGATGAAAGTCAATAAAAACAAATGCCAGGTACTTCACTTAGGAAGGAAAAAAATTCAGATGCACAACTATAAAATGGAGAAGAAATGGTTAGGTGGTAGTACTGTTGAAAAAGATCTGGGGATTACAGTAAATCTTAAATTGAATATGAGTCAGCAATGTGAACTGCAGTTGCAAAAAAGGCTAATATTTTGAGGTGTATTAACAGGAGTATCAGAGAGACAGGCATGGGAGGTATCTGTCCTGCTTTACTTGGTACTGGTGAGGCCTCAGCTGCAGTACTGTGTCCAATTCTGGGTGCCACATGTTAAGAAAGATGTGAATAAATCAGAGACAGTTCATAAAAGGTTTAGAAAACCTGATCTCTGAAGAAAAGTTCAGCTAATGGGGCATGCTTAGTCTTGAGAAAAGAAAAATGAGGGAGGACTTGATAATAGGCATCAAATATGTTACAAAGAGGACAAGGATCAGTTGTTCTCCATGTCCACTGAAGGTAGGATAAGTAGTAATGGCCTTAAACCACTCAGGGAGATTTAGGCAAGATATTATAGTTAGAAATTTTTTCCCCCCCTAAGAGATACAGGTCTGTCACATCTTACGCTGGGGTTACGTTCCGCGGTCAGCGCGTAAAGCGAAAACCGTGTATAGTCAAAATGACCCTTGTAAATCCCTTAAATCACCCATAAAGTACAATTTTGTGAATACAATCCTTTTCAGTACTATGTATTGTGTACAGTAATGTACAGTATATAATAAGACTATATATGCAAAATATAATTTTACAGTGTTTTTAATGACAGAAGAATGAAAATAAAAAATGAACAGTACAGTACAGTGCAGTACTGTAAACCTGAACAGTCACCAGTCATGGATATTCTTGCTAGTCTTGTACTGTACATACTCCAATGATTAGTCGTCCTCTTCCCCTGAGAACATTATTATTGCGTTGTCAGGGCTTGATGTCGATCCAGAAGATAATGGGCCAGTCTTGGGTGACGGAGAGCGAGTCGTAGACAAAGTGCTTGGCTCTGGTTCAGCTCGAGAAGTTGATTGTGTAGACTCTGCTGCTGGTGGTTGTTTTTTCTTTAAAAACCATGGTAATTGGCAACTGTCACTGTTCTCTCTTGAGCTCCTCAAACATTTCTTGGTACGGTCTCAAATCATCCATAATACTACGTGTGATTTTGAGGCTTTGTTCCATAGAAGGATCATATTCAGAAATAAATCATTCAAGTGTTTCACTGCTTGGAACACTTCAGGAAATTTATGAAGTTGCTGGCTCTTCCTGTTCGTCATCATCTTTGTCTTCTATAGACTATTTTCTCAGTTCCTCTAACTCTTTGTTAGTTAATGTTTCTTTGTGGCCCTCAATTAATTCCTCAGTTTCTTTCTCGAGGATGTCGACAAAACCATTACCACCCACTTGCCTGGCCACCTGAACAATGAGTTGCACTTCTTTGTCTATGGTCGGGAAACCCTTAAAATCATTCACACAGTCTTCCCATAGGTTTCGTCAACATGCATTAACTGTTTCAGGCTTGGATGCATCCATTGCCTGTTTGCATCACTTGTATTAATCAGCAATGTTGAAGGACTTCCAACACTCCATCACATTAACATTGGGATCAGCATCCATAGCAGTAAGGATCCGTGAGAATGTAAGCCTCGTGTATGTGGCCTTGAAACAACTAATGATGCCTTGGTTGAGAGGTTGGAGGTGTGTGTGTGGGGGGGGGGGGGGCGGAGAAAGATGACTTCATCATCATTATGCGAAAACCCGGAGTGTCGCAGGGTGACCAGGAGCATTGTCTATGATCAGCAACACTTTAAAGTCAAGTCCTTTCTCTTCAAGGTACTGCTTGACATCCAGAATGAAACACCTGCGGAACCAATCCAGAAATAATGCTGCCGTCACCCAAGCCTTTTTATTTGATTGCCAGAACACAGGCAGGAGATTTTTGTTCTTGCCTTTTAGGGCATGGGGATTTGCAGCCCTGTAGAGCAAGCCTGGCTTTATTAAATGCCCAACTGCATTGCCACAAAACAACACGATCTTTAGCTGCTTTGAAGCCAGGGGCTTGTCTTTCTGATTTCAAAATGTAAGTGTGGGTGGGCATTTTTTTTTCTAGAAGAGCCCAGTCTCATCAGCATTAAGAACTTGGAAAGGGGCTATCTTCCAGACCTCTTATGATTTTCTTTAATTGCGTGGAGTAGGCTTTTTCTGTGTCCTCACTGGCAGATACAGCTTCACCAGTAGTCTGAACGTTTTTGAGGTTGAAGCAGTTCCTAAAACTGTTAAGCAAACCTTGGCTGGCTTTGAATTCCTTCTTATCAGAAGGCTGTCCCTCTTCGGCGGGAGGTTTGAACAGCGCATAGATGCTAAGAGCCTTTTCTCGCAACATGTTGCTATTGATATGCACACATTTATGGTTCATGTCTTCCAGCCATAAGTTTAATGTCTTTTCAGTCTTCACTAAAGTCTTATCACACACTTGGCTCGTCACTTTAGCAGTTACTGGAGCACTTGATGCCACGGCTTGACGAATTTCTGTCTCTCGAATCTTGATGGCACAGATGCTAGATTCGTTGAGGCCGTATTTACGCGGCACGTTGGTGATGGACATACCATCTCTCAATAAGTCCAACACAGCCAGTTTTTCCTCCAGTGTTGGAACACATCGCTATTTCTTTGGTTGAGCAGCAGATGAAGTAGGTGTCTTGCATTTAGGGGCCATGTTATACAGTACAAAAAATACATACTGCCACTTTAAATAGTACAGGCACAGTAGAATCTCACTCAGCACGGCGAGATGCTCACAGTACGAGAGGCACAGCAGGACTGAGTACTGTAGCGGAAACAACAGATTCGCTTCTCCCATCTCACACTCACTCCAGGGCAGACACACGATTTAAACTGTTTGGGTTTTTTTTCCCCTGACCGCGCAAAGCTGAAATTGCACATGTTAAATGCGCGTAAGATGCAACAGACCTGTAGTTGGTTAAACACTGAAACAGGTTTCCAGTGGAGGTTGTAGAATCCACATCACTGGAGGTTTTTAAGAACAGGTTAGATAAATACCTGTTAGGGATAGTCTAGGGAAGAGGTCCCAACACTGTGGGGCACATCCCCCTCCAGGTGCACCGAGGAATGTTCAAGGGGAAACAGCAGGGCCTGGACCAGCTCACACAAGTGGCGGGGAGAGAGCACCACCCAGCCCCCCTCTGCTCTCACCTCTGCTCCAGCCACACCCCAAACCTCGACCCCTGTCCACGGCTCCGTTCCTGGCCCTGCTTCCGCCCCCAGCCCTGTCCATGTTTCCCATTTGCCCAGGAGCCGCAGCCCCACTCTCGACCCTGGCTCTGGGTGGGGCATGACTCTGAAAACTTTGGGGACCAGTAGTCTAGGTTTACTTGGCCCTGCCACAGTGCAGGTGGCTGGACTCAACCTCCCAAAGTCCCTTTCCGCCCTACATTTCTATAATAAAATTCCAAGATTGTCGCTGTGTGTCATCCTGAAGCTTACAATGTCTGATGAGGCAATGCAAAGTGACAGAAACAGCTACAACCATGGTTGAGAGATCCTTTTGTTTAGAGTATCAGCAGGTTCAACTTCACTGCGATTCGCAGTCTGTTATCCATTGTTCAAGTTCTCAGCCATTTTGACTTTACTAATTTCACACGAGTGGTGCATAGCTATAGCAGGGCACGTATTTATGCCATATCAAGAGTCCTAAACAATTGTGATACCAGAGGTAACTCAATCAATTACCACACTTACTTTACAGCTAATATGAGGAAGACTGCACAGATGGTGGATTATTTGGCTCAATAGCCACCACTCGTTTGGGATGGCATGGGCTTTCAGCTGATAATACCAACACAATTCTCATCCATTCGTCCCAAGAGTATAAAAGCCTCCCTTTTCTGACAAAATGTTTGAAAAGACAGCAAGTGAACAGGAAAAAAAAACCTTTTCCTGACATTTTGGTATGTTGGAGTTATAATCCAGTTTATGAAAGAAGTCGTTCATGCTTATTTTGTCTGTATTTCAATGTACATATTCTGCCTAAGAAACTTGGTGGCCAACATGGCCTCCACTCTGGGACATTTAAACTAAGCATTGTGTAAAAAGTATTAATGAGTCCTTAGTATAAAAAGGCAACCTTTAAATAAATAGAGTTTATGTCCTCCTTAGCTTCTTTATGATGAAAGGTTTTTGTCAACAGAAGTTCCCCACATCTCATCCTCAACTGTTTGTTATATTAGAAATTCAGATCTGGTCTATCCTGGGAGACTAACATGACTCAAGAATAAGTGGAATTAGGATTATCATAAAAGACTGAAAACCTCAGTAAGTGAGAAGGTAAGAAATTCTTATACCAAGGTATAATGATTTAAAACAAAAGGATTTAAGTCACTCATTGTAATCCTGATTTAAATCAGCAAACAGGAAACCTTCATTTAAATAACCGGTTTTAATTTTGTTCTGCTTTTGTACTGTAATTATTTTTCCTAAACAAAAGATAATTCTTACTTGTTGGTAATCATTAAAATATGTTGATTTGCAACTAAATATAGCCTTTACACTAAATCTGGTACCTTTTTGCTAACCAGGAAGATACAGTGTATCTGCATACATTTATTTAACACATTTATTCAAATTATTTTTCACTTTATTGTTAGAACATGGTGAATGACCTTTCTTATTTATTAGATTTTTTAAAAACTCATGATATGCGTCAAGCTACATTAGGCGGACATTGGCATTCAAATAAAAAAAATAAAACCCAACATTTAAAAATTGTTCTCAGTCAAAACATGCTTTGCATTTAAAACTAACTGATTAAACAAACAAGAGGTATTATGTTCAGTCAGCAAACTGGACTGCTTCTTTCAGCAGTGAAAACTAGCAGAACTCATCCTCACACATAATAATTTGATTCATAAATTAGAAGAGGAAAACAAGCTTTCCTGTTTTCTTAATTCCTGGTTGGTTTCTTCACTTTGAAACAAACTAGTCATTAAATTGAACCAGTTGAATAAGTTGACATGTAGAAATTCTCACTGCACCTACAGAAGAGGCTATTACTGGTCAATAGTTGATTTAGCACATCAACAAAACTGTGGTTTTAAGGGCTCAAACAGTGACTTCCACCAGTTCAGTGGTATGGCTTTGTTTAAAACTCTAGCAGCAAACATATTGCCTAAATATTTTGTATTTAATTCAAATTTTAATAATTATAGTAAATTTAGGCCTTAGAATATGTTGTCATAATTTTAAATAGATTTATTTTTTAAAAAATCTTAGTTTTTATTTAAATAAAAACAATCAGTTTTTTAATTTATTTTCATCCACTTAGTTTAACACCTATACCTATGGTCTTGTCTTCACTGGTAAAAATAAAGTGTACTAAAAAAAACCCCAAAAACAATAACCCACAACCTTGAGGCAGCTAACATGCATGCGCTCTCCCAAGCAAGAAACAAATGAAGACAGGGCACTGTATAGTCTTACACAAGGTAAGCTCTGTGAGGTCAGCCCCAGGCAAAGATATAATGCTGGCTTCACCTAGTTTATCTTGCAGTAAAACTTCAGTGCCTTGTTTTCATTGTGTTTCTTGCTTGGAATAGGTCATGCATGATAGAGGGCAAATATACTGGTCACTGGATGAGTAGTTTTCTGTTCCCTGAGTGACCAGAGCAGGGGCTGCACTAGAGTAATCAGGAACCTGATAGAACCAATTAAGGCAGACAGGCTGATTAGAACACCTGCAGCCAATCAAGGCAGGCTAATCAGGGCACCTGGGTTTAAAAAGGAGCTCACTCCAGAGGTGAGGGGGAGCCAGAGGACAGGAAGTGCATGTGAGGAGCTGGGAGCAAGAGGCACAAGGAGCTGACAGTGAGAGGGTGTGCTGCTGGAGGACTAAGGAGTACAAGCGTTATCAGACACCAGGAGGAAAGTCCTGTGGTGAGGATAAAGAAGGTGGGAGGAGCTCATGGGGAAGTAGACCAGGGAGTTGTAGCTGTCATGCAGCTGTTACAGGAGGCACCATAAACAGCTGCAATCACAGGGCTCTGGGCTGGAACCTGGAGTAGAGGGCGGGCCCGGGTTCCCCCCAAAGCTCCCAACTCCTGATCAGACAGACACAAGAGAAGTTGATCCAGACTGTGGGGAAGATCCAGACTGTGGGGAAGGTGAGCATATCTGCCAATAAGCGCAGGACCATCAAGGTGGAGGAGGAACTTTATCACTATATACATATATAATCTCACACACACACACACACTTTTTTTTTTTTTACCAATGATGACAAAGTGCCAGAGTCTGTACTCCATCCACTACAGATAAGTTCATCACTCTTCCCCACACTACTCACAATAAACATCTTTCAGACCACCAACACTAAGCTGCCAACAAACCCCCGGAAGACCACATTTCATTCCTGAATATCTGTAAGATTAAAATAAGCAGGAAAATAAAACATAACTTTTCAGGACTTTTTTTATATAACCAACACCACGAAAGGGCACAATACTAGTTTTAAAAAATCCTTTAAGAGCAGATTCTAGAAATTTCCAGACAAGATCTTCTGCAGGACAGTGACACACTTTGTCTGGAAAAATCTCCTATGCCAAAACAAAAGAAAACCAAAAGCCCAACTAAATAGACAGTATGCTAAGACTAGGTCTATACTATACTAGCACTTTGGTTGGTAACAAACTTTTGTCAGTCACGGGTGTGAAAAAAAACACCCCCCTGATCGAGCTAAGTTTCACCAACAAAATCGGTGTGGACAGTGCTGGGTCAGTGGCAAATGCTCTCCTGTTAACATAGCTACTGCTCCTCAATGGGAGTGGTTTAATTATGCCAATGGGAGAAAGCGGCTACATGAGAGACCTTACAGTGATGCAGCTGCAGCAGTACAATTGGGCCGCTGTGAAGTCTGTAGTGTAGCCACAGTCTAACTCTTTCCTCTGAAAAGGTACAGGCAAAGTCCTTCAGGCCAAGTGATAAGCGCTAGTGATATTGGTGATCAGTGATGTTCCTAAGGACCTACAGCAAACGAAAGACATTAATCTGAAAGCCTCTGTTAGTACTTAGATTTCATTAAATTATAGATCTACTGTTTAATATATGATTGAGTCACCACTATTTTTAAAAAGTGAACAGGAGATGAGGCTACTTACAAATTCAGGAACTCTGGGAACAGAAGTGGTATAAAAGATAAGAGATCATGCTTCAAAATAGCTGACAAGGGTGGGGAACAGAGAAGCCCCTGAGCCAATCTGTCCCCACTTAAAGAATCTGGGGTAGCCATGTGAAGGGAGATGAAAGAGAAAGAAAACAAAACACTACTGCATCTTTACCTGCAGGAGTGGCAGCTTGAGAGTGAAGCACATTGAAGGAGAACAAGGGTACCCTTGCTTAATATATACACAAACTGGTCGGAAACGTCTTATTTGTGTGCAACAGAAAACAGGTAGCAAACATCTAAACTTTACTGTGTAGTTCTGCTATTTTTCATATATTAACATAGTTTGTTTTCTTCAGTAGCTAATCTTTAGCTGCATTTGAAGATGTGCTGATGACTTGAAACACATTTTGGGTTTAAACACCACAGAAGAAAAAAGGTGGATAGTCTGGGACTATGGAGTGGGAAAAGAATGAGAACCACTAGTGTAAATCTGTAGCCAGACAAAAGAAGAGATGCACAACAATCTGACCTATTAGGTATTTTCTGCAGAATGGAATCCATGATTCCATCATCTTCTACAGGATTCAGAAGAATTGAGAAGTTCTTCCTGCTCCAGGGGAGAAATAAGGATCTGAAACATTAAGAGCCTCAAGTCTTCTCCATTCAGAAGCCTGGCTTCTTAGATGTGAAATCAGCGCAGAATAGAATGCTACCATAAACTGCACGTAGTTTCTTCATCCCAGGATTCTATCAATTTTCTCCTAATATTCGTTGCTAGAGTTAATTAGATAAATTAGAGTCCAGCTGGAAAAGCGTATATGACTGTTACCAAAGAAGTTTAACTTTTTGTGTGACTAAAATACACAAGGAGGAAGCAAAATTGGTTCTAGAAGGGGAAGATGAGAAGGGGAGAAAATCTGGTAGCAGAAAATACAGACATTCTGGCCATTGTGAGAAGGTAACTCTGGTAACAACTGGTTTGCAGGGAAACTGTTGATTCCAAACAAATCAACTGAAAATGTATCTCAGACATTTAAATATTAGCAAATCTAGTCTGTATAGCTTTCATCTTCAGTGATAATCATTAATTTTGACTGCTTCCAAATATTGTACAATATTTCTATTTACATTTTCAAAGTTAAATAATGAAGTTATGCAACACTGCACAGCATTCTTAAACACCAATCAAGTACACTGGGTCAAAACTTTGGTCCAGTTATTTAATGTATGTGTTATGGTAACACTCAGATATTCTAACTAGTTTTGAAGCTCCATTGTACTAGGGACTGTACAAATGCATAACCACAGGTATTTATAAGCATGCATTTTGCAGATTAATCCTGTTAGTAGTTTATCTAGTGCAACAGATGCTCCCAAATAGATGAGTCGCTAAATGTTCCACTCTAAGCTAATGCTAAACTCCTTATGAATTCACCAGGAACAGGACTGGACCTGTGGTTATTTTGGCAATAAACAAATTATTACCATTAAAAACATTACTAAGTTTCTGAAGTTTCATTTCTCATTCAATACGGAGATGTGGAAAAACAATATTACATGATGTTCATGTTAATATGTTAGTTGCTACCAAAAATAGATTATTAAAACCACTTTTTTTTTTTTTTTTTACATGCTCTATTTTTGTTGTCAAAATACTGAAGTTTCAGAGTTTGCTATCCTGCAACGATTTAGGGGAGTGAAAACAGGAGCAAAGTTCTCTCTACAGTACCAAGGCCTAAACACAATTTTATCCAGCTATAAGACTCAAAATCTATCACTTTAGACTCATGGCTTTCTGCAACAGAGGTAAATATTCAATTTGGTTCTACCTGTTTTATATTCAGAACTTCCACCAGCCACTATTTTCAAACAAGTTAACACATACCAGATGAATATGCTGTGTCTAAAGAGACCCACAGGTTGATGCATGTTGAAGCATTTTTCTGTCACTTACAGTAAAAGAAATTACATAATGTGTATCACCAAATCAAGAACTAAAAAAATAAAAATAAAATAGGAGGCTGGTTTCAAGAATAGCCTCAAAGAGGTGTAAGTGATGATAAAAAAAACTTTTCAGCATAAAATAGTATCCACTGTAAAGAGTACTTAAACCAATCATTCTTTAAACCGCCATCTTCATTAACTATAACGATACTTCTACTCTACTTACTTACTTACATTAAGCCTGTTAATTCATCTTGTACTATAATATGAAAACTGTATATAATTTTAAATGTAACTACTATAGTCCTGAGGACCCTATATAGTCCTCTCTATAAATTTTACTAGTTTATTAGTGATTGTGATTCTTTATATTTGCTCCAACTTTAGTCTGTATTTATCTGCATTTATTTGCTCTTTTTGGCAACCTTTTTTCCCCTTTAAAAAAATCTATTTTAAACAAAGACATATACTGGAACACTACAAGAGTTCTTGGAATTCCTCCATTATTTAAGTGGGGATCCCTGACAATTTATCTGGAACACAGAAAAATACAGGGATCTGAAAGAAGAGCTCTGTAGAGTTCAAAAGCTTGTTTTTTCCACCAACAGAAGCTGGCCTGTAGCGAGGCGGTGTGGTTCCCCTCCTCCACAGGGAGGGTTGAGCCCCGTCCATCTTCCCCCAGGGTGGAACTTCCGGGCGGAAGCCCCGCCCCTCAAAGGGTCAGGCGGCGACCCGGAAGAATAAAAGCCGGGCGCCGGCCTTCAGTTGGAGCTGAGCAGCCGGCCAGAGCAGACGTGCCGGCCGACCCTCGTCACTGGGAGGCTGCTGAGCTCCGGGACAGGGATCAGGCCTCGCCGGAGCCGACCCGCAGCAACCACGACCCTGAGCTGCAGGAACTACCAAAGCTGCCCAGCCCCAACTACGGCCTGGAGGAACCCTTCGGCTGGGACTGGCCCAGCTCCCCAGGGGTGCACCCTAATCTACCATGCCCCCCACGACTGGCGACGGACGCCCATGACCGCGCAGACGACCCGCACAGGTAGAAGCGGAGGCGGGGATGGGAAGAGCCCGGGGCGGCTGATACAGTCAAGCCGCAGACAGGCCCGAAGCCGAATTGACGTGTTGTGTCGGCTCAGATCCCCACGTGATCGTGCTGTCAGTGATGTTTCGGTTGGATCCCACCGATCATCTGTTCAGTGTGTTTGGGGCTGGATCCCCATGACTGCTATGAGTGGCGACGCCCGCTACTAGGCGCCCCAGGCCATGGAAACGCCAGAGAGTGGGTGGGCCTTGCTCCCCCTGCACCCGTAAGCCGGCTGGCAGTATCCCCTTCGCCCCCACAACTCTGTGTGTTGTGTCTTGCCCTTGCCCCTCCCCGCCCCAAAGGCCCCGAGCCCTTGACAGGTTGTTGCTCTGCCCCTATGCCCCGCCAAAAGGGCCAGAACTCTCGTGGCTATTTTGTGCGCTCTGCACCTGCCCCAAGGCCAGAGCCACTACTTTTGTTTGCTGCCTGGCCCCAAAGGGCAGAGCTTCTCGAACTATTTGCTGCACTGCCTCATGCCTGTCCCAAAGGGGCCGGAGCTGCCGGTCGGGCCGGATTTCGGTACTGCTGCTTGGTGCCCCGCATAACAATTACCCCGAGATCCAAGGCTGTGGCCCCGATTACTTTGTGGCTCTGCCCCTGCCCCAAAGGGCCCAGAGCCCCTGACTGTGATGGGCTCTTTTTGCCCTGCCCCAGGGCCAGAGCTGTGTAGTGGTTGTTTAGGTGCCCCGCCCGATCAAGGGCTGCGGCCCCGCGATTAACTATTTGTCTCTGCTCATGCCCTTATGCCCCACCCCAAAGGGCCAGAGCCTGTGTACTGTGTTTTGCGTAGTCGCCTGATCAAGGCGCGGCACCACTAACTTTGCTGAATATTGTCCAGTCCGTCCTAGGACGACACGCCCGGACAGTGGATTCGCGGACCGGAGGGACAAGACCCGGTGAGAACAGGACGAGGCTGGTGTGGCTCCCCTCCTCCACAGGGAGGGTTGAGCCCCGGCCTCCCTCGTCACATGGCCCAATAAAAGATATTACCTCATCCACCTGGTCTCTCTCAGGAATCTGAAATTGTAAGTTTTAATATTGGGCTCCAATATAGTATCTTTTGAGGATAAGTAGGTTCCATATTCCTGAAATGCAGGCATTTCAATATGAATAATCTAAACATTTCACAGACATGTAGAGTGACACTATTAAGGAATCATGTGGTAGAAATTCTTCTGCCTAGTGCAATCAATATCAATTTGGGTCATATGCCAGCAAACACCAACTGCATAGCTTTACTCGCATGTGAAGTCTGGTCATATATGTGAATTTCCACACATGTATCAGTATCCTCTACATTTGGCACGTTGTTCTGTAACTTAGTATTACACAAAGATTTGTGGTTCATATTTTACTGAGAAAATTTTGTATTTCAAATACACTGATAAACATTACGTTGGATAAAACTCAAACTAGCAGGTCTGTTTATTCTAACAGCAGCAAAAAACGCTCTACTTACACAAGGGACAGATTTCAATACGGTATTACAGTACTGATGTGCAAAGCTAGAGTAAGGACTTTTCTACATGGTGCTGCCATAAAAGCACACCAGAGAGGGGTGATTTCATGCTGTGCTCAAACTATGCCATCTAGACCGAGCTGGTGCACTCTAGAAGGTTCCTCCACAGAACTACATTAATGTGAACTAGTCATGTCTTAGAGCAGTAGTCTGCAACCTTTTTAAGCACAAGATCACTTTTTCAATTTAAGTGCAACCCAGGATCTACCTTAAAGAAAGTGTAGAAATAACAGTAACACACACAAACCCAAAACACCCCTGCCCTGCCCCTTCTCTGAGGCCCCGCCCCACTCACTCCATCCTCCTCCCTTTGTCACTCGTTCTCCTCCACGCTCCCTCACTTTCACCAGGCTGGGATAGGAGGTTGGGATGTAGGAGTGGGTGTAGGCTTTGGGCTGAGGCCAAGAGGATCGGACTGTGGGAGGGGCTGTGGACTGAGCCTGAGGCATGGGTTGGGGTTCAGTCAGGGGTTTAGAGTGTCAGCCCTGGGAGGGAGTTTGTGTGCACGAGGGGGCCCAGGGCTGGGGCAGGAATTGGGGGGCAGGAGGGGATGTGGGGTGCTGGCTCTGGGAGGGGGCTCAGGCAGCAGGTTGGGGTGCAGGGTGTGGGTTCTTGGAGGAGGTGCGGGGGGGCTCAGGGCTGGGGCCAGGGTGCGGATGGGCTTCAGGCACCACTTATCGCAGGCAGCTCCTGGTCGGCAGCTCAGCAGAGCTAAAGCAGGCTCCCTGCCTGCCCTGACCCCATGCTGCTCCTGGAAGTGGCCGGCATGTCCGGCAGCTGCTCCTGGTGGGGGGGAGGGGTGGTGTGCAGACGGCTCCACGTGCTGCCCCCATCTACAGGCACTGCCCCTGCAGTTCCCATTGACCGCGGTTCCCCATTCTCGGCCAATGGGAGCTGCTGGGGTACTGGCTGCAGGAGAAGGCAGTGTGCAGAGACACACCCTCCCTCCCCCTAGAAGCTGCTGCCGGACTTGCCAGCCGCTTCCGGAAGCAGCATGGAACTAGGGCAGGTAGGGATCCTGCTTTAGCCCGACTGCACTACCGGACTGCTGGAGGCCAGCTGCGGGAGGGCTGGCAACCCTAGATCATGACAAACTGGTCGATCATGGAGTGACTGAGACCAACTGTCAGAAGCTCCATGGTTGACCAGTCCATTTTGATCTCCCAGTTGGTGACCACTGTCTTAGAGCATGCCAGCTGAGTCTCCATGGAACAGTTAGAGCGCAACACATTAGAGTGCTTTACAAATCACACCCCTCTACTGAGATAAGCCTTAACTTACCTTTAAGACGGCACAGTAACTTTTAAAGAAAAATTACCTTGAATTCTGAACTATTTAGCTCAACGTGGACAGATGTAGTCTTCCACTATTTAGAGTAAATATTATGAAATGCGTTTTATGTTCATATTTATAATATGTATTTTAAAAAAAGTTTTAAATATGGATAACGAACACAGATCAATAATTTCACATTTAGTGACTACTCTGTTCATTATGTAACACTGCATTTTATAGTATAATTGTTCCATTTCAAGCTGGACTAAATAAGCCTATTTACACTGGGGTTGTAAATAGCCGTTTAAAAAGTTAACCGTTTAAATTACATAAACTGCTAACATTAATCAGTTAACCAGTTAAATGGAGAGGGGCTTGAGGATCAGAGTCACGCCAGCCGTGTCTGGGGGTTAACGGTTAGGGTCAGTTAACCAGTAAGACTAATGCGTACCAGTTAACCATTTAGTATTTGACATCCCTACTTTAGACATTTGCCCTTTGATAGATACGTTCCAGCTGCATCCAAGATTCTACTGACTCAATGTACAACATGCAGTAGCTAAATGGTTAAAAACTGATATCCACTAGAAAAAATTTCTGGTGGAAAACGATAAAATAATTCCTCCCATTGCCTAACGTTCTATCCAGAAATCTCTTCTCCTCCTCACTTCCTCCTCCTGTCTGAGACTTTGAGACAACAGTAGGGGTTAAGACAGGCCTGCACAACATGCAGCCCACAGAGCCTCACTGTGCGGCCCGCAGGGGGATTCTAAATCCCTTGCACACGGTGCTCTGTGGGCAGCCCAGAGCCCTTTGAATCTCAGCCATGGCGGGCAGTGCCCTTTAAATCCCAGCCACGGCCGGGAGTCAGAGAGCTCTGGGCTGCCTGCTGCCCTTTGATTCCCGGCCACGGCTGGGATTTAAAGGGCTCTGGACTGCCGGCAGCCGCGGGGAGCCCAGAGCCCTTTAAATCCCAGCTGGGGCGGGCAATCAAAGGGCTCTGGGTTGCCTGCAAACGCGGGGAGCCCTGAGCCCTTTAAATCCCAGCCGCAGCCGGGAATCAAAGGGCTCTGGGCTGCCCACAGAGATTCCCAGCCGCGGCTGGGATTTAAAGGGCTCAGGGCTCCTTGCGGCTTCGGGCACCCCAGAGCCCCTTGAATCCTGGCCGTGGCTCCAGCGGCGGGGCCAGCTGGGATTTAAAGGGATCAGGGCTCCCCATGGCTGTGGGCAGCCCAGAGCCCTTTGAATCCTGGCCTGTGGCCGCTGATTGGCCCCTCCCCGGATCCCTGCCCCTAACTGCCCCTTGGGACGCCAGCCCCTATCTGCCACTGCTCCTTGTCCCTCAATTGCCCCCTCCCGGGACCCCAGCCCCCATCTAAGCCTCCCTTCTCCTTGTCCCCAACTGGCCCCTCCTGAGACCCCCCCAAACTTCCCCCCAGGACCCCACCCCCTACCTGTCTCCTGATAAACCCCTGGGACTCCCATGCCTATCCAATGCTGCCTGTCCCCTGACTGCCCCCCTGAACCTTCGCCCCATCCAACCCCCCCTGCTCCCTGTCCCTTGACTGCCCCCTGGAACCCCCTACCCCTTCTCCAACCCCCATCCCCCTTACCGTGCCACTCAGACCAGCGTGTCTGGCTCCGTGCAGCTCCAGACACATTGCTGCCATGCTCCCCTGCAGAACCAACAGCCCCCTCCCACGGGCATCTGCCTTCTAGATTTGAACTCCTCAAAATTCAGGAGTACTCAAGCTCAGTTTGGGCAGCTGTTACTTCATTTCTCACAAATCAAATATACTGATCCACCGTAACTTGCTGTAGAAAAAGTAGGATAAAATTGAGCAAGAAATGCTTATTAAGACTGGAATTGCTATTTTCAACAGCCATTGCCTTTTTGTTTGTTTAAAAGGAAGACAGTGATATTGCATTGGCAAATTCCCCATAGAAAGAGAGTGGAACAAAAGAATAAAAGGCACCTCAACTTTTCCTCATTTATGGAGGACAGTCTTGTAATATGCATCCAGATATCCTCCAATCACACAAGCTGAAAACTGTTCCACTTTACTGCAGCTCTGTAACCATATGGGAACCAATCCTGTCTGTGTTTTGTGCACATCCAAAATTCCTGATGAATGACCTGCCCTGGGAGTGAGTTATCAGTGACTCAGGGCTGGGGCGGCAGGAGGTGTGTGTGTGGGGCACTGGTGGGGGGAGCCCAGGTCTGGGGCAGCAGTGAGGTGGGGGGAGGGCACTGGTGGGGAGGAAAGGGGGAAGCCCATATGCGTATTCCAACTATAAAGAGGAATGAAAGTTCCTGAAATCCAGCCCCTAGAGAAGAAACTCTAGGGGTACAAATCTGGGTGATGTACAAATCTGGCTGCTGAGCTCTGGCGTTCACCTAGAGGTCTGCATTGTGTGACATGAAACCAACGCCCTGCTCAGGTGCTAGGACAAGTTATATAGCGGGGGTACTGAGAGTCATTGAACCNAAAAAACCTAGAGCAGGCCCTGCCGGGTTCCCCCAGCCGCCGGAGCCCCGGGCCCTTTAATTTGCCCCTGATGGCTCCCAGCCACCTCGTCAGCTGGTTGATTTAAAATAAAAGTATCACCTCCCCACCCCCAAACCTCCTTTTTGGCCCACAGCTGTTTTGGTGGGGCGGTGCTGGAAAAGGAGTGTTTGTTTCCACAGGGCTGGGCGGCCCTGGGATGGGGTGTTTCTGCGGGGCTGGGAGGTTTCAGCCCTCAGCTGTTTTCTTTGGAGTAATGTGGCCCTCGCCGCTTTACGAGTTGTGCAGGCCTGGGTTAACAGTTTGCCTTTCTGCTAGTAGTGTACATGAACTTCAGTTGTCCATCTATCATGGTCCTTCAATCTGACAGAGGAAAAAGAAGCACATTCTGAAAAGACCCAAATGCGATAGGAAATGTAGATGCCTATGTTCACATTTCCATTAGAAACGTGAGACAGAATTCGTTATATGGAGCACTGAACTTACGTACAAAAATCTGGCAGTGAACAAAGCAGCAGCATATAGAACTACTTGATCAAATTTGCAGTATGGAATTACAGAACTTTACTTCTAGACCCAGAGAAGGACTTTATAAGATGGAATCTGTTTTACACAAGTTGTCTATCCGAGGAGGGTAACTCTGAAAGGAAAAAAAAACACCCTTAAATTAAAGTCAGTCTGTAGCTGGAACTACACTACACTACAACTGTGCTATTAAAGGTAAACAATACCAAAAAAGAAAGGTGAGGGAGAAAGAGAGGGACAAAATAGTAAAGCACCTTCCATCCCCACACCTGCAGCAGACAGCAGACTGAGGTAGGTAGAGCAGTAAAGACATACTTCTTCAGAGGAAGGTGGGTATGGAGTACAGCACAGCAGACTCAAGAGGGGAAAGGAGAGAGATTCTCCTCTCACCCTCATCAGCTTTGGAAGTATGGTCTGAGTTTTAGACACCTAATAGCTGAGATGAAAGAATCCACAAACAATGCTCAGAGACAGCATCTGGGTAAGCATACCCTCTTCCTTAGCAGAGAGGGTGGGAATAAATTTCTCACAAGGGCATAGCCCCATGACTTATAAAGTCAAAGAGGTGTTTTGCTCTAGGATTATAAGAACAAATGCACTAGAATAGGACTATGTTAGGCTATGGCTACACTTGAAACTTCAAAGCGCTGCCGCGAGTGTGGTTGCTGCACCAGCGCTGGGAGAGAGAGGTGCACCAGCGCTGGGAGAGAGAGGTCTCCCAGCGCTGCACGTAAACCACCTCCTCATCGGGTGTAGCTTGCAGCGCTGGGAGCCGTGCTGCAGCACTGTTTACACTGACGCTTTACAGCGCTGTATCTTGCAGTGCTCAGGGGGGTGTTTTTTTCACACCCCTGAGCGAGAAAGTTGCAGCGCTGTAAAGCGCCAATGTAGCCAAGGCCTTAGTTTCCTTTCCTTGACAGTTTAACTAGAGATGTTAAGAAGAACTTATTTCCAGTCTCTCTCAAAACTAGATCATCTTGCTTTACAATTCTGGTGCAGAGACTATAGTCGGTTTTTAATAGCAGGGCAAATTTAAAAGATCAGTTAAAACCCATATTGCTTAGATTTTAATTAAAATTGTTTAAGTGAATGAATTTATTTCAAACAAAAATCAAAAAACAAACCATAAAAAGCAAGCCACCTTTGCCCTGTGCTCATAACCCCACATTATTATACTTATTTACAGAAGTTTCTTGCCCCAGACCATTTTCTGCGAGTAAGGGTAATCAAACCTCGTTTTGTCATATGACAAAACAATAACTGAATTAATTACCTTGCCCTGTTTTCTGCACTCCATTACTTTCCCCTGTAATTACAAGCATATTATAATAATACTTTTATAATAGTAATCAATTATAGTAACAAATGGGCCTGTTAAGAAGGAAAAGCTTGTGAACTCAATCCAGCTCCAGCACCTGCACATTCCCCTCTGGAAAAGCACACAGATCTACTGATTCCATCATATTAAAAATTATGTATGTAACTAAGCATAAACCATAATGCAACAATTCACTCAGATTCATAAAAGTCTACTATTAAATCATTATGCACTACCTACTTATTACCAGTTGCATGCTATGTAAACTGACTTGCCATTTGAGACCCACATGTAATACTGTCCCATCACTTCACAAGTGTCTCAGTAGTCCAATACTGTATTCAGAGAGCCACAAAAATTTCAATACATGAGCATGTGGCATCCATTTTAACTTCAGAAAAGCATGTTGCTGTAGCTGCTTTTAAAAAGATTTTGTGTTGACAGTAAAGTCATATCAGAGCTTTAAATCTGGAAAGACATTTCAAAACAGGAAAGATTACTTACTGGAATTTCATTGGTTATAACTCTGATCTGAACATTCAGATTCATCATGGACCAAATCCTTATTCCTTCCCCACAATTAGGAAGTTAATACAATTCTTACTGTTAACTGAGAGAAAAAACTTCTATCTATGGAAATGCAAAGGGAAAAACTTAACTCCAGTCTTTTTAACTGATATTTATGAAATTCTAGAGAATCTGATTGCTAACTGGTTAAAAATGAATTCAGCATTATTCTAATGATGAAACCTCCAAACAAAGTCTTAACATTTCACCACATACCAATGTTATAAGCAAGCTAGTAGTAGTGATGAATTATATCGCTCTCCTTGCTGATTATTCACTGTCTCTCCCACTCCCTTGCAAGGTTTAAGCAAATTATTTACATACACAATTGCTGTGACTAAATAATTTTAATTGTTAAGTGATATCAGAAAAAGAGGATTTTTTTTACTACTGAAAACACTGTACTTTAGCACAGATGAAAATGTCATGGGGGGGGGTGTTTTAATGTTATCCTCATAACATTTGATCTGATACCTAGCTACAACAACAGCATAATTTTCTTTTCACTTTTTTTGCATCGTTTTATGGAAAACAAGATGTTAAACACACCTGCGCCCCAAGATTTACAGGTTCCAATGTAGCTGTGAAGGGACTGGAATGGTGGAAACTGTTCCTCATTTGGGCATCAAATTTAAGACAAAATAACTCAAAGGTCCTACCAGTCTGCACATTTTGCACACACTCTTACACTTGAGTCTTGCTGATCAAGTCAGGATAACCTTTCTAACTTTGAAATTTCTGCTTAACAATGGTTTAAACAAAAGTATAAAAATCATCCATTATGATATAAACTGCAATTCCTCCTTAAAACTAGTTTTATAATCCTAATATTAACTAAACCTTAAATTATCATGCAAGCACCATTATTTGTTAATGGCTTTTCTCATATGGGTTATGCGTCAAATAGATTTAACCCCAGAAATGTAACATGATCTTATAAGTATTATGACTAAATTACAAGTTTTAAAAGTAGACAGACATCAGAGTAAGGAGATCAAGCAATCATGGATTCAGGTTATGTACATTCTTACATACTCCGTAAAAGGGAAATTAACAGATTTTTCTCTTATCAGGAGAAAATAACTGACTTCATTTCTGTTTTAACAACTGACACCAACTAATTAAGTTGTATTTTTGTTTCATATGATGACAGTTACTAACCTATCCTCTGTAACAGATGCAAAATAAAACACTTAGCAGCTGTGAGGTGAACAGAAAAGCTGCTCTATTTAGTAGTCAATATCCGCACTACAGGCCTTCCTCTAACACTGAAACTCATTTTCTACTGCAGGATGATGAAAAGACAGCACCAGTACAAAAACCACAGATTTAGGATTCAAAGATGCCCAAGGAAATACATTTTTACAGGAACAATAAATTCTTACGAAGAGGAAAAAAGAGGCGCTGTAGGAGTTAAAACAATTCACAGGTAAATTAGAGACAAGGGCTGAAAAAGCTGACAATCCTTTTAACAGAAAGAAGCCCTTAAGACTTAGAATAAGCTTCCTTAAAAAAAATCTTCCCTGCATTTACCTGCATTTACCATTAAGTATTTTATTAAATTTAATAAACCCAATAAGACACACTTTGTAACACATTAATGCATACAATAGAACCCTTATTTTATAAACTAACTGGAGACTGAGTTGATAAAAATAAAAAAGTTAACAACATTGATCTGAAATTACAGCAGATATGGTGCACAAATTGCAGTGTGGACCTTACAATATGAAGAAATTAAATTTTACTGGCCTGTTTTTTGTTTTCCCAGGCTGACTGATAATAGGGTTTTTCCTAGCTTGTGATAATGCACTAGGATAACGGCTTTACAAATTTCAGAGTGGTAGCTATGTTAGTCTGTATCAGCAAACAAAATGAGGAGTTCTTGTGGCACCTTAGAGACTAACAAATTTATTTGGGCATAAGTTTTCGTGGGCTAAACCCTACTTCACTGGACGCATGCAGTGGAAAATAGGGTCGGAAGATATATATACACAGAGAACATGAAAAAATGGGTGTTGCCATACCAACTATAATGAGAGTAATGAATTAAGGTGGGCTATTGCCAGCAGGAGAAAAAAAACGTTTGTAGTGATAATCAGGATGGCCCATTTCCAACAGTTGACAAGAAGGTGTGAGTAACAGTAGTGGAAAAATTAGCATGGGGAAATAGTTCTACTTTGTGTAATGACCCATCCACTCCCAGTCTTTATTCAAGCCTAATTTAATCGTGTCCAGTTTGCAAATTAATTCCAATTCAGCAGTTTCTCACTGGAGTCTGTTTTTGAAGTTTTTTTGTTGGAGTACTGCAACTTTTACATCTGTAATTGAGTGATCAGGGAAGTTGAAGAGTTCCTCCAACCGGTTTTTGAATGTTATTCTTGATGTCTGATTTGTGTCTATTTATTCTTTTGCGTACAGACTGTTCAGTTTGGCCAATGGACATGGCAGAGGGGCACTGCTGGCACATGATGGCATATATCACATCAGTAGATGTTCAGGTGAATGAGCCTCTGATGGTGTGGTTGATGTGATTAAGTCCTAGGATGGCATCCCTTGAATAGATATGTGGACAGAGTTGGCAACGAGCTTTGTTGCAAGGATAGGTTCCTGGGTTAAAGTTTTTGTTGTGTGGTTGCTGGTGAGTATTTGCTTCAGGTTGGCGGGTTGTCTGTAAGCGAGGACTGGCCTGTCTCCCAAGGTCTGTGAGAGTGAGGGATCCTCCTTCAGGATAGGTTGTAGATCCTTGATGATATGCTGGAGAAGTTTTAGTTGGGGCCTGAAGGTGAAGACTAGTGGCACTGAGTTACTTTCTTTCTTAGGTCTGTCCTGGAGTAGGTGACTTCTGGGTACTCTTCCTGCTCTGTCAATCTGTTTCTTCACTTCAGCAGGTGGGTATTGTAGTTTTAAGAACACTTGATAGAGATCTTGTAGGTATTTGTCTCTGTCTGAGGGATTGGAGCAAACGCAGTTGTATCTTAGAGCTTGGCTGTAGACAATGGATCGTGTGATGTGGTCTGGATGAAAGCTGAAGGTATGCAGGTAAGTATAGTGGTCAGTAGGTTTTCGGTATAGGGTGGTGTTTATATGACCATCGTTTATTAGCACTGTAGTGTCCAGAAAGTGGCTCTCTTATGTGGACTGGTCCAGGCTGAGGTTGATGGTGGGATGGAAATTGTTGAAATCATGGTGGAGTTCCTCAAGGGCTTCTTTTCCATGGGTCCAGATGATGAAGATGTCATCAATGTAGCACAAGCAGAGTAGGGGCATTAGGGGACGAGAGCTGAGGAAGCATTGTTCTAAGTCAGCCATAAAAATGTTGGCATGCTGTGTGGCCACGTGGGTACCCATGACAGTGCTGCTGACTTGAAGGTATACATTGTCCCAAAATGTGAAATAGTTGTGGGTGAGGACAAAGTCACAAAGTCCAGCCACCAGGTTTGCTGTGACATTAAATCGAGGATACTGTTCCTGACAGCCTGAATGGAATGTTTGTGTAGAGGGCTTCTACATCTATAGAGGCCAGGATCATGTTTTCTGGGGAAAGTGACATACAGAGCGTCTAGAATAAGAGTCTCCACACAGAGAGTTAATCTTGAATAGCTACAGCACTTGAAATAAGGTAGCACTCTACCTTATTCTGGAATAACTGCTCCATGTACACAAGCCCCTGTTCAAGATATTAATTAGCAAATGAAAATGTAATGATTTTCACCTTACTTCATAGCAACTAATGTGGGTGCAGTCTATCTTTGTTGCATTAAAAGGCAGATATAGTAACATCAAAAACTAGAGACTGACAACTATATACTTAAAACTCCAAGAACTTGGTAAGGGGCAAGATACATTTTAAAACAAAGGGAGGTGTATTTTTTGCACTAAAGACAAACATATCCATAAAATCCTTATACAAGCATCTCCCTTCACATCAATGCTCTGTGCTGCTTGCCTATAATACCAAATATGGGGCAACCATAGGCGGCAAGTTATATGGGCCCATGGTGCCCATGCTTCACCAATATTCAGGAACATGGGCCCAGCTCCACCAATGTTTGGGGCTCCACTACCAGCCAGGCTCCATCCCCTGCCCACACACATCCCCAGCTCTGGCCCCCGTCTCAGCCCCCTTACCTCTGTCCACTTAGCCCCTCCCAGAGACATGGCCTTGCTCCCATGTGGGGGGTGTGTCTTGCACCCATTCTGGGCACCAGCAAAAATTATAGAAACCTGGCACCCATGAGGGCAACACTGTTCCAATTTTTTTGGATATGGTTTTCAAACAGAAAAGTATCACTGCATAGAATACTGAAGTGTCTATATCAAATGGTAGAGCATGATTCCCCAATCTCTAAAATGTTGCTGCCACTTCTAGTTAGTAAGTAGCTTTTATTGTTTTGTAGCCTCAATTTTCAGTGCCCCAGGCAAGCACTTAACTGATTTGTGAAAAACCTCCAATACCTAACATGGGCTTGTTAACATGCAGAATTCTTTCCCACTGCCATAGCAACACTGCATGAAATGTTGGAGGGGGTATGGGGGGGGAGGCAGCCTCTACAAGAGGATGTTTGAAGTTTATGATAACATAGTATTGATATCTTAGATGTTTTAAGTTAGAGAATTTCAAGATGCATACAGAAAGGCTAACATACTGGAAACCTTATCAGGATTAAGTTTCAACATTTGTTACTCACCTACTAAAAAATTAAGTTTCCTGAAGGGTGGCACAGGTTAAGGGGAATTAAAATTCAGCCTACTCATTGACAGGACTTATTTTCTAGTGATTTTGTATGCATTAGGGGTCTGATTTTTAGAAGTGTTGAGCATCTGCAGTTCCCACCAGCTTCTTCTGACCTCCTGGGTACTCACCATCTCTTAAAAATAATTTCAATATGCTTTCACAGATATCAGCAAAAAAACAGAGGAAGGCCAAAGTTTTCAAGTGTGTCCACTAGTTTTTAAGATCGTCTTTAAAATATCTATTTTTCAGTTTTAGAGATGGTGAGCATCCAGAAATCTCATTTACTTCAGCTCAGGTGCTTTGTACGTCTAGAAAACAAAAACAAGGAGGCCTGGCACTAGTTTTGTAGAGAATTCAATAAATGAAGCACCAAATTAATGGACACTGTAAAAGACACTGACCCTAACCCTTACCTGTAAAGTGTGCTTCTGTCAGATGCGCATTACCAATTAGGCAGAAAGAAAAAATTCAAATGTTTAGTGTGCTGAGGAGAATCACAATGTTTTAAGAAGAGTAAGAAAAGAATATCACTAAAGCATATGTAAGAGTAAAAATTTTCCCTCAGTGAAAGAGAAAGGAATGGGTGAATAAGACATGGGGGGGAGAGGTAAGCTTCCAAATTGATATTTATGTAATAACTCAGCTTCCAGGTAAGCATTAAAATATCCTAATTAAAATATTAAAAGGCACAGAAAAAGTACTATCAAGCTGAAGAGTTTTAAGAAGCAGTTCACAACAATCCTGGCTAAAAATATTATAGGGTATTGTACAGACTTGCCCAGGAGTAACACCACTGATATCTGAAAACTGCAGTAAACAACAGAGCCTTTTATTAGTATATGAAGAAAAGAATCAGAGTAAAACTGTCTAAATTACATACAAAAAAAATAGGACAAGGTCAATGTTTCAAAGAATATTACTCAGAAGTTTGATCGTGTCAGAATTAAGGCTAGAAACCCTATTTCTGTCCTTTGACCATAGGCATGATAGTCTAATTATATGATTGCATGCTATTTGTTCTACTCCTGCCTCATTCTGTCTGCAGGACGAACAGTGAATGAGGCAGAGGGTCGCAAGAAGAGGAAGGATGTTTCCTTGTGTTTAAGGCATTGTACTGCAGGGTTCTATTCCTGGCTCTGCAACCCTGTCAGAAGTCTTCCCACTTATGTGCTTGCACTAAGGTTAAATAAGCATATGCTGGCATTTTCAAACTTTTGAGTGCTTGACTTTGCAATATTAATGTTCATTGGGCATATTTTTGTATGCCATTTGCAAGTGTTTTTAAAGACCCAAATGAAAATAGAAAAATGCCATCATAAGGAATCACAGTAACTGCCCACACGGGCCGGAGCCCAGGACCTTTAAAAGCCACAGCACAGACCTCTAACACTTGAACTATATGAGTACCTTGTAACAGAAATAGGCAGTTATCCTCTGGAGACCAGAAGGGGATTTAAGACACACTTTGCCATTGCCTTAAAAGTATTTGATAGACAGAGGAATGAAGGGAATTGGGAATTTTGGATTCTATTTCTTCTGGAAAAGGGGGGGGAAGACAGCATTGTCAAACAAATAGCTTCACCATATTCATTCTCAAAGGCAGTATAATTAAGAATCAAATAAATCCTACTGGAGACCTGGGACCAGATTCTAATCCCTGCTCCTACCCCTTTATAACATTCAAGATGTGTAAGGAGCTATAAGGGGAGAAGAGAGGCCCACAGAAAGAGTCCCTCAGCATAGAGCTGGCATACATACTGCTATCCTGCCCCTTCACCGTGGCCTCAGCATAGCAGTTTACTGGGAGCAGTAATGGAAGCACCAGAGCATGGAGCACTTCAGTAATTCTGTACTGCAGCCACACTCTCAGGCAGCCACATAAAGATGCCATAAAAGAGAGCAACCTGAGTGATCCCCTTCCCCATTTCCCTTTTTATCCCCTGCCTTCCTGAATGTCAATGGCATGGCAGAAGCCACTCCTGCTGTCATTCAGGACCTGCTACTTCACCAAAATAGGGCTGTGCTGTTCGAGAGTGGGAAATCACAGGCAGTACATCATGTTGTGAGCTACACCTTACTGATTCTGTTTTAGCCTTTTAAAAACAGGACATGTCAGTTTTAAAAAACTATTATTTTAACAAAAACTTATTTAGCTATGTTACTAACAATGATATAAATTAATAAGATCATTTTACAAATCCAATTTACTCTTCACTGTGCTTCTTGTTTACTCTCTGCATTAGTCTCAGCTCCTGGGGAAAAAAAAAAATCAAATCAATTTCATTTCTATTAATAATCAATTTCAGCTTCAGTGCTGCAGTGATGGAGTGTCACATATTACAGGTGAATGTTTATTTGTTTAAAATTGTTCTTTATTGAGTTATTTTAAAATGGACAGGGAAGCATTTCTACAGTTTTAGAGAAGCTTGTTCTCACAAAAATTAAATATGGGAACAAATGCAAGTTGACAATATTCCTTTCATTGTTTTAAACAGAGATATATTTGGCTTTTCAAAATACGCATATACTAATTAGGAATTTGAGGTGGAACCTTGTAAAGGGTGGGGAACACATCATCTGTTTTTACTTCTATGCATTTATTCTTATCTTTGAAGGCCTCCTTCATCTCCTTTCTTTAACTAAAATAAACGTTATTTCAAATTCTGGTACTGTTTGTGATGTTCTTCTGTGACATACATTGGGATCCTATTATTTGGTCATTTGCATTGTTCACTGAACTAAAATCTGTGCTTGTCAGAAGGGGAGAACCTAACTACTTACGTTTCTGTGGCATCATATCACTAATCACTTTATTCAAATGCTATGTTGTCAAAAGCAATACATTCTTACAAAAGAGGCACTAAAATGACAATACATGGACTTTTTGCCTTTCAGGTTAACACAAAGATCATGAGATGAAACAATACAGTTGTAATGTCAACTTGTGTTAAACTCTAATGATATTTTAAAATAAATCTTCAAAAGCAAGTACATCTGAGATAAACATCTGTGGCACAAAAAGTATTCTGTCAGTGCTAGGAAGCAGGATATAGTTAGACAAAAAACCACTGTCTTATCTGCCTATAAGGAAATTAGGTCCCAAACTACTGAGCTTAAGTGCAGCTTTTTCAAGCTTGCTATACACTTATTTAATCTATTTTTAATGAACCTGTGGTGGCACTATGAACCAGTGGAATAGAAGCTTTTAATGTTCATGTGTTCTTTTCTATTTTCGCATGACTGACAATCTATAAATACAATGATCATGATTTATTACTTTGGGAATTACTTTTTTTTCCCTCTCTTCTCCCATGTTACTTGGATTGAGTTGGGATTTTATTCAGGACTACAATTATATGCAGGAAACCACTACTGAACTACAGGTGTTTTTCATAGTGAACTGCAGTATTTAGAACACTTAAATGCATGTTCCCCCCTTCAAGAACATACTTGAAGAAATTGATATTAATTCTTATCTACCTTAAAGGAGGCCAACAGTAGAAATAAAATAGTATCCAAGCCACCATTTTTATAGCTGATAAATTGAAATAATGGACCAACAATACGGGATCTGGGGGTCATAGTGGATCACAAGCTAAATATGAGTTAACAGTGTAACACGGTTGCAAAAAAACCAAACACCATTTTGGGATATAGTAGCAGAAGCGTTTTAAGTAAGACACAAGAAGTAATTGTTCCGCTCCACTCTGCACTGATGAGGACTCAGCTGGAGTATTGTGTCCAATTCTGGGTACCACATTTCAGGAAAAATGTGGACAAATTGGAGAAAGCCCAGAGAAGAGCAACAAAAATGATTAAAGGTCTAGAAAACATGACCTATGAGGGAAGATTGAAAACATTTGGTTTGTTTAGCCTGGATAAGAGAAAACTCAGAAGGAACACAACAGTTTTCAAGTATATAAAAGGTTGTTACAAGGAGGGAGAAAAATTGTTCTCCTTTAAACCTCTGAGGATAGGACAAGAAGCAATGGGATTAAATTGCAGCAAGGGCTATTTAGGTTGGACATCAGGAAAAGCTTCCTGTCAGGGTAGTTAAGCATTGAAATAAATTGCGTAGGGAGGTTGCAGAATCTCCATTATTGGAGATTTTTTTAAGATCAGGTTAGACAAACACCGGACAGGGATGACCTAGAATCTAGATAATTGCTTAGTCCCCTGCACTTAAGCATGGGTGCCAGGTTTCTATAACTTTTGCTGGTGCCCAGAACGGGTCCAAGTCTCACCCCCCACATGGGAGCAAGACCATGTCTCTGGGAGGGGCTAGGTGGACAGAGATAAGGGGGCTGAGGCTGGGGCCACAGCTGGGGATGTGTGTGGGCAGGGGACTGGGACTGGCTGACAGTGGAGCTGAGCCCATGTTCCTGATTACTGGTAGAGCATGGGCACCATGGGCCCATATAACTTGTTGCCTATGCACTTAGAGTAGGACTGAGCTAGATGATCTCTTGAGATTCCTTAGGGTATGTCTACACTACCCGCCGGATAGGCAGGTAGTGATTTATTGGGGATTGATTTATCGTGTGTAGTGCAGACACGATAAATCGATCCCTGATCGCTCTCCTGTCGACTGCTGACGCCAGCTCGGCGAGAGGCAGAAGCAAAATCAACGGGGGAGCCGTGGCAATTGACCCCGCGCTGTGAGGACACGAGGTAAGTCGAACTAAGATACGTCAACTTCAGCTACGCTATTCTCGTAGCTGAAGTTGTGTATCTTAGGCTGACCGCCCCACTCCCCTCAGTGTAGACCAGGCCTTACAGTCTTACGATTATGAGAATGGTAGGTAAGGATTAGATGAATTCAAGACCAAAAAATGTCATCTTGGTCTCTACATTGATAAAATGTGTTTAAAGCTCTCCCTAGATCTAGAGGCTGGTCTTTTTTACAGATCCTTCTTGATAAAGACATACAGCATATTCATGTTCCCAGTGGCATATATCAACAAAAGTCACTGGGAGATATGGGCCAGCAATTTTTAATCACCAACTGCTTCTTCTTAAGCTAATGTCTTGAGTCAAAAAACTTGTTTTCTTCTTATCCAATACTGGATAAATGAAAAGGAGAAACAAGGTGATCCATATTTTGCTATGCTACTCTTATGCAGGATAGCTGTTTTATAAATAAGCTATTCCACCTATTACTCTCAGTTGCTTGATAAGTAAGCTTTTCTAAGTATGCTGTGCTAAAGATCTCTCTCTTTCTTCAGGAAAGGTATCTGGGCATCAATGCAAACAGATCAATGAAGATTTCTGCTTCATGTGAGGCTGTGGTAAAAAAGCGAACAAAATGTTAAGCAGCACGCAGAATGGGACTGTGATAAATACTACAATTAAAATGTTTTTTCTACATCAGTGGTGGAGTCTCATCTGCAATACTGGGTATATTACTCATCATCCCATTTTAAACAGAATACAACAGAACTAGAGTGGGTTTCAGTAAAGAGCAACATGAGTCAAGGATATGGAAACTCTTCATATGAAGCAAGGATGAAATGTTGGGACTGTTTACCTTAGAAAAGGAGATGATTAAGAGAGGACAAGATAAAAGTATGTAAAATAAAGAATGGCATAAAGAAAGCCAATCAGGAGCTTCTGTTCTCCCTGTCTCATAACACAAGAACAAGGGGACATTCAATGAAATTAATAGGTGGGATATTCAAATACAATTCAAGGAATTACCAGGGAATTCATTGCCATGGGAAGCTGAGGCCAAGAACTAACAAGATTCATGAAGGGATGTCAATATCAAGAATATCGAGAATTTATCATAATTGAAGATAAAAATTGTGTGGGAGGGATATCATGCTTCATGGCTTAAATCAGTTTAGAATTATGATGAGATCTAATATAGGGGCAGAATATTGCAGAAGTACTTAGTGTGGGATTCTTATACCTACCCCTAAAGCACCTGGTACTGGACACTGTCAGAGAGATAGTACTAGAATAGATGGACATTAAGTCCAATAAATATGGCAGTTCCTGTGTGCTATCCAAAGTCATTGAAACATGCTTAACCCAGGGGAAATCTGCAGGGTATATTTGCATATTTAGGCCAGCACAAAATTTCATACCACTTTATGTGATGTTTTTATGTCACTTACATTAAAACTCTATACATATTATAGTTTCTTTCTGATTTTTCCCTTGTCTTAGAAATACAAGATCACTTCTCTGCAGGGCAGATTAATTTAAAATCAAAGCAACAAAATCACCAACATAATCCTGATTTAAATCAGCAAGCAGGAAGCCTATATTTAAATAATTTCGATCTTGTTTTGCAATTGCACTTTTAGTTATTTCTCCAAAGAATGCTTGATTCTCATTGGTTGGAAACCATAAATACACACTTATTTGTAACTAAACATAACACTTATGCTAAATTTGGACTTTTTTGGGTGGGGGGGGCACTAACCAGGAGGATAAAGGTATACAAGTGTAATGTCAGTAATTATATATTTTAACTTAATTTATCCAGTCTCAATTTTTACATTTTTGTGTTAGAAAATGGTGAATGATGCTTTTCTTATTTACTAGATGATTAATATTTTACTTCTGATTTCTATTAAATTTTAGCTGAATGGAAACACAGATTAAATTACAAATGCACAAAACTAGCATATTTTTATTAAATGAAACTACCTTAAATGTGCTGGATATGTAAGAAAAAAACGTTTATCAAACAATGTTATATATAATACTGATTTATTAAACAAAGGAAGGATTAATTGTAGTTAGTGAGCTGAATTGACTGTTTCTGGTCACAATGCCCTTCAAGACAGTAGAACTAGTAGACCTCATCCTATTAGAAATAGCCCGTACAAGTAAACTCAATCCTACTACTTGTTCAGCCAATCACGAAGACAAACAAGTTTGTTTACATTTACAGGGGATAATGCTGCCCGCTTCTTATTTACGTCACCTGAAAGTGAGCACAGGCATTGGCATGGCACTTTTGTGGCTGGCACTGCATTACATACTAGATACACTAGACGTCTGTATGTCCCTTCATGCTTTAGCTACCATTCCAGAGGACATGTTTCTATGCTGATGCCACTTGTTAAAAAAATAATGCATTAAATTTCTGACTGAACTCCTTGGGGGGAGAACTGTATGTCTCCTGCTCTGTGGTTTACCCACATTCTGCCATATATTTCGTGTTATGGCAGTCTTGGATGATGTCCCAGCATATTATTCAATTTAAGAACACTTTCACTGCAGATCTGACAAAATGCAAAGAAGGTACCAACAAGAGATTGTTAAATTTTGAGTCAAGTGCTGTAGCTGTCTTTAGCAGTCTGATGTGCCTTCCAAAATCTGAGAGGGACGAGGTGTGGAACATGCTATCAGAGTCTTAAAAAAGCAACACTCAGATGCAGAAATTACAGAAACCAAACCACCAAAAAGGAAATCAGCCTTTTGTTGGTGGCATCTGACCCAGTTGATGAAAGTGAACGTGCATCAGTCCCCACTGCTTTGGACTGTTATCAAGCAGAACTAGTTATCAGCATGGAAGCATGTCCTCTGGAACGGTGGTTGAAGCAGACAGTTGCTGCTTAGTATTATTTTTGGTACTTAAAATAGATGATAATAAATTTAAGCCTTAACATTTTAAAATTTTAAAAACAGATTTATTTTTAAAAATAGCCTGTTACATTTAAAAAATTCGTTTTAAAAAAAGTCTATTAATTTTTAATCCACTCTTATTCTCTTCCCTTTTTGCCTTCAATTTCAACACTGTATTGTATTATTTTTTCATCACTTCCAGCATTAACTTTTCATACTTCTATCTCTGAATTCTCTTAATCCATTTACGCTGACACTAGCTCTCCCTAATGAATTCTCTCTCCATGTCCAATTCCAGATTATCACAATAAACTAGGCAAAGAAGTTCCCCATCCTGCCTTTATAAGCAGGAAAATAAAAACAGTATCATATGTTGATCCATTGTGAAATTACGATTTTTAAATTTACTTGACATTCTTTCAGTCTTAAAATTAAATTATAAACTTGAAATGTTTAAACTCAGAGTTCACTTTGTTAAGTAAATTGATGCATCTCCACACACTTATACATATAAATTTCAGTAGCACAGCAGAGATGCATGGACACAGACAGTAATTATATGCAGAACAGACAAACAGCATATACACAGATATCTGTCACAATGAAGAACTAACCTGCATATACTTTTATAGATATGCAGAAAATGACTAAAGGACAAATTAAAGACGACCTGCAAAATGATGCTTCAGTCATGCAGACATAAATCATACACTTAACCTTTACTCATTAATAGTCCCCTCTGCGTGTGATCAGGACCAAAATTAATAAATTTCATTAATTTCCAAAATACATACTGAATGCCCCTACTATTCAGTTCAACTGTTCATGTAACACAAACCACCTTTAAAACAACCAACTTTATTTAGTTTCTCCAAATAATGCCACTGACTCCAGTTCTACTGCGACATCTTAGAATAAATTTTTCTGTGATATCACAACAATCAAGGAATGCTGCTAAAGCTGACCCATAAGTGTTTTTTCTTGACTTCTCAAATTATTATGTAACCTGAAAGTTCATTTGCCTTCAGAGTAATAGCTGGGACATAAGGCCAAATAAAGAGTATGAGAGTGCCAATAAAATTGGTATGATTCTCCAGAAATCCAAAATAAACTATGCCCCAGAAAGAAACAAGTTATAAAATGGTAGTGACAATCTAATTAGTGAATTCAGAAGGGACACCATCAATTTACATTTTTTAAATCTCTCTCGTTTTATATAATCTGTTTGTAGTACACGTAAGATGTTATTAAAAGTGACAGAATTTTAGAAATCCAATTTTTTTTTCTATTTAGAGTGTTTGTCCAAGTTGCAAAGGTGCATTATATAAAAAGAAAGAAAGGAAGAAAGAAAACAGACCAGTAGTTTCATTTCCAGGGTCAAGGTCTCATTAATCTAATCAGTCAATATTTTGGATGGAAATACAAGGGGATACTTAAAAACATTAATTCTATTGCAATTTTATTTTAAAGTTCTAGGAAAACATTTACATTTGTTTTAGATTCTGTATAACCTAATTTTATTTTTAAACATTTATTATTATTTTAGTCTAGTTTTGGGGGTACATCTAACAACATTTTTCCCTCCACACTGAGTGTATGTCTTGCAACTGGATAGCTCAGATCTGCCATGACATGACAGATTGATATACCTCTCTGATAACACTGTCCGTTCATTGTCAAAACTATGGACAGCAACATACCTCCATCATAAAAAAAATAAATTTAAATACAGTTAACAGGAGAAATATATAACTTGATAGTTAAAGGAAATGAGAAGGCTATATGAACACAAGATCACCTTTCATCCATAAGAATCTCAGAACAATTTACAAATCAGAGCCTAAATGTACAAGCCTACAATATGCACAAACGACCTCCAAAATTCAGATCAGGAGAAACAGTAAAGAGGTCTTACAGAATCAGGCACCACTTCTCTCACTGAAGGGCAACCTTATATATGAGATATATGGATATAATGAGAAAAAACTGCTAGTAGGATGTCACTTATTTTTGGACTAATGGGTCCCAAAACAGCACTGTATTACAAAATGAGTTTAATAATTTCATCCAAGTTTAATGGTTATTTGTCCACATAAAAAAAATGCCACCTAATTTTAACTGTCATATTGCTGTAGCTGTGTTGGTCTCAGGATATGAGAGAGAGAGATGGTGAGTGAAGTTGGCCCAATAAAAGATATTACCTCACCCACCTTCTCTCTCTATTTAGTAGAAAGTTTATTCTGTTCAACTGAGGCCCAGTGATGGAATTATTGAGGTGCTTCTGGTTAAGAATGGAGGTATATACAGGAGAGGGTAAAACTTTGCCAAGTGCCTGTTCATGTTATGCATAGCTCAAACCAGCATTATTGGCTCATGTCCAAGAGCATCAAGAAAAATCTTCGCTCTTCCACTATATCAAAATAACAAAAATGATTCAATGTTCTTTTTATTGTCCATCAGCCAAGTCAAACTGCCATGAAAACAGTCCCAGTCAGGCCCCGTACACACAAAAATAATCTGCTTGTTCACCCTTTACCACAAAGATGAAAATTAAAACAAAAACTAAACAAAAACACTACAACTACTTGCCCAACTACAAAAATACCTGTCCATAGTACGCAGAATTTTCTATGGCTGCCTTCTATATATTCATTTAAAAATACAAGAAGCGGTGACACCTGATATAGCTTTTAACTTTCACATCCTTTTATTTCACAGACACCATTTACAGTAAGATACAATATATTCTTAGATGAGATCAAACTAAACAAGCACATAGCTCAATCCTTTAGTCCTTCTGCATGAATGGGAGTTTTGCAAGCACGAAGACTAATGACCAAGCTTCAACCATAGTTCTCAGTTATTTATATTGCAACAAAATGTCTTTCCAAGTACCCGTATTTGCCTTTACTTGATGAGAAATTTGTAGATGAATATATTAAGGCAAAAATGTTCTCTCCTCTGTTGCTATGTGAAAGATGCACACAAACAGGTGAAATGGTAAAACTAAGCGCTGTCAAACCACAAAGTAAATAAAATGAAAAAGTCAGAGGTTGTTTTAAATTTTTCAGTTATAGTAATTGAGTGTTTTTACCTACTCTGATTGTAGGTAAAAAAGCTGTTCACACAGAAAAATGATCTTTAAGTTGACAGTGCCTTGTAAGTTTTTACATTAATCTGTTTACATTCAAGCATACAGAAAAAATAAAAATGGACCCAACTGAAATACCATAAGTAAAATTTCACCCTCATTTCTGATAAAGTGTTGAAGTCACTCAAACATCATTCTGCTGGTCTGTTAACAACAAAACTCCCCCAATCCCTCCAAAAAGCATCCATCATATATTTGTTAAATATACCGTTTGGATAGTTTATCAATACTGTACATAAGCATTTTAATACAGCAACCCACTCAGTACTTCTAACAAGGGGTTCAGGTAACCAGATTCAATTTGTTTTGTGGCTGGGTAACTAGAATCCAACAACTAAGTGTCCTTGAATATCTGAATTTTTTTTTTAATTGGGATGCTCACAATTTTTTAAACAGACTAATTCAAAATATAATTTCTCATACAGCATCCTCTACACCGGTTCAATTTTTTTAAAAAAAAAAGTATTCTGCTTCTTTGATATTTAAAAAGGTCTTTTCAGCAAGAGAAGGAAAAAAAAAGACTGTCTAAATAGGAAAGTAACTATACAGAAGTGCTGTAAAAATTCACAAAAAGAGAAAAATATTTCCTTTTCATTGACTTTTCAATTTTAACCATCTGAAGCATTTGTTAACAGAATATACAGCATTATCTGAGATATGATTTTCAAGCCAATATCATCTCATTAAGGTTAGACTTATTAGAAACACTAGTATTTGATATTCCCTGGTATAGAAATAAACACTAGTGTTATACCAATATCATAAAAAGTAATTTCAGTTGTTTATTGCTATAGGAATTGGCAAAATGGTTAATATTTTGTCTTGAAAACAATGCAACAAAATGCACTGGTGAATTTGGTTTTTCAGTATTTTATTTCTAATTCACTGTTTCTAAAGATGAAATTACTCTAACTTCTTAACACTCCTTTGCTTAATACATTTTGAAATGTAATAAAGAATTTTATTTGAAAAACAAAAACAAAGAAAAACCAGCAACAAAAAGTACAGGTTTCTCCAGGCTCGCTAGCAATAAGCAGTCTTTCCCCCACTGCACTCTGACATAAACCTCTTAGTCTCTCCTCTGTCTATGCAGATCTAATCTGCAAGTCTGTTTAGCACAGTGTTCTGCACTGTGAATGGACAGCCAGGTATTTTATGAATGGAGTAGATCACGTGCTCCCAGCACCTCCCCGAGCTGATATTTCCCACATAACTCTGTCAACAAGCAATTTAAAAAAAAAAAAAAAAAAACAACACAACAAGTAGACCTGAAAATCCTAACGTTCAAAGCTTCCTACAATAACCAGTCCGTTGACGTGCAAGAAAAGGCCTATACAATTTGCCCGGCAGGTCTTGTTGAATGTCAACGGTGATCGTGGTTTATTTTTTTTTTATTTTTTTATGAATGGAGATTGTGGTATGCAAATTAGAACGATTCACAAAAAAGAAAACATGGCGACTGCTTCTGCCTCGTTACACTGATACTGAAGCAAATTCACCTTCTAAACCACCTCAGTGTAATGCTTCGTGCTTTACAGACTGGAGCTCCGAATTTCTCAAAACTCTGGTTATCCAACTTTGAAAATGTAGTCAATGTTTTAAAAAGAAAAATGCTTTTCCTTAAAGAGGTACATCTTAAGGAATGACGGTTTTATTTAGAGGAATGCAAGCAAATGACAATCTGCCTCCTACTGCCAATGAGATTTTTGTCAAATAAATTAACTCGCTATTTAAAATATTTTTTTTAAAAAGCACACGACTGTTATTTTCCATCACCAAGAGCTGTCTCTGCACTATGACGAGCCACATCACTCGTAAAAGAAATTACAGCAAATGACTAAATTGCAAATCATTATTCTGGAAAGGATTACACAGCCTGTAGCAGTCAGAGCCAACAGTAACCCTTACGCACTTTATACTCGTAAATGTTTCTGATAAAGACTAAGATCAACCTATCGCAAAACACGTTGCACTTCTGTTTTTGAACTACATAAGACACATTTACTAGATTATTATTTCTTCCCCTCCATCCAAAATGTAAGTATCACAAACTAAATGCAGTAAGACATATCTAAAAACCACGAGGCCGAATTATTTCATCCAAGATAGGTACATGAAAATTTGAGACTTGCTTTCCCCTTAAAAAAGAAGTCCCAACAGCTCACTTAAAAAACAAACAAACAAAAGCTTTAGGGGAAGATTTAAACTTTATTTACATTGACTGACTCATCTAATTAAAATTCAGGAGCAGTCTCCTGCAGGATGAAGCTCCCACACACTAGTTTCCATGTGGACCATCTATGAGATAAGATTTGATCCCAGGCGGCGTGTGGAGGAGTGGGGTGCACTGTTGGTATCTGTTTGGACATTAAACCCCCCCCCTGTTCCCCAACTTCAACACACGCCGCCGCCACTACCTGGCCACTTTTCTGTCATGCAGTAATTGCACGGCACTTTCATGGAGCCTGGGTCCCCATCTTTATGAAATAAGCTCCTAAAACACAAGAAGAGACCCTCAGGATTTCTATACATGTACGCACATATGCGCAATATAAACATACACACGGACACAGATCCAAAAAGCTAGAGCAATGCAGCGAGGTAATGCCAAAATGTAAAGGCAGGGGAGCCAGGAAATAGAGGAATCCGAAGAAGAGGAATAATATTTCCTTACTCGTTGTTAGAAGTCGCCGTCTCTTCGCTCATTTTCTCCTCACCGTGATCCGACAGCGAGATGGAGCAGCAGCACCGACGCAGCCAGGGCGCAACAGGAACTCACCAGAAACCTCACCATTGTTAACCCCCAGCTCTGCCTCCTCAACGAGAATCGCTCTCAAGGCTGCAGGGGCAGGGGGCGAGCCTTTTATCCGAGAGCCGCAGGGACTTTGCTGTCCGGCGCTGGAGCGCAGCCCCCTGCCTCAGCGAGGCTGGTAGCCGCAGCCCCTCTGGTCTTTAACGGGAACAGGCTGGCGCTGGTGGAAGAGGAAGGTTCCCAGCTGCAGTGAACTCCACGCCGCCGTCCTCCTGCTGTAGCTCATCTCCCGATGCAGCTACCTTCAGTGCCTTCCTCCTCGCCGAGCGGGCTCTCCCCTCGCAGCGCGCCCCGGGGCAGCAGGGAGGGGAGCAGCCGCGGCAGAAATTCCTCCGAACAGCAGCGGCTGCGATCCGAGGGGGAAGGACGGGACGGGGGGCAAATCACCCACCCCTCCCTAGCGAGCAACAGCCCCAAGCAGGGAAGAAGCCGGGGGATGGGGGTGGAGCGGGGAGGCGCTGTGAGGCAGCCGGGGGGGATGGGGCGGCGGGATGCGTCACGGCTGTTTGTGCGAGGAGAGTGGGAATGGGGGGAAGGAGCCAGCGACCGTCCCGCTGGGGGGCGGAAGGCAGAAGCCCCCAGCCGGAGCCGGCGATAAGTTCAGCACCCGCGCTCCGTCCCCAGCAGCAGCAACTCCATTAACCGTAGCCCCGCGCTCTCCTCCCACCGCCTCCTCGCAGGAAAACTGGGCGGAAGCGTTGACTTCAGGCTCCTTCCGCCGCCACAGCTTGATTCCAAATAACCAGGGGAGAGAGGGGGGCGGCAGAGAAAATAATCCCCTCGGGCCCCCCTCCCACGCCCGCCGCTGGAGAGGCCTGCAGTGCCTCCAGGGCAAGCTAGTTTCCTGCAAGTAGTTCCTTCCCTTCCACTCACTTCTCAAGGAGTTGTCAGTGTCACACACACACTCTCAAAGGCGCGGAGGGATCTATAAAGCACTGCAAGCGACCCCCTCTCCCTCCTCTGTGTGCGTGTGTGCGAGAGAGCGAGAGCCTGTGGCTGTACGTATGGGAGGGAGAACTGAAGAGAGTTAGCAAGAGAACTAGAGCTGCTGCCTGCTGCAATGTCTGGGAGGGTGAGGGCCCAGAGAGGCTGCAGGGCTGTAAGGCAACCCTTGCAGTGTGCAGGCAACTCGTTTCCCATCCTGCAAAGTTGGATCGGCCGGTGCTGTTCCCTTCCCATAAGGGCTGGAGTCGTTGGCAGGCAGGGAGGCTGCCCTGGTGCAGCACAAAGCGTGTACATGGCACACACTCATCTGTTACTCTGCTCATAAAGTGGGCTCTGCTGCCACACTGCAAGGGGGCGGACTGGGTTAATGCATGCAGCGCTGGTGCCGAGGTTGCATTGCTGCACCACAAACATTGCATGGTATTCACCGAGTGCTGCTGGGTTAAACTGCATTTGCTTCTATTCACGAAGGAGGGAATGGTTAATTTACAAAGAGCTGCTCCCATGGAAGGCAATGGGATTTTTGCCGTTGAGTTCAGTGGGAACAGGATGCTGCTCCGGTTACATGCCAATAGCTGCTGCAGAACATGCTTATTGCGTGCATTAATCTTCTTGCCAATGCAAGGAATCAATATACTTTCTGTAAGCCCGAGCCAATACTTTTCTGTTTATTCAGTCCATTTTTTAATGCATGGATTTGTTTCTGACATGCTTGGAAGGGGTATGTTAATAAGCACGAGGTGTAAGATTGCAGACATGGAGGAATGCGAGAAGGGATAGTGTTTGCCGTCAGGTTGTTGAAGCGTGGCCTGACACACTTCAAACAAATGCCTCTCCTTCTACAGTACACGTAGGAGGCCCGTGACTGCAATTTATCATTACTATCAGAGTTCGCATAGACACATGCAAAGTGTTTTTAGTTAATCGAATATTTATTTCCTCGTTAAACTCTCCTATAGGGTTGACAGGCTTCTTTACCAATGTGGGTGCACCTCTGGGATATCAGCAACAACAGCACCAATGTCTCGTTGTTTTGTCCTGTGGAGAGGAGGAGGCGTTTAGAAAAGGACAGAAGGGAATGGTTAGTGGATTATGTTTTCAGTGTGTCCTCCTCTATGTAATTCCTTATTGATGCTGCTTTTAGGAACAAGGATAGAATGGAAAATCTAGAAACATGGTTAATTTTTTAAAGATGTGCTATGCTTACCTTTAATTTATCCAGTTTAAATGCTTGTGGATGCACTATCCATAAAATGCACATTACTCACTGTACCTTTTCAGTTTTGAAGAGAGCCCCCTTTATAATTAGTTTGTTTATGGTGTAAATCTGGAAGCAGTTTACTTGTGTAGTTTACATTATGACAGAAGAAAAACAATATTAAAAGGCATATGCAGTGATGTTGTAGCTGTGTTGGTTCCAGGATATTAGCAAGAGAAGGTGGGCAGGTAATATCGTGTATTGGACCAACTTCTGTTGGTGAGAGAGAGAGAGACAACCTTTTACACTTACACTGACCTGGGAAGAAGAGCTCTGTGTGAGCTTGAAAGCTTATCTCTCTGACCAACAGAAGTTGATTCAGTAAAAATATTACTTCACCCACCTTGCCTCTCATGATATTACTTCACCCACCTTGCCTCTCATGAAAAATATATGAAACACAGACTTGGCCTCATCTCTAAAACAAACACACAATAAAATGGAAGTATTTGTAACTGTTCCAGGATAGGTACGCAGGAGGAGGAGGGTTTAAAAAAACCCAGCCCTAAGCCTTTTCAGTTTATATAGTAAACATGTTACTGTAGAAGAGCTTCTTTGTCTGATTTAATTGAAAATTAGAGATACAGTGAAACTTGCACTAAAGATTATCTCCCTCTTTTATGGGGCCACTTAAAATTATTCCACGTGTTTCCAGTATAATTTTGTTTCACTTCTGTTGGTCAAACAGTTTCTTACTGGCCACCTTGGGTAGTTGCTTAGGACAGGTTTCCCTTTCTCAGTAGATGTGGTGCCTTTTGCATTCAAGTTTCAGCAATTGCTCCCAGAAATGTTTTTGTGAGGAACTGTCCTTTGTTCAATGGGTGAAGCTGTCCACGAAGATGCTACAATGAGAGGTATATTATATTTATTTGTATTACCATAGCATCTAAAAGCCCTAGTTATGGACCAAGACTCGATTGTGCCAGGAGCTGTACAAACATACAGCAACAATGATGATCTCTGCCCCAAGAGCTTACACTTTTTTTTGTTTTGTTCGTTCTTTCTGTCAATTAATTTCAATAGAATCATTTTTATCTGACACAGCATGATATATTGATGCAAGAAGGTCCTTCTTTTATACATAATTTAAATTCCTTATAATATTCCTACTGATAGCAATTTTGTGTGTGTATGAAAAGAGTTCTAACTTAAATATAATGGAACAATTACAGTAAACTACTATTTCGCATTCTCTAATAAAGGCCTTTAACACATATCTCAAACATGCAGCAATAATAATATTTTTCTCTTTGTATATACTGTAATGAATAATCTCTTTCTAATGTTCTACTTTTATGTAGTGTTGTTTCGAACATTAAGGCAAAGTAGGGAACCTTTAGTGCACCCCAGCAGAGCCTACATGGGCCAATTAATGTGCAACATGATAGCGTTCTTTGGAAATCACATTCCCGTAGTCTCCATTACTGCTCTGTGCAGACAAACCCTTACATACTAGTAACCATTTCCAGTGTTTACTGGATAAACACTCCGTTTCTTTTCTTGGGGTTATTATATTGGTGTTTATCAGTTAAAACCAAAAACCATAAGCCCTAAATATAATCTAGAAGAGTAAAATTGTTATTTGTATCACAGCATCTACGCAAAAGAAGGAAAATATTTTTACTCTGAGCCATAGACACAGGATTATTCTAGTTATCTAAGTGAGAGTGTTTTTCAGTTTACTTTCTGTTTTGAGACTGGCAGATAATGTGATTTCCTGTTAATTTAATCCTTGTTTTATACTGGTTTCAAAGTTTAAATGGCTAAGATCCTGTAAGTTAATAGTTTACAAAGATAAGTTGATTAATATGTTCCAGTACAAGAAATGCTCAGGAATCAGTTCACTTTGTCAGATGATGATATAGCTCCGTTTAGATCCAAATGCAGCAGAGACAGAGGCTTATGAAGTAGAAGAGAATGTTTGGAGAGGTTTTTTTAAAAGGGTTTTAAAATATATTGTTTCACTGTGGTAGTTCACGAGATGAAACATTTTGCAGAATATCATGAAGACACAAAGGATTTCAAATAATTGCAACATACCTTCATATCCTGGAATAGTGGTGCGGAACCTGTAGCCTTTTAAACAGAGGCATTCAAGGGTATGTCGTAAGAAGAAAATGTGAGCTGCACCTTGCATCTTTTTATCTAAGTGTTATAATCAGTACTGTCAGTACATGGAAGAGGTAGGGGATTCCAGGTCCTCCAATGCCTCCCACCACATCTTCAACCAGCTATGCCAGCTCTGCTCCTGGGAACATTCCTATGCTGGAGAATGTGTAGCAGGAGACATGTGAGTGGTTTCTGCTCCCTTAGGCAGTGTCTGGGAGAGGCAAAGAGAGCAGAACAAGGCAGGGAATCTGCCTCTGTGTTGATTGTGGCACCTTTACTTTTTAAAAGTAATATTTTAGGCCCATGGGGTAAAAGATTGGACATCACTGTCCTAAAATATTTGCAAGGGCTAAATGATCTGGAAAAAAGGTAAACAGTGAGGTGGCAAAATTTGCAGATGATATAAAATTACTCAAGATAGATAAGTCCAAAGCAGACTGCAAAGCATTACAAAGGGATCTCACAAAAGACTGAAAGGATTCAGCTTGGAAAAGAGATGACTAAGGGTGGATAAGATAGAGTTCTATAAAATCATGAATGGTGTGGAGAAAGTGAATAAAGAAGTGTTATTTACTCCTTCACATAATGCAAGAACCAGGAGTCACCCAATGAAATTAATAGGCAGCAGGTTTAAAACAAACAAAAAGAAGTACTTCTTCACACAACGCACAATGCAAGAGGATGTTGTGAAAGCCAAAACTATAACTGGGTTCAAAAAAGAATTAGATAAGTTCATGGAGGATGGGTCCATCAGTGGGTATTAGCCAGGGTGGTCAGGGTGCAACTCCATGCTCTGGGTGTCCCTAGCCTCTGTCTGCCAGATGCTGGGATTGGATGAGGATGGATCACTTGATGACTGCCTCTTTTGGTCATTCTCTCTGAAGCACCTGTCATTGGCCACTGTTGGAAGACAGGATAGTGGACTAGATAGACCATTTGGTCAGACCCAGTGTGGCCATTCTTATGTTCTGTTTGGAGCAGAAACTAGTGATGCTGAGTCAGGTATTCTCTTAGTGCAATTTATTTATTTACAAAATGTACACAAGTCCTGTTTTCCTGAACAGCGGTGGTAACAGCCTTCACACAGCCAACCCCCTTTTGCAGATATGTCAGATAAAGCACCACTGCTCTGTCACAAGAGGCTGCCTTGAGCTTCTACCACTCTCCAGGATTCACACAAAACACAGACTGATCCAACTGCTTAAATACAGTCTGCACTTTACACTTGGGAAACCCTTAATCCAAAGCTCCCCTCCCTCTGCAGGGACTTGAAAAGATGAATTGTAACGTGCAAACCATTAGAATCTTGTACCATAACAATATATATGTCTAATATATACCCCCACTTTATTACCGATATAAGGATGGATCCTCAACTGTGGCCAAGATACATTTGGTGCAACTGGGGTATATGGGGCAGGCCAAAGACAGCTTCATGGCAGGGTTCATGCTGGCCACAACTGCTGAAATATATGCCTGGCTGCCAATGGCTAAAGGTGCCATTTTGGCATCCAAGGACTGTCACACCGCATGCGTGCTCTGACCTCAGCTCTTTTCATGGGAATCCATCCTATGCCAGGGATTAGGAATGGGGATGGCATGGAGCCATTGATAAAGAAAATTTCATTAGGAAGTCATAGAACATACAAGAATTAATATAATCATGCAAAGTATCAAGTTTTCTGCAATTCTTTCCTTTTACGTTCACAATTTTAATGTAAACTGACCTATCTAAAACTAGCCTGCCCTGACCTGAACCTGTCTTTGGCATTCTCGACTGCTGAAATATTTGAATGGAAAGTATTCAATTAACAAGAAATTATTGCGGTGTGGCAGCATTCTGGTACATCTTGCAAAGGTTACTACTTGGCAAGAGGAAAAAACTTAAACCAGGAATTAATTTATTTCAATATACATATTTAGCACTCCTTAAAATGGCTTACACTTTTGCTTGTGAATATCTCTAAAGAAATAGCTGAAGATAGGAATTTCTATTTATTCATATTGGTTGGTACACCTCTTACATATATGATTGGGGAATTATATAAAGAGTGGGAATCAGGAGGGTTTGGGTGCATAACAACTTATTAGGATGGGATTCACATTAAAAATGCCATCCCAAGTATTCATTCCAGGATTGTTTAATTGTGGGAATTAAATCAACAACTCTGAGTTTAGGATTTAACTCTAAAATAATCATTTGGAAGTGTTCCCCCCACAAATCACAATAAATTACGATCACATCCAGATATTAGTGGTAGATTAATTAACACAAAACCAAAGTAACATGGATGTAATTTTTTTCCCGAGTTATAGCATTTTGAGGGAAACTGTTCAAAGTAATTGTCTTTTTTTGGGGGAAGGGGAGGTAATGTTTCCTATTTTCTACAGTCACAATCCTAGTGCTAGTTAAACACTGGGTGGTCATTACACATATCCTACTAATAAGGATTTAGCTGAATTGAGCTGATTAAATCTATATTAGTACTTCAGCAAAGTCAGATCTTGTTAACTTCTAAACAAGATTCCAGATACATACAGAAAATACAGAAAGCTGCCTTCCTCATCAGAGACTTTTATATTGAAAATAGACTTTTTCAATCAAATTACAAGAACAGATTACAACCAAATCTCTGTAAATTCTTGCATGATCTAGGTGGATGTGGCTCAAACAATCTGAATTTCGGAAGTTATTCAAGTGATTTGGTGTGTATTTAAAATAATTTATACCACAGAGAAAAACAAATACGAGAACTAGTTTCTGCACGTAGGAGATATGGAAGCACAAGGTGGGGGATCGGTTGCCAGGTTTTATCTTTGCAGTAGTGGTCAAAGGGAGAAAAGACAGGATGACATTCTGTGTTAAGGCATAAACCTGAGTCAAGATGTTTAATCTCAATTTTATTTGTTTTGCTGGTAATTATTCCTTAGGAGAATATTGTAAACAAGGAAGTTTCTATCATTTGGAGAGAATTTCATATCTATCTGTGGATAAAGTTACATGGGTTTGGAATGAACTGTCTGTCTCTGAGCAGGTATCGGACAAACACTAATTCCCATCTTGAGCTCTGGCCTGTGGTCCTGAAGTACTGGAGTTGTTGGATATATTAGCTCTACAGTCTGTCTTGTCTGGAAAAGGCCAGTGGGGAAGAAATGGTGAAGTCTTGAAACACTTTGAGGGTGGTATGTTGCCAGTTTCACTTAAGAAAGTTATGTACAGTCTCTGCTCAAGACAAAAGCATTTCTGGATTCTGACATTCTAACAAACTATTGCTGGTATGTAATATTGCATTTTTGGTTAATATCACTGAAAACTCTGTGATGAGCCAATTCTCACAGTAACTTGCTGCCTCAGATTTGCTTGACCCTTGTCAGTTGGGATTCTGAACATGGTACAGCATGAACATCGAATTGGTTTGCTTAATAGACGATCAAATTGGGTTGCTTAGCAGCCATTGAATAACGAGCACATCCAGGATTGGATGTAGGGGCAGGCAACTGCCTGGGATTTTGGACTTGGGTTGCTGATTTGTTGTTAGCAACAAAACAGAAAATAGAATGTTTGAAGTAATTCCATATGTGGATTCATTCTTCACTAATCTCTGAGAATTTTCTAGACCTTTGTAGAATCTTGTGGAACCTTCCAGACTTTCTGTAAATACAGATTTATAGATCCTAGCATGCAAATTTATCATTTTATATGCCAAGGATAAATCATGCAAATCATGTATTGAAGTCATGAAATGGGCTATAAATGCAATTTTAAAAAAGGTATTCAAAAATTTAAGAAATAGGGGTGGGGGCACGAAAGACGCGCCTTGCCTGGGGCACCATTTGGTCTAGGGCCAGCCCTGAGCACCTGTACATGTTGGTATTAATAGATCAATCAACTGCCTTTACTGTTGGTCATGTGGCATCAGTGACTTGCCTATGAACCACAGTGGGAGCATCTGGGGGTTTGCCCTGAAGTATCTCCATTCCCTTCTTGCTGAGAATATTCAGAGAAAACTTTTCAGCTACTGTTCATTCTCTTTGAGCTGCTCTTGTGTGGGGTTCCACATTATTCAATCTTGTCCCTCTTTTTTTCAGTGTGTAGATGAGGCTGACGGGAGAGTTAATGAGGACTCTTGTCTTCACTCTGCTGCTGAAACTGAACACTATCCTGCTATTTCTTTCAGCTAAACCACTGCAGCTGAGCATCTTATTCAGAGCCTGGGGCAGGGATGAGAGCTAGCTGAAAGGTTCAATTTGGATAAGCCAGAAGTGATGCTGTTGTCTGGAAGAAGCAACCAGAAGATATGGTGAAGAGTATATTTGTCCCTCCGACTGAGGATGTATATCTGCCATTTGCAGTCAAGTAGTAGTTTAGTAGTTCCCTGGCTACTTTTAGATGATAAAGTAGCAGCAGTGACCAAGATGGCTTTTGTTCATCTATGTTATGACCATTTAGTTTAGATGCAAACACCACCACCTCAATCCACTCCTTTGTCATTTTGAGACAAGATTAATAGATTATAAAGCCATAAATTACTACTGTGATCATCCCATCTGACCTGTTTGAACTAGACCATATCTTTTAGAAAAACATTGAGTCTTGATTTAAAAATTGCCAGTCATGGAGAATTGCATTGTAAGTTGTTCCAATGATTAATTACCCTTACTGTTTAAAAATTGTGCCTTATTTCCAGTTTGAATTTGTCTAGCTTCAATTTTCAGCCATTGGATCTTGTTTTACCTTTGTCAGATTGATTGAAGAGCCTATTATCAAATTTTTTATTCCACATCTAAATACTTATAGATTGTGGTCAAGTCACCCTTAATCTTCCTGTAATCATCTGACTCTCTCACCGACTACCTTCTTGCTAGCTGGGAGTGGCATAGTGATTCTCCTCCTGCCTTGGTTCCCCCTACCAACGGCCACTCTGTTCTTGTGGTGGTCTATCTCTCCCTGTAACTTGGTCCTTTGGTGGCCCAGGTCATTTTTACTCTTGCCCCTTCCCGAGAAACCCGAGTCTAACAATGCCACTGATCTGACAGTTTCATACCACAGATTCCGCTTAATTTCAGACTTTTGGGTACACAACCCATGGTTCCAGGGTCTTCATACCCCCACCATGTATGGGCCCTCTAACCTGGGATGCAGCCGGGGATACTGCATGAAGCAGATAAGGTCTGTTCATTCAGACCCTCTGCTGTATCCTTGGTCGGCTTCCTTCCATGGCCTGCAGCTAGGCTTTTCTCTCAATCACTTGTCCGACTGATGCTTTTGCAGCACCCAAAACCAAAGGGATCCAACCTAGCTGAGGAACCAAAAGAAACAAAAAGGCTCTGGCATCCGACCTACCTGCCTCAAAAGGGATCTGACACTTAGGAGTCTCTAGGTAGGCTCCAGCCCCAGGTAATCCTTCCAAGCAGCTTCAAAGCAGTGTCTAATTAGGATTTGGCCCCAGCCAGACCTTCCTTCACAGGACTAGCTCTAAAAGTCTACTTTCTCAGTTAATCATCACTTATCTGGGCTTTTCCTCTTTTATCTCCTCTCTCCAGGCTCCACACCTACTGCAAGTGTAGCAGAGTGAGGCTGATTGTGCCACAGATTATTCTTAACCTCTTCAGGCCCAGTGGGGGGTTGATGCACCCCATCAAACTTCTCTTTGATAAACTCAACATATTGAGTTCCATGAGTTAATCGCTATAAGGTATGTTTTCTAATCCTTTCATTATTTATATGACACTTCCTTGAACCTTCTCCAATTTATCAAAATCTTTCCTGAATTGCAGACTCTAGAAATGGACAGAGTATTCTAGTGGCAGTGTCACCAGTGCCAAACACAAAGGTATACCTTGCTACTCTTACTTGATATTCCTCTGTTTATATATTCAACAATCACATTACCCTGTTTGGCCAGCGCATCACACCGGGAGCTCATGTTCAACTGATTATCCACCATGATTCCCTAGTCTTAATCAGAGTCACTGCTTCCCAAGATAGTCTTCTAGTATGGCCTACATTCTTTGTTCCTGTATGTATGACTTTACATTTGACAGTTTTGAAATCCATATTGTTTGCTTATGCCCAGCTTACAAAGTGATCCAGATCGCTTGATATCAATGACCTGTCCCCACCATTATTTACCAAACTTCCAATCTTTGTGTCATCTGCAACCTTCATCAGCAGTGATTTTATGTTTTACTTCAAGTTATTGATAAAAATGCTAAATGGCGTAGGTCCAAGAATCGATCCATTCAGGACCCCACACCAACTTGATGATGATTCCTTGGTTACAGTTACATTTTAAGATCTATGAATTAGCTATTTTTAATCTGTTTAATTATGCCATGTTTATTTTGAATCATTTTATTTTTAAAATCAAAATATCACGCAGTACCAAATCAAATGCCTTGCAGAAGTCTATTACATCAACACTGTTATCTTTATCAGTCTTGTAATCTCAAAAAACTATATCAAGTTAATTTTACAGGATCTATTTTCCATAAACTCAGGGATTAATTGTATTATCCTCCCTTAATTCTTTATTAATTGAGTCCTCTGACAGCTGTTCCAATATTTTTCCTGGGATCAGTGTTAAGTTGACAGGCCTATAATTATTCAGGTAATCTCAATTACCCTTTTTTAAACATTGTCACATCATTAGCTTTCTTCTAGTCCTCTGGAATTTCCCAAATGTACCAATAGTTATTGAAAATCAACATTAATGGTTCAGCAAGTTCATCAGACAGCTCTTTAAAAACTCCTGGATACAAGTTATTCAGACTCGCTGATTTAAAAAATGTTTGATTTATTAGGTGCTAGTTAACAACCTCCTGAGTTACTGTTGGAATGGAAAGTGTTTCATCATCATCATGATGATATGACTACATCATCTGAAATACAGAACATAAATATTATTGATCACTTCTGCTTTTTCTGCATTATTATTGACAATTCTACTATTTCAAAAAGTCTCGGGATCCACCTATCTGAGATATTTCCTCTCTCCCTGGATGATACCATTGCAACTAAAATCAGTACAGTACTCAGTCTGGAGCCCCTCAATTTGAAAATTGAAAGAGGGTCTGCTAATAGGATATTTTCCATGATGAACCCTTGACTTTAAAGTTATTTTCCCATTATTTCAGAAGAGGCCAAATCCTTTGATTCATAGATTCCAAGGTCAGAAAGGACCATTGAGAACATCTAGTCTGACCTCCTTTTCAACACAAGCCATAGAACTTCCCCAAAAATATTCCTAGAGCATATCATTTTAGAAAAAAAAATCCAATCGGGATTTAAAAATTGCCATCAATAGAGAATCTACCACAACCCTTAGTAAATTGTTCCAATGATTAATTTCCCTCACTGTAAAACATTTATGCCTTACTTCCAGTTGGAAATTGACTTTGATCTTTCAGACTAGCCCATCCTTTCTCCCAGGCTTTGCGGAAGGGGGAGTATAGTGAAGGATAGAATTTTCTGGGAAATAGGAGTATTTCTTTTAGTCCCTCTGCTCACCTCCCGCCATGGGGGGATTAAGCTATACAGGTGAATTTATTATTAAGGATGTTACTTTAATATTTCTCAGTCATTCTCTCCTAAAACCTAGGAGCTCTTTTTGTTTCAAGCAGAACAAATTAGGCTATATAGATATATATATAAATGATAGCAAACAGACGGAAAGCTTCCAATGATCTACAGTCAAAACTTCAACCCTGTCCTTTGAAGCATAATAAACACAAATAAATAAACACAAATAATCCAAACACAGTATAAGCCATTGAAATCTGATCATTTTTAAAAGAGTTACATTAAGAGGCCTATGCTCAATGTAGACACAGGAATCTGTCTCTGTCTCCCTTATTCTAGGCTGAATATAGTCTCTTCTTGATTTTATTTATCCTTATCCTTTATCAGTCCTGAGAAGCAGGCCTCTAAATCTTCAAAAGGAAAAGCAATAATGTCCTAAATATATTCAAAAACTATAGTGTTGCCTGCAGGCAGCAACATGGAACAGATAAAACAATTTACCACAGTCTGCTCCAATATACATAAAAAAGGAACTACAGACATATTTTTGTTTCATCTGCAAAAGCCTGTGTTGTTTAGGGGAAGTTGTGGTCTAGTGCATGGAACACAAGACTAAAAGTCAGCAGTTCTGACTTCTATTCCCAGCTTTGCTACTCTAATGTTTGACCAGTTATTTAAAATCTGTGCCTCAGTTCCCTCATCTGTAAAATGGGGGTGATAATGCTTACCACTCTTTATAAGGTGCTTCAGAGATTGCAATTATGTACCACTTTTTATCCTTCAAAGTATTATTATTTTTCTCAACCTCTGTGGTTCCAATACAGGGAAGAAGCAAAGAAAAGTGAACAAGCAAAGTCTAGATCGGGGTAGGCAACCTATGGCACAGCACGCGAGCTGATTTTCAATGGCACTCACACTGCTGAGTCCTGGCCACCAGTCTGGGGGCTCTGCATTTTAATTTAATTTTAATGAAGTTTCTTAAACATTTAAAAAACTTTATTTACTTTACATACAACAATAGTTTAGTTCTATATTATAGATTCATAGAAAGAGACCTTCTAAAAACATTAAAATGTATGACTGGCATGCAAAACCTTAAATCAGAGTGAATAAATGAAGACTCAGTACACCACTTCTGAAAGATTGCCGACCCCTGGTCTAGATGTAATTTTGTGCACTTAGCTTGAGTGACAGTTGCAATTATTGTTGACTGAGGCCATGTTTACACTACCACTTCTTACAATTTATGTCACTCAGGGGTGTGAAAAAAGCACATCCCTGAGAGACATAAGTTTCACTGGCATAAGTGGCAGTGTGCACAGCGGCATGTCGGCGGGAGAGCTTCTCCATCCAACATAGCTACCACTGCTTGTTGTGGGTGGTTTAATTATGTTGATGAGAGATCTGCAGCTGCCTCAGTACAACTGTAGACATAGCCTTAGAAAAGGCCATGAGTATATCACCGAGAAGCTGATGAGACAAATTGCCAAAGCAAACACGTACAACAATATACAGGGATCATCCAGTTACTTCCACAGAACATGTCGGTTTACCAAAAAGGTGATAGTAATCAGCAATGGAGATTCTTGCATAAATTTTTCTCCTCTGGATCCACAGCAGTGCTTGTTCTTGCCTCTTTTCAGTTATAGGATGACATAATGATAACATTTTGTTCTAAAAGAGCCTGTTTCATCCACAGATTTCAAATTACTGTACAAAAGTGGATGAGCATTATTGTTGCCATTTTACAGCTGGTAACTGAGGCCCACAGTGGTGGAGGGCTCAATTGTTACCTCTAGAGCACAGACTATGTTGGGGTTGGTGCAGAACCGCATTGTATTAATGCAGCTCCCAGTGTGCAGGGGAAGCATATCCACTGGCATATTGTTCAGGGGGAAAGAATATTGTAACCAATCCCATGACAATATGCCATTGCAAGTGTTGTAGTATGCCAGCTCCTATGTATCTTGTAGTGTTCTGGTGTACCGTATGTTCAGAGATAAGTACTATAGGCACCCAAGCTCTAGGCTCTTCAGGATCTAGCCCTCAATTGGTTCCCAAGGCTCACACACTTAAGAAGAAAGAGGACTTCATTACCACAACTGCCTGAAATGGCACCAACACCCAATGGACAACTTCTTCAGCACTGATAAACTAAGAGGGATAAACACAGCACATAGCAGTTTCGAGGCTAGGGTTGCCTGGCTGGTTTTTAACTGGCTTGGCTGGGTTTTTTTACTGCCTTGACAGCCAAAAGGTGCAATGTCCGAGGAGTGGGGGGTGGTGTTTGGCCTCTCCCTGCTGCTCCATCCTGAGGTGAAGCAGGAGGAGATGCTCAGTAAAGACTTCCTATGGGTCTATCACTTTAAGAGCCAGGTCTCCCTTGGAGGGTTCAGCTGTCTTCCCCTTCTTTGCAGCATGCTCCAAGACATCTGGATCTTCTAACTGCTATCTTGTTAAGAGGAAGGGGAAAGGCGGGTTTGTTGTTGTGGGTCTCCCTTCCCCACTGGCTGCTTGTGGATTTGACAGTGGTCTGGTGCCTCCTTCCTCTCCGGCCAGATGGGCCTGGAGTGCAGCTAGTGGCAGGGAAGGTAAGATGCAAAGAGGCCTTGAACTGCCCCCAGTCCTGCACTTGCAAAGTGCACCACTACTTGGATGGGGGGGTGGGATGTGGGTGGAGAATCAGACTGCTGGTCGTGGTTCAGTGCCTAGGGTTGCTAATTTTGGTTGTATGTATTCCTGGAGGTTTCATCACATGACATAATCTTTAACTAAAGGTTAATCTTCAATTCATGGAGACTCCAGGACAACTGAAGAATTGGCAACCCTATGCCTGAGAGAGGAAAAGAAAGGTCAGGCTGGTGTGTGTGGGAGGAGGGGCAGTGGCTGTTTCTTCTGCGCCTTGGAAGTGGCAACCCTATGCAGCCCCCAAGGGCAGACCAGTAGAGTGCTAATAAGATAACAGTGTCACTGTAACTCCTCCATACTGTCATCCTGCTTTCAGGTCACAGCTGTGTATCATCTATTGCAGATACTGCTAGACTCCTGCCAACAACAAGGTGTATCTCTGTTCAGCTCTGAGACTTTCCAGCCCAAGCTCCCAGACCGCCTGGTCTCTGGCCTTCCCTTAGGAGCCACCTTCCAGTGACTACCCCCAGCTCAGTCACCAGCTCTGAGTCATGTCTCTTCTGATCTCTGGATATTACTTCTCTTTCCTGTGCTGAAGGGATTGTGGAGGCCTCTCTGGGCTGGGTGCTGAACGAGAGGGTAACAATGCCCAGTAAGGAGCCAGCACGTGCATTACAATGATGGGCCTGTGCAGTCTTCTTTGTTGGTCAGGCCAGAGGAGAGTAGAGCCGTGGCTCCAACTCTCCTACAGAGAGAGAAATCCCTGCATTTAGCTAACATGGGGATTTCAGTTGTACATATTATACCTTATATGGGCTGCTAAAAGTGCTGGGGAGAGGCTCTTTGTACCTTTTCCCATTGTGAAAGGACCAAGGACAATGTGGGCTTAAGTGACTTGTCTTAGGTCATGTAGTGAGTCAGAGGCAGAACCGCTAACATCCAGCCTTTTTTCACTCTGCTAGACTGCACAGGGATGAATTAACCTTTCCGTGATCTGTCACAAGGTGTCATTTACATCTGACATCACAAAATCATGACACACAAAAAAAATGCTGTGCAATGGAGACTCCTTTTGAATATTGGGTCCAATTCTGTGAAGCTGTCTTTACTTTGCCTTTGAATGTATTTCAGTTTAGTTTAATATATTTATTATTTATCTGGAGTAGAGGGTTAACAGTAAGGTGACAACATTTGCAGATGAAACAAAATTATTTAGGTTAGTCAAGACCAGAAAAGACTGTGAGAATCTCCACAGGGAAATAAACAAAGGGAGGTGAATGGGCATCATGATGGCAAATTAAATTAGGTGTTGACAAATGGAGGGTAATGTACATTGGAAGGAGTAATTTGAACTACTTCTATATGTTGCTAAGTTCTAAATTAATTGTTACCACTCAGGAAAAATAAAAAGTAAAGAAAATGTTAGGATGTATAAGGAAAGTGATAAAAAAACAATATTGAAAATATTATAATGCCATTATATAAATCAATATAATGCTTTTATCTTGGATACTATGTTCAGTTCTAGTCACCCCATTACAAAAAAAACATAGCAGAAATAGAAGGGATCCAACAATAGAAGCATGAAAAGGTTCCTCTTTGAGGAGAACTATTGTTTAATTTAGAGAGGAGATAAATAAAAGGGAGCACAATAGAGGTATATAAAATAATGAAGGTCAGTCTTGTCTTCCTTTTTCCCCGTTCTTATAGTACAAAAACAAAGAGCCATCCACTGCAATTAAAAGGCAACAGTATAAAATTAATAAAGGGAAAGAGTGGGCCAGATTCTTTTGGGAGCAATTAGGAAATTTGTTACGACATTCTGATTCTATGCCCCCACCTCTTGTGCATTTTAAAGCAACCCAGTGGCTGTTCTGACATTTTGCCAGCTGGCATTTTTCTCAGGGGACCATCTGCCAGCGAAGGCTAACCACAGCAGAGTGTCCTCCGCTGCTCCTCCTCCCTACTCACAACATATCCATCCCTGCTCCAGACATGCCCTCTATGCCTGGAGCCGGTGGGAAGGTGGTATAGGACCCAGCTATGCCAGCTCTACACCCACTGAGGATGCCCAATGAGGGGGTTACAGCAATTCTCTGATCCCTTTGCTGTGCCTGAGAGGCACAAAGGCAGCAATGTAGTTATTGTTTTATGTAATGTATAACTAGGGTGACCAGATGTCCTGCTTTTATAGGGACAGTCTCATTTTTTGGGACTTTTTTTTATATAGGCACCTATTACCCTCCACCCCCTGTCCCGTTTTTTCACAGTTGCTATCTGGTCACCCTATGTATAACCTAAGGAACTAGCTACCTCAGGATATCAATGGGACCAAGAGCTTTGGTTGGATTAACAAAGATTTGACCAGTACTTTAGCAGAATCACAGAGGGACTCTGTGATGCTAGATTGCAGTGATAGCTTTCAGCCGGGATGTAAAACCAAGGTCCTATTAATATTCATTAAAAATCTCATGGCAATTTTCACACAGGCAGGGGATGGATAATCACATCAACAGTTACATAAATTAAGATAAACATTGCTAGGAGATATGACTCCTCATGCTTCAAGGCATAAGCCACCCACGAACTGCCTGAGTTTAGGAAGAATCCTCTCCATTACATAATTGTTCAGTATGGGGGTTTCTATCACCTTCGTCTAAAGCATCTGGTGCTTGTCACCCTTAGAATTGGATCCTATAGACTAGATGGATAGCTAATCTGAACCAGTATGGCAATTCCTATGTAATCTAATCTTTTTTGATAATCATGTCACAATTTCCACTGGTGTAACTGTTGAGTTTCTAAGGTTATTTTAAAATGTATGCCATGTTTTTCCATAAAAGTCCATTTTTCAGCTTTTTGAGGTATGATGATGTTGTGAAGGAAATTTGTATAGATATGTGCAAATGAGCGGGGTTGCGTGCATATGTGTGATTGTGGGTGACTGCTTTAACTTTATAGAGATAGCTGTTCATGAAATAGCAATGCATTACTAGCAGAGAAAGTGGGAAGACTATTACATAAGTTAGAGCTATCCAGGGATATCTTTAACTCACTCTCAAGTGATTTGTGCATTTCTCCCTTCTTTCAAGAGAACGGAGAACGGATGTGACTAGTTCTTTTGGGCCAAATTATATATCCTCCCTACAGCATTTAGTCAGTGTTCTCGTCCCTGATTGTTCCCAGAGATATAGCATAAAAATGCTACCAAAATGCTTGTTAATAATTTGAGAGAATTTAAGCAAGAGACCTGCATTACAGCACTCTGTCACTTATCTGAAGGGAAATTATAGTCATTTTATGTTTAAATAATTTCTTTAATCTCAAAGCACATTTCATACTATACATGGAAACCTCTCTACCTGCCACTCCAGGTAGCAACTTCTGGGATGGAGATGGCTGTTGTTCAAGGCAAGGCACTGGAGCACATACTTTTATATAAGCATGTGCTTAAATCCCATTAAAGTCATTGGGAATTAAGCACATGCTTAAAATCTAATTATGCATGTGCTTAAGTGTTTTATTGCATAAAAAGGGATTACTCACTTGTTTTAAAGTTAAGCATGTTTAAGTGTTTTTCTGAAGCAGGGACTTACAGAGTACAGCAATTTTACAAAACTTTTAATACAGGATGCTAGAAATATCATCCTATTGAAACTTAAATGACATTTAAATAAAAATTAAACTCACCACAGTTAGGTGTTACATGTGTGTTACTGAGAAACAGTATTTAATGAAGCAACTACTTTTTTAAATCTCAGATTAATCTGAAGCTCTCCAAAAAATGGACTTTGTAAAAAGCTCTCCAAGCAGTTTCCTCCATAGCTGGGATTTCCAAATGTATCAGTTCTTTGTCTTTTTCTGGTGCTCAGATTGCAACTGTCACTGAGTCACACAGCTTGCTTTAGGCCCACAGCCAATTTGATTACAACAACAACAACTTGTGAAACATAAAAAGGTAGTCTTTAGATCCACATGGAGCACTTTGCTAGGGAGTTGAACTTTGCTGAACAAGCCCCAGCATGGCCACCTAATAAATCTGGACTCATTTTACACCAGGCTCACAGATTAAACACAAAAGAAAATTGGGAATTCATTGTTGAAATCACCTTCCCCAGTCCATTAAGAACTGTCACAAACTAATGGGATCTTGAAGTAGTCTGCGGTTCTTCAACTGTTATAGCAATATATGTTAGTGCTCTTATAGCAGAAGTTCTAAATGGTATAAACATCACAACAAATGCATCAGGTCTTTTTGCTGTGTTTTCAAGTAACCTTTGTTTGTTAATGAAATTACTATCTACCAGCTTTTCAGCAATATCTGCTTTCTTCAGGCCTTATGCAATCAAATTTGTTCACTTCTTTATACAATGGCACCTCAAGAGATCTCTTTTATCCAGGGGATAGTAAAGATATCAGTTAGGAAAAGAATGGCCATGTGATCTGTTTCCTGGACTACGGTAGGAACTATTATCAGTGTTTAGATGGTAAAACCTTATGTCAGCATTTTTCAACTTGATTATAAAAGTTTGCTCCATGCTTCCCAAAATGTACCAGGGTTCACACAAGACAAGAACAACTTAATCTTTTTTCAAAAAGTTCATTTCACATTACAGAAGACCATAAGAATGGCCATACTGGGTCAGACCAAAGGTCCATCCAGCCCAGTATCCTGTTTACTGACAGTGACCAATGCCAGGTGTCCAAGAGGGAGTGAACCTAACAGGTAATGATCAAGTGATCTCTCTGTTGCCATCCATCTCCACCCTCTGACAAATGGAGGCTAGGGAAACCATTCCTTACCCATCTTGGCTAATAATCATTAATGGACTTAACCTCCATGAATTTATCTAGTTCTCTTTTAAACCCTGTTATAGTCCTAGCCTTCACAACCTCCCCAGGCAAGGAGTTCCACAAGTTGACTGTGCACTGTGGTGTGAAAAACTTCCTTTTATTTGTTTTAAACCTGCTGCCCATCAATTTCATTTGGTGGCCCCTAGTTCTTATATTATGGGAACAAGTAAATAACTTTTCCTTATTCACTTTCTCCATACCACTCATGATTTCATATACCTCTATCATATCTTCCCTTAGTCTTCTCTTTTCCAAGCTGAAAAGTCCTAGCTTCTTTAATCTCTTCTCATATGAGACCCATTCCAAACCCCTAAACCACATTGCTCCAACCTGCTTGCTTTAGTTACATGAATTCCAAAGGGGGCACTTTTTGCACCCCAGTAGTGGATAACTAAATTGCTCATCAGTTAAGTTGGAAATCTCTTACAAAGTAAGATAGCACAAAACTGTAACTTGACCCCCAGCTGCACAGGGAAATAAAAGAGCACAAGGGCTCCTCCAGCTCTCATGCATGGCTTACCCAGATTGCCCCTCTGAACACAGGGGGTGAAGAGCAGATGCCCTGGGGCCACCACTCCCAACCCTATGCAGATGGGAAAATGGGTGAAGAGAGGGTAGAACTTTGGCTTTACCTCCCATCCTCTTCCTGGCCACTGCTGGCCAATACTGCTAAACTAGCGTGGGGGAGAAGTAATGTGCTTCTATTAAAGAGATGGTGAAAACTGGAAAAGGAATTGTGATTCTCTGAGTTCCTTCCCTAAGGCAGTGCAGTTTCACACTGCCACTTACACAGGGCTAGACATAAAGACTCAGGGCTTGTCTTCACTACTGGGGATATTGACACTGCTGCAATCGATACAGCGGGTGTCAATTTAGCAGGTCTAGTAAAGACTCGCTAAATCAATGGCAGAGCGCTCTCTAGTTGACTCCAGTACTCCACCTCTCCAATAAGAGTGAGGTAAGTCGACGGGAGATGCAGCGCAGTGAAGACACCACAGTAAGTCAACCTAAGTTATGTTGACTCCAGCTACATTATTCCTGTAGCTGGAGTAGCGCTTACCCTGGTAGTGAAGACAAGCCTTTAGTCTTGCCCATATTTGATTCTTTCACATTTCTTTGCTCTCTGGATCAGTTAATTGTATCTTGTCCATAAATGTCTCAATAAAATTACATGACAAGCAAATAAGTGTTGCAAGTTGGTATGTGGCCCAGAATCCTTGTGTGTAATTTTTAAAATGTAAATATATCCAAGATATTCAGGCTTAAAATGAATTTTTGTAGAGGTGTAAGGAAGAGGCATTGCGTGGCTCATGTCTGGCAATCAGAAATCAGAACCTTTCAGTTTTAGGATTTGAATCCAGATTGCTAACATCTGCAGGCAATTTCACTGGCCAATGTGAAATGAGTTTGATGGTCTCTGTCAAGTTCTTGGTGGACATCAGTCCTGTAGATTAAGGCCAAGAAGGTGAAGTTTAAATTTAGGTATAAACTAGTGTTTAGGATTCAGATTTGAGACTACACTAAGTTTTGAGTTCAGATTAGATGGAACTCAAATAATCTATAACTCAAAGTAGAAAATAAGCCCTTCCCATTATGGATACAACATCTGAGTCAAAGCTGTAGGGAGGTTAGGGATTCAGATCCAGGGATTCAAATCCATACCCTTTAAATCTGAAGATAGTAGTTTTCAAGGCGCTGTCTTTGGTTCATATCTAGTCTCTATATCACAAAGTCACCTTTGCAACTATCACTAATTGGCACATTTCTTGGCAGGCTTAGCAGACAAGCTAGATTGTGAATGCTAAATTTACCCCTACTACTTGTGTCCTCCCATTATTTATATATTACAGTCTTCAGGGCAGGGACCATCTACTACTTTGTGGTTGTACAGTGCCTAGCACATTGGGGCCCCATTCTTGGTTGTCTTTTGGCACTACCATAAAAAACATGATTAACAATAATAAGTTAGGGTTGACATACATTTGTGGGGAGGTGTGGGAAAACTGCTTTGCCATCAGTGGATCAGTAGCAATAAGTTACATATTTCTTATCCTCCTTACCCTTTAAAAACAAACAAACAAACAAAAAAATCTTTGGAGACAACAAAGGAAGTGAATTTAATTGCACTAAGAACTATGGTAAAATAATGTAAATGGCCAAACAGAATTCACAAAAGTGAAAAATTCAGATTCAGGTATTTCACACTATTCTTAAATCATACCATCATATGATGTATAAGTCTTTGGCTACATCTATACTACGAGCCAGGATGGTGATTTCCAGCTTGCGTAGACTTATGCTAACTCTCATCTGAGGTAGCACACGGAAAATAGTAGTGTAGCCACGGCAACACAGATAATAGCAGCCGTGCCATGGGCTAACGGCCCTGAGTGGGTTCATGCAGGTTTGTACTCAGGGCAGTTGCCATATTGCCTGTGCTATTGTGGTGATTCTACTATTTTTAGCATGTGAGCTCAGATGAGAGCTAGCATAAGTACATTTACACTTGCTGAGAATCACACTCCTAGCTCATAGTGTAGACTTCGCTTTAGATCTCTGCATTATCTGAGGAAAGCAAGGGAATTTGACTTATTAGCTTGAGTTTGTGAGTTTAACAAAAATGTTTTAACACAGCTGAAATGTTCAGGTGTAAGTTGTCTTTATCGGGGAGGGAGAGAGAGAATTTCTTCTTTTCAGCCAAATCTAATTTTCACTATGGCAATTCACCCAAACAGCCTATTTTCATTTAGGAAATGTATGGCAGTCAAGAAGCATACTGCTCCTCTTGTGATCTGGGATATTTCCAGTTATTCATTCTAAATAGGAAATTTATACAAGTACAACATAGAACACATGGTTGGAAATGTGCTCTGTGTTTTTGGTGGAATTCTTCCATTACTAAGTCACTCCTTTCTTAAATGTCTGCAAAGTGCCATCGGTTTTTTATACTGTGCATCTCTCACCCCCCCCCCCGCATTATTTCTGAAACCTGAAGCATTTATACTAATAGACCTTGACAGTTATAGCTAATGTGAAAATATATACATTTCCAAAATTAGTATACATACACTTTACCCCAATATAGTGTGACTCGATATACCACAAATTCAGATATAACGCAGTAAAGCAGCGCCGGGGCGGGGGGGGGTGCACTCCAGCAGATCAAAGCAAGTTCGATATAACGCAGATTCACCTATAACGCGGTATGATTTTTTGGCTCCCAAGGGGAGTGTTATATTGGAGTAGAGGTGTATTAGGTTATGCTATTATTAATTATAATTATATTAGAGTCAAACCTAAAGGCCTCAGTTAGATCTGGCCCCACGACTGTACATACACATGGGAAGCAATAGTCCCTAACCTGAAGAAGGTAAGCTCAAAATAGACAAGACGTACAAATGGTGGGAGAAAGTAAATGGTTACTGATGGGGAAATGAGACACAGAGTAATTAAGTGACTTACCCAAGGTCATTGAGAGAGTCTATGGCAAAGACAGGAATTGAACCCAGATCCTGTAACTTGTATTTGCCTTGACTAGCTACAACACAAGGACCACCTAATGCAGCAGGAGATAGTACTGCATAAGCACTGGCCAAGTGTTTTGGAAATTTAAAGTGGTTTAACATGCTCTCATTGAAGCAAACAGCAGAGCTCTCATGGAAGTAGGACAGCCCCTGCCCTTCTTTTGCATGTAGGTCATATAGATTACCATCTGATACTGAAAACAGTGTTTATTAGTGAAAAAGTGCCAATCTTTGTCAACAGTAAAGATAAAGAAACAAGCTGTAAAAGGATACTTTTGAACAGACCTCCACAATCATGGAAGCTACCTCAGAGATAAAGGAAAGGAAGAGAAAGAGAAAAGCTTTGAAATGCTTAACCATAGCAATTGCATCACTCTTCTTCAAGATCATTTTATTAAGACACATTTACTACATGGAGGGGGACATGTCAAGCAATGAGCTATTAAAGACCCTGTTCTGAGAGGATCTGTATGCAGACTTAGACTAAAAAGGTTCGACTCCAAATGGATTCATCCATTCCTTGGGTCACTGGGAAGTCTCTGAAACAATCAGGTACATTGTTTACCAATCTGTTTCCATACTGAGTATCACAATTTGATTGAAATGGTGAAGGGAAAGCAGAAAAATGAAATAAATGGGGAGAGCCACAAACCTAATCTTTGAACTCAAAGCTTTAAAACCATTTTTTAAGTGGGAACTAAAAGGCATGTAGATAAGAAATACAAGGCATATACCAAGGGTCAGTCCCAGTAGCCAATTAGTGACTTCCATAGGAATCTTTAGTCAGTTCAGCATTTAATCTTATGTACCTCCTAAGTATCCAAAGGGTTGATAGGAATGGTGTCTTGTTTCTTTACTCATTTGACAAAAGATAAAAGAAACTTGCTCTTATGTGAGACCCTGACTCTATGCAAAGGTACACAGGGCCACCCACTGCAAAGTATATTTATAGGGGACTCCTGTATCTCCACTTTCTTTTTCAATGGAAGACTCAAGGTACCTTCCACTTGCCTACATTTTTCCATAAACTTCTACCAGTTTTTAATGGATGGCACTGTATGCCATAGTACTGAACTAATGTCTCATATTCTTTGGGAGCCGTTGAAATGAAAGCTGCTGTATAAATGTAATAATAGTAGGAGTAGCAGCAGTAATCAGAGTGTAACATGAGTGTCTTCCTCTAGAAGATCACCATTTGCAGTGGATTGCAGGGTTGACCTATTTGTATTCAAGAGGTCATGTTTTAATTTTTGACAATATGAGTCAGATTTGGGCAAGATTAATGTTGTCACGTTAATGAAATAGTTAGCTGTTTTGACTTGTTTCTCTTGACTTGTTCCAAGTTACCCAACAACATGCTGTAGAAGTAGGCTCACCTAAATCCTTCATACCTAAATGCAGAATTATGGAGCCCATTAAGAAGTTTAAATGACCTGTTTGGAAAGGTAGAAATCCAGTAAAGCTTCTAATTTTTCCATGATGACTCATGGATTTGGAGCACTCTTAAGGGGTAACTGCATAATACTAAGTGTTTAGCATGTGCTAACCTTGCCACCTTACATGAACCCTGTAATTGCCTTTATTGAAATGACATCTTCAAAATTAATCTGAGCGACGCACTTACAACTACAGTAGTTTTCAAAGATTTCAGACTTCAAAACAGGAAAAGAGGGAATCTGTCTCCAGGAATGGGGAGAAATCAAGCAAAACATGTTCATTTCACATATTCATCTGTTTTATGTCACTTGATTTACTGAAGCTGACAAAGAAGAATCAGGCTGTGGGGTGTTTTACTATGATGTGGTCCTAGGGAATCAAGGACACTCTTCTAAAATGTCTGAAAACATCCAGTAATGGAATAAAAGTGGGACAAAACATGGTGGGCGAAGTACGAAAAGCTGTTATCTTGATTTGGTGATAAAGCTTTTATTTAATACAGGAACTCCTCACTTAAAGTTGTCCCGGTTAACTTTGTTTTGTTGTTATGTTGCTGATCAATTAGGGAACATGCTTGGTTAAAGTTGTGTAATGCTCCCTTCTAACATCGTTTGGCAGCTGCTTGCTTTGTCTACTGCTTGCAGGAAGAGGAGCCCATTGCAGCTAGCTGGTGGGGGCTTGGAACCAGGGTGGATCGGCAGCCCCCTATCAGCTTCCCACTCCCCTAAGTTCCCTGTGCAGCAGCTGCCCAGAAGGCTAGCAATTGCAGCTGTCCCTCCCCCCACTGCCATGTGCTGCTCCTGCCCTCTGCCTTGGACCTGCTCCTCGAGACTCCTGCTTGCTGGGCGGAGGGAAGAGGCGGACTAATGTCAGGGTGTCCCCCTGCTCCTGCACCCCACTTACCCCATCTTCCATACAGCAGGTGGGACACACCAGGGCTCAGAACCAGGACGAGGGAGCTTGCAGCAGCTATAGTCTCAGCAAGCTGTTCTAATTAACAAGGCAATGTACTTAAAGGGGAAATGCACATATGTCCCTCCATTCCTGCTGCCTTGTAGAGTAAGAGAGTTAACCCTTGAGGGCTCAGCCAATTGCTAGTTCATCATTTGGCAGTAAGGGAAATATCCCACCCTCTAACTCCTCCACCTCAACAAAGCTTCACAATCATCATTACTATGTACCAGTATTAAACTGTTTGTTTAAAACTTATACTGTGTGTGTGGTGTATAAAAAAAAATTCCCCTCTCACCCTATGGTGTATGTGTCTTTTCCTCAACCTCGGGTCCTCTGCCGAGGGCCTGGGAGTTTGGGGTTCTGCCAGTATCTTAGCTGTTTCCTAGCACTGCACTCTTCGACAGAGAGCTCTGATGTTGTTTCCTTGGATCTTGTTGAGCCACCACCCAGCTTAGGAGTCACAGCCCCGATGCTCCTACCACCCGGGACCCTTTGGCTTCACTTTTCCACATCCGTCTCTAGTTCCTCTTTCAGGGCCCTGTTTACTTCTCAGCTTCTCGTATTCCTGCTTTCCTGATGTTGCTGTCCTTGGCAACTCTATATCTATCCACCACTGCTGTCTTTCTGGTCCTTTGCTATTACCATATGTCCGGTGATTAGCCAGTACCTGTCTGTTCCGTCGGATCTGGAAGTCCACAGAATTTTAGCCCTGTATTCTCCACACCTTCTGTGAAATCTCCCATCTGTCTTGGGAGGTCTGCCCTACGCTGCTGCAGATGTTCCGTACACAATGCAGCCACTTTGTTGGCAGTTCAGTGTATGCTGTTCCTTGCCTGCATCTACATCCTGCCACTATGTGTTGGACTGTCTCTGAGGCCTCTCTGCACAGTCTGCACCTCGGGTCCTCTCTATGTGGTAGACCCCCTGCGTCCAATGGATCTGGTGCTCAGTGCCTGTTCTGTGGCTGCTCAGATCAGTGCCTCCGTGCTGTCTTTTAGTCCAGCCACGGTAGGATTTCCCAGTGTCAGCCACCTCAGCTAGCTGTCATTGGTACATCCCATGGAGGGTCTTGTCTTGCCATGGCACTTCTTCTGCTTGGGTCCTCCTTCCCATAGCTGCTTGTTGCTAGGCATCTTCAGCAGCTCATCTTTTGGGGGCCATCTTACTGATGTACTCCTGGATGTTCCAGATTTCATCAGGACAGTGCTTGACGCTACAGCCCCGCCCGCCTTCTTTCCGCTGGTATACAGTCTGGGTGTTGGACTTGGGTGGAAACCTCCGTTGCATTGTGAGGAGCTTCCGGGTCTTCACATCGGCCGCCTCCATGTCCTCCTTGGGCCAGCTCACTATACCGGCAGCGGTATCTGAGACCGGCAGGGCATATCGTTGATGGCGTGGAATCTTGTTCTTCCCACTGAGCTGGCTCTTCAGACCTGTCTATCCTTCGGTGTACTGATGTTGCTGTCTTCTTTGCCTCTCATCGTGGTTCCATGTGACTGTGGGATGCCAAGTACTTGTAGCTGGTCTGTATGTCTGCTTATGTGGCCCGCTTGGTAGTTCCACCCCATCAGTCTGACTTACCTTTCCCTCTCTTCACTACCATCGGCCCACTTCTCCAGTCGAATGACATCCCATATCCTCACTGTGATCCGCGTCAGGTGGATTAGCGAGTCGATGTTCTCGTTTTCTTAGCCATACAGCTTGATGTCATCCATGGTAGGAGGAGGTGGCTGATGGGTAGTTCCATCCTGAACCTGTACCGTATCCAGTTCTTGTGATTATCTGCTGGGGGGTTTAAGCCTATGCCGTACAGCAGCGGGGACAGTGCATCACCTTGGTATAATGCGCGCTGATGGCAACTTGTGCAAGCTGCCTTGAGTTGATTTCTAGTGTTGCTTCCATAGTTCCACTGAGTTCTTGAGGAAGGTCCTTAGTGTCCTGTTGACTTTGTATAGCGCCAGACCTTCACAGATCCACATGTGCGGGCATTGAGTATGGCTTTCCTGTAGTCATCCAGGCTGTGCTCAGATTGGCTGTCTAGACCTTGGAGCGACTGCTCTATCTATGAGCAACTGGTGTTGTTCCCATGCCCTTCTGCAGCTGTTGCTCATGTCCTGCCCTTATGGTCTGTAGCTTGGCGGCTATGATGCCTGTAGGACTTTCCATGTTGTGGGGAGGTAGGTATTGGCTGTAGTTGGACAGTTCTGTTCCCTTGCAGGGGTCTTATCATGATCAGCACTGCCTTTCCTGTGTTAGCCAGTTTGGGTGGGAGGCCTGCTGCTAGCAGGCTGTTCATCTGTGCTGCTAGGCGTTCATGCACTGCTGTTAGTTTTTCTTTAGCAGTAGGTGTGGATCCTGTCTGGTCCAGGTGCTGTCCAACTCTTCATGTTCTTGACCCGCTGCTGGATGTCTTTCCACTGTGATGGTGACTGTTTCTGTTCTGGGAGATTCTGTGCTCTGTTCTCAGGTCCTGCAGCCACTTTGCACTGGGGTTCTGAGCTTCCTTTTCTCCCATATGTTCTTCCAGTACTGTTCAGTTTTCTGCTGCTGGTGGCTCTTCTGTTATTGTGTTTGTTGCAATGCAGTGGGTACACCTTGGATTGTCTTTGGAGAACAGGGCATGTTTACTTTTTTGGCCTCTGCTTCTCTAGTCTTATTCTCCTTAGCCTGGTGGGGGGGATAGCCAGTGCTGTGAGCTTTTGTTTAGCAGTCTCTATGGCTTCAGATGGAGTCAGCCTTGTTATTTTTCAGTAGCCGTCTTATCCTTAATCTCTACACCCTTTCTTGTAGTTCCACCCGGTGACTAACTTCTCTCTAGTCGCCTTAAGATCTTATATCTCCAACCTCATTTTCCAGGGTGGGTACAACTGTTGTTCCTTGATCATGTAGCAAGCATTCTCCAGGATTACAGAGGCTGTAGCGTTTTTTAACCCCGTTCTTGGTTGGAGTTTATGGTGTAGTAGGTTGTCATGAGGGCTTATTGACCATCTTCTCACATACTATCTGATGGTACTTCTTCACTGAGCCTTGGTAATCAGTCTTTGAGGATTGACTGTATCTAGTTCTCCATGATCTGTATGCCTCATATGAGCTGCTGTGCTCTGCAATGGAGGGGGTGGCAGTGAACGTTCAGCTTCAGGCTGAACATTCACTTGTTCTCCAGGTCTTCTTGAGTCTTGGGATGTAATGTGAGCTGGTCTATCCAAGTGTGAGAGCAGCTTCCTCTTTACCATGTTGACGCGCTGGGAACTAGCTGTTTCTCCAGTAAGTGTGGATGTAGGTCTTTTGTCCATCCATAGTCCCCTCTAATCCCCTCTCATTAGGCTGCTTGTTGTAGTAGCATTTCCATCAATTCCAGGTTCTCTTGTTCTCGGTCATGAATGTTTGTTACGTAGCCCACTTATCGTCAGATTGTCCTGGTTCCTCAACATCTGGCACAGACCTTGTTAATCTGGGCAATGTCCGAGCCAGCATGACTCTCTAGTTCATGTCACTCTCATATTTGAGGTAGGCAGGTGAAGCGTTAGGGGGTCTTTTGCCCAAGGACCCCTACTGGAAAGTTGGGTACCAACCAGGATTTGAACCCCAGTCTCTCGTATCACTCTTTTGTCTGGTGAAAAAATTTTCCCTGGAACCTAACCCCCTCATTTACATTAATTCTTATAGGGAAATTGGATTTGCTTAACATCATTTTACTTAAAGTCACATTTTTCAGGAACATAACTACAATGTTAAGTGAGGAGTTACTGTACTTGTGTGCTTCCAAAGATTGGATTTTGCATCTTTGTGTTTCACTGTGTAGGACTCAGACACAGTATCTAACAATATACTCTTGAAGTTTTTCAGTACGTCTGTGGTTTATGTGGTCTACATTGACAGCATCAACTAACAGAGTTACAGTCAGTGATTGTGCATGTCATAGAAACATACGATTCTGGTATGTGTTTTCAAGCACTATGTCATATGCTCCAAAATGCTATCCTTCACCTTGTACTTAGTTAACAAATGCTGCTCATATCACTACCAAGTATGCATATTGTTCCTATGCTTTTTAGTGTTTCATATTCATAGAGTATATTCTGTTTTTATAAGACCTGTAAAGGATTTTGGGCCAGATTTACACCTAGTTTAAATGGATACAACTTCATTGATTTCAGTGGAGGTACACTGGCATTCACCAGGCCTGAAATTATACCAGATGTAAAGAAAGCATCTTCTTGTGGATTAAAGCAAATAGTCTTCACAACGTTCCCTCATCCTAGCAGTGCAAAGGGCATTTCTAGGGGAAAAGGACTGGGGCTTCTATGTAGCCAGACCCTCTCCAGCTGCTGGAACATCTCATTGGGCCCAGAGACAGCTGAATATAAGTTTGAGTAGCCTGGAACCTGTTCTGATTTACACTAGGGAATCCGCTCCAGGATTGGGGGATTGTAATGTTAGTGTACAGCTACCTTTACCTGTCTCCAGTCAGTGTTGTGCCAAGTTCTGCATGGAGGATGACAGCATCTGGCTTTTAATCTTAATCTTTATTTTCAAGACTGTTTCCCCACTCCCCCTATACTAGCAATAACATTTTCGCATTAGTAATATATTCACAATCAACATATTTCAGGGCTGGTGAGCATCTGGGATTTGCTTTGATAATATCCCAACCTGGCAGCCACTTACTGCCTCATATTTTACTCATGACCACACTGATTGCTTAAATAAATGTCAGTTAATGTATGGTGATAACAGACATTGAGTGAACACATACTAAGATCTCTCGCCCCATCATCCTCTGGGCATAGATCTCCTGTAGTTCATCTGCCTCAGTGTAGTCCCCATCACCTCATATTCAAATCCCCCACAGAATGTTTTCCATCCTTTCCATGTGGGGAAGGGAGCATAGGGTGAAGTTCAATGGGAGATGTACATTTTATCACCCCAAATTTCACAGGGAATCTTGAAACAAGATGATAACAGCAAAAGGCAAATCAGTTCATAATTCCTTCTGTGAGAAAAGCTACTGCAGATGACAAAGGACAGATCTGTCAGAATTGCTGCAGTAAAATTACATACATTTGTGACCAAAATGTCCTCATGGGAACTGCAGCAATGTTAGTATATGCTACTCTCAAATTACTTACAGAATTGCTGGAATAGTCACATTGTTATTTTTAAACACTGTTCCGAGGAAGTTCCCTTTCCTTTCTGTGCCATGTGGGCATAAATGTTTTAACCCTGCACGTTACAAAACCTGTGCTCTTTGCATGCTGCCTTCTGCTGGATCAGGAATCTCCACTCCATGATTCTGGGTAAATCATGCAGTGGTTCCTATCATCAACCTCGTGACTGAGGTAGAGCTATCATCTCAATTCTCTTTTGATAATCATCAGCCGGAAGGAACATTATTGGGTATCAAGCTGAAAGCATGTGAGCCAATATCTGTCAGCTATCCTGAGGAAAAAACAGCTCTGAGCCAAAGTGTTGTTATTCTACATATAATACTATGGCTTTTTGAAATGGGCACAATGAAAGGGCGAATGAGCAATTTTTCCTGCTGTGATTTTTCACTTACATGACAATTCTCAAACTCTACATAGGAACTCTCCAAAATGTGATCAGCTTTTCAAGTGGAACCCATTATTGGTTATCCAGTCTGCAGAAAATGCACCAGGGAGAGACAAGCAAACAAGACATGTACCCTCCTATCCACGTCTGTGTCCACTTAAGAGCTTCTTTCCTAGATTTAAACATTCTTCACAAACTGTCTCTATCTTCTCTCTGCTTTCACATTCTGTTCTGCTGCTCATTCATTCTGCTTCTCCAGTCTAAGCTCTTTCTCTTATGTTGCCCCACTCCTGTTCTTTTGGGAGTCACTCTTCCATTTGTGCTGCCTTATCTCTAAATCTCATCTTTCTTCTCTTGGAACAATTAACTCACTTTAGCACTATAAATCTTGCCTGAAAACTACAACCTAGTCAAAAACTGGAAAAACGTCCATAAAAAATGTTACAAAATTTATTTCCCATTTCTTGTCCAAATTTTGACATTTTCTCAACAACTTTGCTGAAAACCTTCAATTCCACTAGACAAAGGGTCTAAAGTATATGAAGGATGCTATATAAAACTATCATATATTTACTGCAAAACACATGAACAAATGCATCCAGAGTCAGTGCAACCATTTGGCACTAGGATTTGGGAGGTAGCATTTTCTTCAGTAGCAACCGCGGCAGCCGGATCTTCGGCTGCCCCGGTCGCTGCCAGCATTTAGTAAGGGGGGGCGGCACACAGGGGAACTCCTCACCCCAGCTCACCCCTGCCCCCCTCCTCGCCCAGCACGCCATGGCTGCTTCACTTCTCCCACCTCCCAGGCTTGCGGCGCCAATCAGCTTAGGTGCCTCAAGCCTGGGAGGCGGGAGAAGGGAAGCAGCGACGGTGTGTTCGGAGTGCTTGTGCGCGGAGCAGGGGTGAGCTGGGGTGGGGCGGGAGTGCCTCAGGACAGGGGGTGGGGAGCTGCCATGGGGGGGCACCTCAGGGTGGAGGGAGGGAGCTGCCACAGGGCGGAGGGCACCTCTGGGCGGAGGGGGGGATCTGCCATGGCGGGGGCACCTCAGAGCGGGGGCTCGGGGACGGGGTAGGGCACAAGGTGGAAGTTTCGCCTAGGGCGCAAAACATCCTTGCACAGGCCCTGAATGCATCCCTAATGAGCTTGAAGAGGGATTATTTGTTCACAAAGAATCCAAATATGCAACCCTTATTCATCTAGGAGAGCATGTATACCAGTTGTCCCACTGATATCAATGGGACTACTTGCATGAGTAAGCCTTCTCCAATGTGACTGAATGCTGCACAATCACACAGAGGATATTCCCACAAAGCATCTATGTTTTTATACTATACCCATCATGTTATCCAAATATAGCCATCATCAGATTTTTGAGATAGGAAACAACTTTACCCAGTATGTACTGTATGATTTACTGGAAAAGGTTTACAGCTTGAGCTCCCTGAGTCTCCCTTCATCAACTCCTTAGGATAGGAACCACATTTTTGTGTTTTGTTCTGTGTTTGTACAACACCTAGCACATGGGATCCTGGTCCATAACTAGGGCACCTAGGAGCTACAGTTATACAAATAAATATTACTAATAAACTCAAGTGAGAAAACAGTATGGGATCACATTTGCCAGTTTCTGGACACCACTGGTAGGTGTATAACATTTATACAGGCATTCCTTTATTTACAATCCCTGTACTATTTTGACAGAAAACTGCCAAAATACAAAAGGCTACTAAAAAAACAACAAGCAAGTTGCAGAGAAGAAAATGCCTGGGGATACCAGTGCTCTGTTCCGTGAGGAACTGCTAGCAGTAAAATACACTGATAAAAAGTTACAAAATGTGTCCTCATTCTTCCTTCTCCTTGAGGAGCACCCAGTTGTAGATTCCATGTGAGATTAGAACACATAGAAACAAACCTACATGTGGAACTAATTATATCAGAGACATGGGAGGGGTGAATAGAACAGATCAAATGCTGAAACCATATGATGCCACAAGGAAAAGCATGGCTTGGTTTTAAAAAAAATGTAGGCCATATGGTCTAATTAGCAATGTACAATGCCTTTGTTGTCTACCAAATATAGAAAGCTGTAACTGGAAGTATGTTGTCCTTTCTGGACTTTCAGATGTTTGTGCTCTCCAGCTTCCTATTCCTGCTAGTTGTTGCAAGGGTGGTAACTATAGCATGTCCCAATGAGCACTATTTCATTACAACACTTCCCCCTTATTCAAGGAATGACTGAAATTGGTGCTTGACTTTTCCCCAAATTCAGATTCTTTTGAGAGAAGTAGAAAGAGAGATACAAGATACAATTGTCCATGATGCCTCTACGATCCATGTGTCCACCTAGAGGAGTGCTTTAAACAATGCCATTCTTCCTTTGACTCCTAGAGGGATTCTATACTAAAACTGTGCAGTCATTACGAGAACCTTTGTGTTGAGCTGAACAGCAGGAAAATCTTTTTGATTGTTGGGACATATTAGGCTTTGGAGTATTTTCCCAAGGAAAATGGGTTAAGTCCCATCATTTTGGGCATTTAAACCTGGACAAACACTGGAAAGTATACTATAGGCCAGTGGTGTGCAAACTTTTCCACTCGTGTCCCCTTTACAATTCAAGGAATTTGTCGTGCCCTCCCCTCCATTGCCACCTTTATTTTGTGCTGCTGCTGGCAGTGCTGCTGCCTTCAGAGCTGGGTGGCTGGAGGGCAATGGCTGCTAGCCAGGGCATTCATGTTATTTGCAGTGCAGGAGGATTATTTTTTTAATCCAGGTTCCATTCCACCCACAATACCCACTCTATTTTTATCCTGCTACCGCTATTCCAGCAGCAGGTCCAATTTCTTCATCCCCCCATGAAGAGAATCTCTTGTGCCCCCTCCCCAGGGAGCAGGGGGATGAGTCTCCCAGTTTGTGCACCACTGCTATAGGGAACAATCCTATATTTTCAGAAAGACGGACCTAATTATCTTATATTTTTCTTCCTGACTAACTTTTGAGATTCTGTAATCTGTTCAAACACTGAAATCCTCAATTTTTGTAGGCTCTGAAAATAGGGGGGGCCAGATCCTGAGCTATAGCATGAGTAGGGGGAAGGGGAGATGCAAATATAGCTTAAAGTTAAACCATAGTCAGGGATCAGCATGGCACAGGGTCCTAAAAACCCCTTTCCTCCAATTCTTTTCCTGTCCAAACCCTTTCTGGAGCAGCGTCAAACTAGCATGATCCTATGGGGGTTACACTGGTGGTGTGGCATGAAACAGCTGCACCACTCTTGAAACTCTTACCCATAATGTACATGCACCAGGTTCTCTCACTGTTCCTGTATTTTAATGTATCTACGTGGGATGCTGTTCTTCACCACTCTGAAAAATAAATTGTATTCACAGTATACTTGGTGCTTGAATAAGGGTGAAGCATACATATTTAATATTGTTGCGGACATTTTTGAGAAGCTCTGTAGGTGGTGATTCCTGCTGGGTTCAGGATCCTAGTCTGCTCTATAAAACTTCGATTTTTTTCTGAGCAGTCACAATTGCCAATTTTGAAATAAAAATATCTCAACTAATTGGATCTTTCCCCTCTCCAAATATACAGTTTCAATGCCATTATAGTGATTTCCACTTAAATCAAATTAAAATTTCAGAATCAAGTAATTGGCATACAACAACAAAGGTACACACAACACTTCCACTGATTACTGTGATCGTTTTTCATTGAATTACTAAAGAAATCACTGATGCTGAAAAAATGTCATGTGATTGCTAAGGAAAGTCAAAATTGAGAACAAGACCCCCACCGACCCCAACCCCCAAAACCTGAAATATGAAAGTTTAAGGAGCTGTATTAGTCAGACCTTGCAAGATATAGCTTAGGTGGGCTGATGCCTGGTATAATTTTCCACCCAGAAAGGGCTTGGGCCTGCACAATTGATGTGAGCTATGTTTGTAACTTAAATGAGATCAAGGCTGGACCCAAAATGAACTGTGGGCACAAATCTTAGTAGGTGCACCTCTAACAACCTGATTTTTGCCACAATCAGGTCATTAGCATTTGCTAGATTTATGCCTGCAAAAAACTGACCATCCTTTACCTCTCTAAGAACTGTCCTGTGTTATGCTAGCTGTGATATGTACCTTGGTGGTCATAGGCATAAACAAGATTAACAGCTTATTTCAATCAAATAAGAATTTGACTGGACTTGATCAACACAAGGTGCTATACTGTACTATAAAAGCATAGGATTGGAAGGGACCTCAAGACATCATCTAGTCCAGTTCCCTGCTCTCATGACAGGACTAAGTATTACCTAGACCATAGAGTAGTTCAATCCCTTGTCAATTTTCAGTTTGTAAATCACAACTATTTAACAAGCACAAAAACACCCAAAATGTATGCCAGCAAAGGTGTAAATTCTAAAGACACATATAACTTCAAAACAGCTAAGCTTATTTAAACAAATCATTGCCCTAAAGCAAAGCAATGTGGTCCCAAATTTATACTGAGTTCAAGTGCACAGGGAAACTTACAGCCACATGCAAACCCACTGAAAATCTAGATTTATAATGGAAGTTCTGAGAGAAGATCTGATTCTCTGCTGCCTTAAATTTTGTGCCAACTGGGTGTAAAATACTACCTTTCTGCTCTAAATTCTGGCATTTCACGCTCACTTGGCATAGGTGTAAATGACTACACAAGGTGTGAGGCAGCAGGCAATCAATCCTACACTTAATTTATACAGCATGTTGGGCTCCACTATAATACAGTGACTATAAATTAGAGGTGTCATCATTTTGTGTTCATCAGTCATTTTGTGTTAATTCATTCTCAGTAGAATATGATCTGGTTGGATATAAAAATATCACCAGTATCTGTACAACTAGATTGCATAAATAAAGAACATCTTATGTGAACAGGACTCTTGATAATTTCTTCAATATTTATACTGCTATCTAAAGGATTTGAACATGTTACCACACCAAGTCTGGGATATTTACTTCCCTGTTACATAAATTGGAAACTCCTGATTATTCTATAAATCAAGACTTTCAAAACATTGTGTAGACTACTAAAGATTTGTAAAGGGAACACATTTTTACATTCTTAGAGGAGACCTTTATATTAAAGTTTTCTTAATGACTCTCTGATATCTTAAAGTGAATTTTGCATTTTGTTTAGAGATAAATTGGCTTCTGTATCATATTATGATGATTATTTGTTATTTGAATTACCCTAATGACTAGTACCCCAGTCATGGACCAGGACCCCTGTATGGCCTATAGGGTTGCCAAGCCTCCAGGATTGTCCTGGAGACACCAGGAATTAAACATAAATTTTTAATTAAAGGTAATGTCATATGAGGAAACCTCCAGGAATTCATCCAACTAAAGCTGGCAACCATACTAGTGTTCTGCCTCTCCCCACACCAGCAGACTTTTCCCTTTCAGAGCTCCCCTTTAATTATTAAAATAATTTCCATGGAAATATTGTTGCTTAAGGACTGCATCTGTTCCAGCTGTTTATTCCTCACCTCAGGTTTGTTCAGTTCACTGTGACATCATCATCTCCTCAGGGATATCACAAATGGAAACTTAGAACTTCAGATGAAGAATAGGCATTAGAAACAAATGAGCTCCTAAGTCAAAAAGCCAATCCTGAGCATAGGTCCAGTTATAACAAAACCATGTAAACTGTGTTTGTAACTTTGGTTACCTTCTGTATATATTCTATTCCTGACAGAGGGGATGAGCTCTGATTTCAGTTGAGGGTCCAGCACACAGAAAACACAAAACTAGTAGCAGCACAAAAGTCAGATATATTAATCTGAGGTAGGAAAAATGGAGTTGCTAAAGTGTTAGGATTTTGAGTTTATGTTGCTGCTCTTGGAGCTTTTTCTTAAGAGAGTGTGGCAGAAGAGTCCACTTATGTTTACTGAAGGAACAATGGGCCTGTTTGGTGTCTTCTAGTGTCTGAGTTAAGGCCCTGAAACTTCTACTTTCTAGCAGAGATCATTCAAACTGGTTGTAGCTCTGAAGTAGGGAGATGCTATAAAGCTAGGCACCCATTTGCAGCCAGTGTATCTGAACATTAGGCATGTTTATCAATCTTCCACTTTATGTATTTTGTGTCTATATTTCATGGCAATGAAGGTAATGAAATGAATGCTATGAATTATTATTATGGAAGTACTTGATATGAAACTCTGCATACAAAATGCAGAAAACCCTACCTTCAGAACCCCACAGGGACTAGCTACAAAATCACCACAATTAAGGAGACCATACATTCTCGTGACCTACATTTCTAGACATGGTGGTGTGTTAGTTGAGGTTTATGTAAGCAGAGTTCCCAAAGGCCTCAGTTAGGATGGTAGCCCCATTATGCCAGACACTGTTGAAGCACAAAGGAAGAAGGGTCTCTGCCCAAAGAGTTTACAGTGTTATTAGGAAGAAATAGTGAGGGTAACAAGTGATAAGAGGGAAGCGAGGAGGGAGGAGTAGGGTAATGATAATAAGATGTATTTGTGCACAACTCAATAGCACCAAGTTATCTGATGGTCCCCACCCCATTTTATAATGAAATAAAGAGATAAAAACAGCTAATTTCAATTGTCACTCACCAAAGCATCACAGCAGAAGTGGGTCTCAAGGAGGGAAGAAGGAGGAGCTGAATCTTTATTTCTGTTGATTATGTGGGAGAAGGAAAGAACACTGTTTTACCTTCACATCCCTAGGGTAGTTTGCAGTGCTGCCATTTAGGAAAAACAATAACATCCTTTTACTTGTGAGTGGAGAATTTTTGAGTCATTGACACACCATGAATATAGACTCCCACAATGCCATTTTTATAGTCCATTTTCAAAGCAGAACCACCACATTTTAAATCTAGGCACAGATACGTAGCTATCTGTGTTTCTGAAGTGCAGACCTAAAAACTATTTCCACAGCCAAACCTGCCCTAAGTGAAAAGAAATAAACTCAGAAAAGTTTTACTTTGCTTGATATCTGCCAGTATTTTCAGCTTAATATATTTTCTTTTCCAAAGGGCAAGCATCTGGCCCCTAATACCTTGGTACTTATTTTAAGAACATTATTTTTAATGGTCCAGTAAATATATGCTAAAGATCCTGGAGCTGGTAACAAGGTTAATTTTAAACAGAACCCTGAAATTCAGCAGTACTTTTGTCCAACAAGAGTTAGAGAACATAGATGGTCCATTTTTGCTAATTCTGTAACCATGATAACATAGACAATATGTCTGTTAGACTATAAGGTGCCACAGGATTCTTTGTTGCTATAGACAAGTCTGCATTTTATTCCTATAATTCACAACATGGCAATTATTTTCAGAACACCTGATTTTTCACAAGTTGGTGCCCATGGACTGTGCATTTCTTGGTGGTTAGAATCCATGAAGTCATATGCATAGTTCTCAGAATGGTGACTTAGTACTTTTCACACTAAAGAAAGAAAAGTGCAGGCACAAACCAACCAAACAAACAAAAACCCTCAGCGCTGAGCTATAACAATGGACTTATTTCAACCCTGAAAAGGGGTTGTTGAGTTGTTGCTACTAGCGCAGATATATTAAGAACATTTTAATGACTTTATGGATTCACTATATGTTGCAGTAATAACAAAAGATTACTAGAATTGGAAGAAGTACAAAGATATGTGACCTTAAAGAATTCACATAATAGAAGGCAGTGTTGTCTAATCGTTAGAGCAAGGGCTGTGTATAAGATCTTTGGACATGATTCTGATCTTACTTACACCACTTTACTCCAGTGTAAAGTGGCAGTCTGTTGTAGAGAACAGAATCAGTCCCCATGTTTTTATTTCCATCTCTGCACCATCATCTGCTGTGGCAGCGCTTAACATGGCTTGTGTGGTTGCAGCTCTCCCAGCGCTCCAAAAAGCCAACTCAATGAGGGGTGTAGCTCCCAGCACTGGGAGCACTGTCTACACTGGCGCTTTACAGCGCTGAAACTTGCTGCGCTCAGGGAGGTGTTTTTTCACACCCCTGAGCAAGAAAGTTGCAGTGCTGGAAATTGCTAGTGTAGACAAGTCCTGAGTAAAATTTTCTCCTTTGCCCCACTTATGTTCCATGCTAGAGCTGCCCTTGGGGTCCATTGATGAAGTGGCCAGACAAGGATGCCTGTGCACACCCTAGCCACTACTGATGAAAGGGTATTTATTAGCCCAACATAATCAGGCCAGGAAAGCTGCAGTGAAGGTTGGCCCAGGGTGAGGCTGCAGATCAACCACTATATGGATCCAATCACCCCAGACCCTGCACAAAGAGCATGGAGAGATCTAGAGTAGCAGTCATGGTGGGGGCTGCAGAGCAGCCCAGCACTGGGAGCAAGAGGGGCTGGACCTCTTTGTAAGGTACTCTCATAGAGCTTGAATGTTTAGGCTGTTTGCATACTACATTAATATACTTACTACATAACCTCTCCTGCGTCTGTTTGTCTTCCTACTTCATGTTGGTGTTGCAAGGCTCAATTAATAATGTTTGTAAAGTACAGTAGACCCTCACAGTTACAAACACCTCGGGAATGGAGCTTGTTTGTAACTCTGAAATGTTCCTAACTCTGAACAAAACGTCATGGTTGTTCTTTCAAAAGTTTACAGCTGAACATTGACTTAATACAGCTTTGAAACTTACTACGCAGAAGAAAAATGCTGTTTTCTCTTCATTTTTTAGTAGTTTACGTTTAACACAGAACTGTACTGTATTTGTTTTTTGGGGTGGAGGGTGGTTGTTTTTTGTCCGTACTGCTGTCTGACTGCGTAGTTCCGGTTCCAAATGAGATATGTGGTCAACTGGTCAGTTCGTAACTCTAGTGTTTGTAACTCTCAGGTTCTACTGTACTTTAGATCCTCAGATGAAAGGCACTGTGGAAGTGAAAGTTATTGTTATGTTGGGTTTTATTTTATGATTCTTACGCAGGTATTCTGAGTTATAATGCCAGCTCAGGGCAGACTATATCAGCCAGTTAAAAAAAGAAACATCTAAATTTTCATTTCCTTTTCTGTTTTGACTAGCCTTAGGTACTTAAAATTTATAAATAAATCCAGATTTAGAAAGATTGCTACTTTTTAAAAAAGAAGATAAAACTGAACATGTGTAGTTTTTTAAAATAGTAATTGGATTTGAAACTGATTTTTGACTTTGTTCTTTTTCCATTTAAACTTAGAATTCTTTCTAAATTCTAGTAAACAGAAACTTTGGCCCAAAGTACCTATCAGAAGATGAAAACTAAACAATAAATGGCATGAAACAATATTTTGTTTTGTACATCTTCTTGCACCCCATACAGCATACGTGATTAGCTAAATAATTCTTGCCTTGTTCCTATAAAAAGCCACTTCTTACTGACTTGACTTCTCTGAGGGCCCAGTTCAATGCTTATTTTTGCCAAGGCTGAGCCCCAGCACCTCTAGGCTTGGCAGTTCATAGCCCCGGTATCTCTGGGCCTGTTGAATCAGTTATGAATGTAAAAAAATTGTTTGAGCCCTGGCACCTCTTTCATTACAAATTAAGCACCAGCCCAATTCTTCATTGTTCTGCACTTTGTGTAGTGATTTACATTGGAGCCAAATGAATGCAAAGAGTGTTACATGTTACCATTCTGATCTGGTAACATTTTACACCTTCTTTGGAATTACTTGGCGCTAGTGCAATGATTACACAAAGTACAGAGCAACAAAGAAGCAGGCCCTTAAACTCTATGATAGGAACATCTCTGGATAAATGTATGATTCTTCAAACTGTTATTTGAGTATTTCCTCTCTTTTGAGTACTTCCACTGGCCCCAGTAAGACTACTTACATGAGTACAGATTACTTGCATGAGTAAGGGGTTGCAGGACAGGGCCCTAAATTTGGTCACTCTACCTATATATACAGTGCTTGTGTAATAGTAAGAGGTCAAATGATTGTTTATACAGATTGCCTTGGCCTAACACAAACAATGGTGTTTCAAAAAGTGACCTTACTCATTTTATATGTCACAGGCAGTGACAGATTTAGAGTTAGTGGGGCCCTGTGCGCAGCTTCATTTTTGCCCCCATTGGGACCAGGGCCGGCGCCAGGGTTTTTGCCACCCCAAGCGGCGAGGGAAAAAAAAAGGGATCATGATCAGCGGCAGTTCCACCGCACTGTCTTCTTCGGTGGCAATTCGGCAGCAGGTTCTTCCCTCTGAGAGGAAGCGAGGGACCTACCTCCGAATTGCCACCGAAGAGCCCAACGTGCCGGCCCAACCACCTGCTTGCTGGGCTGGTGCCTGGAGCTGGCCCTGCTTTGGACCCAGCCAAGAAAAAGACCATTCTCTCTTATCGACTCCCCTGTTTTTTGTTATTTTTCTACATTCTCCTTCTATAAGTAATGGGAAGTAAATGAAAATAAAGTGAGGTACCTTGATTGGGGCAGGGGGTGCAGGAGGGAGTGTGGGTGTGGGCTCTGGGAGGAAGTTTAGGTGCTGGGTGTGGGCTCTGAGCTGGGGCAGGGGGTTGGGTTGCTGGAGGGGGGCGGGGGGCAGCACTTACCTTGGGTCACACAGCTCCCAAAGCGACTGGCACACACCCCCTTCCGGCAGCAGCTCCTAAGCAGGGTGTGGGGGCAAGAGGTCTCCGCGTGCCACTGCCTGCAGGCACCCCCCCAAATGGGAGCTGCAGAGCTGGCGCTCAGGGCGGGGGCAGCACGTGGAGACACCCTCCCCCCAGGGGTCGCAGGGACATGCCAGGTACTTCCGGGAGTAAAGCAACGCAGAGGGAGGGAGGCAGAGTGGGCAGGGAGCTGTCTTAGCCCTGCTGCGGGCACATCTCTGCCCACTCCATAGGGGAAGGGGTGTAATGAGTCTCTGCCTTCCCACCCGCCAGTGACATGCAGAGATGTGCCAGCAACTGGCCGCTTCCAGGAGCGGCGTGCGGCCACTGGCCACGGCATGCAGGCAGCTGCATGCCTGAGCCCAGCTGTGCCACCAGCTGGGCCTCAGGGGCAGGTTGTCGGATGTTTGTCCTGCATTTTGGGGGGGGGGGGGCTGTCATTGGGGGCCCCGAGCTGCCACACGGTTTGTTTCATGGTTAAATCCATTCCTGGTCACAGGCCACAACTTCAGCTGGTGTATGAAATTTATACTACCCAAGCCCCATATTTAAACCTATATAGGAAAAAATAAAAGTAATTTCATAATGTTGTTTAGTGGTTGACAGTGGATCTCCATCTTTTCTGTTTTTCAAAAATTATTTACATTGGAACAAACCCAATTCCTAATGATCAGCCCAAGCAGCTGCACTTGTGACCTGGGTTCTCTACAGGCACAATAAGTAGAGGAATCCTACCACTCCTCACATGCCAGGGAGTGGCAGCAGAGCTAAAAGAAAAGTTCTGAAAATGTTTTAAAAGATTTTTGGTCCAGATTTTCAACTAGTACAAACTGGCATCTCTACAGTGAAGTCAATGGAGTTACGTCAGTTTACACCAGCCAAGGATCAGTCCCTTAACAGTTAAATAGGGAGCATTCTTCAATTATTCCTACATAAACATCCTTCTACCATAAGCTCAATGAGGAATGACAGGTTACATAAACTGTGCCTTGGTATGAAAAAGGCTAATCAGTTTGGGACATTTTAATTATAGCTTTTATTCTAGACTGGATGCTTTCTACGCAGGTCATACAAAGTTCAGTCCTAAATGAGAAACCTTTTGAGAGTTGTGTTGAATTACAAACCAATAATTTAGGTCAGAGTAACTGTGTGGTTAATTTGTAAGGCAGCATGATGCAAGTGCCGGATAACTGAGTCCACCACAAGAATTGTAATTTTTTTTTTTTTAAATAGCCCTACTGCCTTTCACCTTATGCAGTCATTTACATCTGTGCAGAGGACTATCAAATCCCAGTTCTTTACTCAATCCACTGGTAGCACCCTACCCTCACTTTAGATATATAGTTGTATACTAAACAATGGAGAATTCACTCCTTATTTTTAGGGCTTGTCCACATGGCTACACTCAGGAAAATTAATCCTAATTAACTTTTAATGTGGATTAGTTAAACCACATTAAACTCATGTATGCACACTCAGAGATTGGGATGTGGGCAGTCATGCCCAGTGCTCAGAACAGAAGTCAGTCAGCCACACATAAGAGCCCAGGGTTAGACCCAGGATCAGAAGCAAGATGCTAGAGCCAGAGTTACAAATCAGAGCCCCAGGTCCAAGCTAGGTTACCAGCAGTGATGCAAAGCAGGAGCAGTGCTGAGTCCAAAACAGGAGCAAAGCTAGGAACAAGCGGCAACTGTCATGAGCAGTTACTAAAATGCTCCTCTTGCTGGGTTTAAGAACTGTCTGCTAACTCTTCCCACCAATCAGGCAGTGTAGCCAATCAAGCAGCCTACTACAGGCCAGCTTCACTTATTGGGTTGCAAGGAGACTGGCTTTGCTGCTGGGCCTGACTCTTAATAGCAGCCTTAATTTGGTTTATCTTAATTCACTTCCAGAAAGAATTAAATTTAACTGAATTAAGGCAACTTTAATTCTGAATAAGAATATCAACAAAAGGGTTTAATGTGGTTTAACACACTTTAAATTTACACCTTTAGTTAATTCAGGTTAATTTTCCTGAGTGTGCCTATGTAGAAAAGCCATTAGTTGTTATTAAAGCATCTCAAAGAATTATCAAATGGCAAGTTTCATTTAAAGGTAATGGTACTTGGTTATTAGAAGAAATCTTATTTTACACATTCTACTCCCAATCCTGCAAACAGATACACTAGTGTGGACTGCTGAGGAGTCCTGTTAACTTCAGTAGAACTCCACATATGTGCAAGAACGCATGCTATTTTACCTATTTGCCAGCTCAGGGCCTAAAAGTAGAAATCTGACCATTGCAAATATGTTGTTTGAATCAATAAGTTACACTATTCTAGTGTGCTATACTTTGGCTAACAAACCCATTTCATGGATCGTTCATAACTAAGGTTAAGATTTTGTCACCTGTCTGTGACATTTACCAAAAATAATGGTGAGAGGAGGGGATGACTGAAGCCTGAGCCCTGTGGGGTGGAGGGAGGTGGGAATGAGAGCCTGAGACCCACTGTGCATCCCGGGCCCCCACTGCCTGTGGTGGGTTGAGGTTCTCGGGGTGGTGGCTTGGAGCTCTGGGGACCCACCAGCACCCACAGTGGCTTGTAGTTCCAGGGGACCTCTAGCTGACAGCTCTGGCCTGCCACTCCAAGGCTGAAGGCAGAAAATGTCATGGAGGTCTCTGTAAGTCATGGAATCCATGACCTGCGTGTCAAAATCTTATCCTTACTTATAACTTCCTAGTTGAAAGTAGTTATGGCATTCATATTAATAATATTCAAATCTTATATAGCACTTTTCAAAGGAGATAAGTATCATTTTCCCACTTTACAGACGTGGAAATTGAAACCCAGGGAGCTAAGTGACTTGTCTAAAGTAACCCAACAGGTTAGTAGAAGAGCCAGGAATAGAACCCAGGTCTTCCGTATCCTACTCCAGTGCTCACACCACATTTATGAACGATTCAAATGTCTCTGGACACAGACCAAAACAGTGGATCCAAACACTCTCAGACTTTGGTATTGTGATTGGAATCTGAACATGGATTTTGTTTTGGATTTTGCAGTTAGGCAAACCAAAACTCTGGATCTAAACACTCCCAAAACTGTGGGTTTTGAAATTCAGATCCAGATTCATCTGCTGTATTTTGTAACTTGGACCAGTCACTAGCTGATTTAGTATCTATGATTATTGTAGATATTTAGAACAAGAATAAACTGTATATCATGTAACATAGTGGGTTATGTTCCCAGCTATAGCTAAATTTGATGCAGCTGAGGAGGCAGGGTGGGGCCACGGTGGATTAAACTCATCTTTGTGTTCACCTGACTTTGGGACCAGCTGGAAATGTTCCAGTCCCATGTGTAATGTAAATCAGCCTCAGAAGTGCTCTAAGACTTCTGGTCCTGTAACCCAGATTCCTTTTGCATGGTAGTATTTTATTTGTTCAGAGACAGAGAGGGAGGCAGTTGAGAAAACAATGGATTTGTGTTCATTTGTAAATGACCTTCCTCTGTCTCCTTGCATGTGTCTATGTACACATGCAGAGAGACAGAGCAAGGCCATTTACCTGAAGTGCACAGAATCATTTAGAAGAAAGAGCTAGTATCTGCTGGGCAGATCAATATTTTTCTATGAGCTGGAGGGTAAGTTGTCATGGTGGGTGGAGTCATAAATATTCATAATTTGAGAACTGAACCAATCGATCAGGTAGGGGGGAGCTATGAAATAGAAGTATAAGGCCACCTAGGTGGGGTGAGTGGATGAACCTGATTAGATACATGATGGTGTCTCCTGGAGTCAGCGGCTGGGTCCCAATGCCTGTGATGAATTTGTCAGTCTCTTGCACCCAGTAACAAAGTCCATGGGTCCCCCACAGGATCAAGCCCTTAATACAGTACATGACCTATTCTGCTATATTAATTAAATAATGACAATACTACTACTTTGGAAGGAGGAGACTGATAAGCATAAATTACATGTTTCATCCATTTCTAATGACTTTTGAATAGCTACTTGTTTATTGTACTCATGGGTTAAACTACATTGGTACCACACTTGAGATCTCCCACCACAATACGCCCTGCGGTTGTTTCCATTTTCCGAGTTTTTGCTGTTATTGCTGCTACTACTAGAGAAGGAGAAACTGCTGCCTTTACTTGTCTTGCTTTATTTGCTACATTTAAGGCATGCTGACAGATTGAATGACAATCCTGCTGCCTCCAGTTCCCAAAAGAGGAAGCCCAACTTTAGTGCACATGTGAATCAAACTCTATTGCCAAAAATGGAAATTATCTGTTTTGGAGCAGAAGCTTTGCAGGAAGGATAATATAACAGTACTGAGTATGGAACATGTTAAGAGAACTTAAGGCCAGATTGTGTCCCTTACATCTGCACATGCGGAAGAGCCCCTTCACATGTCTCTCCTCTCCCCCACAGAAGGCATTTCCAGCTGACTTTACAACATCATCCCCACTTTCTTCTCTGAAGATGAGGATCTGACAGTGGAAAGGGTAAACAGGGACAGGTAGAGGTAGAAAGGACAGGTTGGATGTAACTCCCCCAAAAGTGCCAGGAGAATTTCTTGATGAATAACGTTGACTTTTTGATGCCCCCTTGTACACCACTGGAGCTGTGCTGCCCCAGAATGGGAAGGACAGGGATTCCTGGTACATGTACAGTTGCATGGCAATCCATTGGTTTCATGGGAAAAGCTCTCTGTTCAATCTGCAGAGGTAAAATTCCATCCTCTTCTGTGAAACAATCTAGGGGAAAGTCTTTAAGAGTGATCTTGGGATTTTCCTCCCTCCAGGTTCTCCTACCACAGAGTTTTTCCATAGGTGGGATGGTGGGGTAATCAGGTTATGAGAAAGTGCAGGCAGGGCCAGTGCTACCGTTTATGCAGACTAGGCGGTTGCCTAGGGCACCAGGATTTGGGGGCACCAAAAAGCAGCGCCCTCCAATTTTTTTTTAAGTGTTTGAGTGGCTGCTGCCCTGGGAGGGAAAGAGAGTCTGAGCTGCCACCAGCAGCCCAGGGGTTCCCCTGGGTCAGCGCGCCGCCACCGGCAGCCCAGGGGTTCCCCTGGGTCAGCGGGCCACCACTGGCAGTCGGCAGCCCAAGGATTCCCATGGGTCAGCGCGCTGCCACCAACAGCCAGCAGCCCACAGCCCAGGGGTTTCCCTGGGTCAGCACGCCGCCACCGGCAGCTGGCAGCCCAGGGGTTCCCCTGGGTCAGTGCGCTGCCGCCGGCAGCCTGGGGGTTCCACTGCGCAGTCGCTGCTTCACTTCTCCCGCCTCTCAGGCTTGCAGTTCCAATCAGCTGTTTGGCACTGCAAGCTTGGGAGGAGAAATAGAGCAGGACAGCGTGCTCAGAGAGGACGCGGAGCAGAGGTGAGCTAGGGTGGGGAGGTCCCGCAGGGTTCCCCGGGCCTGGGGGTGGGGAGCTGCCGTGGTGGGGGATGCCTCCAGGCAGAGGGGAGCTGCTGCAGGGTTCGGGGGGCGCAAGGTGGAAGTTTCACCTAGGGTGCAAAACTTCCTTGCACCGGCCCTGAGTGCAGGTGAAATTTAGGAAGGACAAAAATGGAGGACTGGGGAGGAGTAAAGCTGCTGAGGTCATATCTAGTGACAATCACTATGGGTGGGGATGAATTAGCAACTATTATTATTTGTATAATTACTATTATTACTTGGGGTCTACGGACCCAAGCTATGGACCAGGACCCCATTTTGCTAGACACTGTACAAACACAGAACAAAGAGGTGGTCTCTGCTCCAAAGATCTGACGTTACTGAGCATGGGAACGGCCATACTGGGTCAGACCAATGGTCCATCTAGCTCAGTAGCCTGTCTTCCAACAGTGGCCAATGCCATATGCTTCAAAGGGAATGAACAGAGCAGGGCCATCATCAAGTGATCCATCCCTAACCTAGTGAGGAGGGCTTTAAACTAGGTTCGATGGGGACAGGTGAGCAAAGCCCACAGGTAAGTGGGGAACATGAAGACCTGGGAGATGGGTCAGAAACAAGAGGGATCGTGGGGTATAATGGCAGAGGGAAAGGAGGGTCAGGGCAAAACTGGGAGGCAAGATCAAACCAGTATCCTAGATGCCTATATACAAATGCGAGAAGTATGGGTAATAAGCAGGAAGAACTGGAAGTGCTAATAAATAAATACAACTATGACATTGTTGGCATCACTGAAACTTGGTGGGATAATACACATGATTGGAATGTTGGTGTGGATGGGTATAGTTTGCTCAGGAAGGATAGACAGGGGAAAAGGGGAGGAGGTGTTGCCTTATATATTAAAAATGTACACACTTGGACTGAGGTGGAGATGGACATAGGAGACGGAAGTGTTGAGAGTCTCTGGGTTAGGATAAAAGGGGTAAAAAACAAGGGTGATGTCGTGCTAGGAGTCTACTACAGGCCACCTAACCAGGTGGAAGAGGTGGATGAGGCTTTTTTTAAACAACTAACAAAATCATCCAAAGCCCAAGATTTGGTGGTGATGGGGGACTTCAACTATCCAGATATATGTTGGGAAAATAACACCACAGGGCACAGACTATCCAAGAAGTTCCTGGACTGCATTGCAGACAACTTTTTATTCCAGAAGGTTGAAAAAGCTGCTGGGGGGGAAGCTGTTCTAGACTTGATTTTAACAAATAGGGAGGAACTCGTTGAGAATTTGAAAGTAGAAGGAAGCTTGGGTGAAAGTGATCATGAAATCATAGAGTTTGCAATTCTAAGGAAGGGTAGAAGGGAGTACAGCAAAATAGAGACAATGGATTTCAGGAAGGCGGATTTTGGTAAGCTCAGAGAGCTGATAGGTAAGGTCCCATGGGAATCAAGACTGAGGGGAAAAACAACTGAGGAGAGTTGGCAGTTTTTCAAAGGGACACTATTAAGGGCCCAAAAGCAAGCTATTCCGATGGGTAGGAAAGATAGAAAATGTGGCAAAAGACCACCTTGGCTTAACCACGAGATCTTGCATGACCTACAAAATAAAAAGGAGTCATATAAAAAATGGAAACTAGGACAGATTACAAAGGATGAATATAGGCAAATAACACAGGAATGCAGGGGCAAGATTAGAAAGGCAAAGGCACAAAATGAGCTCAAACTAGCTATGGGAATAAAGGGAAACAAGAAGACTTTTTATCAATACATTAGAAGCAAGAGGAAGACCAAGGACAGGGTAGGCCCACTGCTCAGTGAGGAGGGAGAAACAGTAACAGGAAACTTGGAAATGGCAGAGATGCTTAATGACTTCTTTGTTTCGGTCTTCACTGAGAAGTCTGAAGGAATGTCTAACATAGTGAATGCTTATGGGAAGGGGGTAGGTTTAGAAGATAAAATAAAAAAAGAACAAGTTAAAAATCACTTAGAAAAGTTAGATGCCTGCAAGTCACCAGGGCCTGATGAAATGCATCCTAGAATACTCAAGGAGTTAATAGAGGAGGTATCTGAGCCTCTAGCTATTATCTTTGGAAAGTCATGGGAGACGGGAGAGATTCCAGAAGACTGGAAAAGGGCAAATATAGTGCCCATCTATAAAAAAGGAAATAAAAACAACCCAGGAAACTACAGACCAGTTAGTTTAACTTCTGTGCCAGGGAAGATAATGGAGCAAGTAATTAAAGAAATCATCTGCAAACACTTGGAAGGTGGTAAGGTGATAGGGAATAGCCAGCATGGATTTGTAAAGAACAAATCGTGTCAAACCAATCTGATAGCTTTCTTTGATAGGATAACGAGTCTTGTGGATAAGGGAGAAGCGGTGGATGTGGTATACCTAGACTTTAGTAAGGCATTTGATACGGTCTCGCATGATATCCTTATCGATAAACTAGGCAAATACAATTTAGATGGGGCTACTATAAGGTGGGTGCATAACTGGCTGGATAACCGTACTCAGAGAGTAGTTATTAATGGCTCCCAATCCTGCTGGAAAGGTATAACAAGTGGGGTTCCGCAGGGGTCTGTTTTGGGACCGGCTCTGTTCAGTAGCTTCATCAACGACTTAGATGTTGGCATAGAAACTACGCTTATTAAGTTTGCGGATGATACCAAACTGGGAGGGATTGCAACTGCTTTGGAGGACAGGGTCAAAATTCAAAATGATCTGGACAAATTGGAGAAATGGTCTGAGGTAAACCGGATGAAGTTCAATAAAGACAAATGCAAAGTGCTCCACTTAGGAAGGAACAATCAGTTTCACACATACAGAATGGGAAGAGACTGTCTAGGAAGGAGTATGGCAGAAAGAGATCTAGGGGTCATAGTGGACCACAAGCTAAATATGAGTCAACAGTGTGATACTGTTGCAAAAAAAGCAAACGTGATTCTGGGATGCATTAACAGGTGTGTTGTAAACAAGACACGAGAAGTCATTCTTCCGCTCTACTCTGCGCTGGTTAGGCCTCAACTGGAGTATTGTGTCCAGTTCTGGGCACCGCATTTCAAGAAAGATGTGGAGAAATTGGAGAGGGTCCAGAGAAGAGCAACAAGAATGATTAAAGGTCTTGAGAACATGACCTATAAAGGAAGGCTGAAAGAATTGGGTTTATTTAGTTTGGAAAAGAGAAGACTGAGAGGGGACATGATAGCAGTTTTCAGGTATCTAAAAGGGTGTCATCAGGAGGAGGGAGAAAACTTGTTCACCTTAGCCTCTAATGATAGAACAAGAAGCAATGGGCTTAAACTGCAGCAAGGGAGATTTAGGTTGGACATTAGGAAAAAGTTCCTAACTGTCAGGGTAGTTAAACACTGGAATAAATTGCCTAGGGAGGTTGTGGAATCTCCATCTCTGGAGATATTTAAGAGTAGGTTAGATAAATGTCTATCAGGGATGGTCTAGACAATATTTGGTCCTGCCATGAGGGCAGGGGACTGGACTCGATGACATCTCGAGTTCCCTTCCAGTCCTACAGTCTGTGAATCCCCTGCCAGCCAGTCCCAGCATCTGGAGTCAGAAGCCAAGCGACACCCAGAGTGTGGGGTTGCATGCCTGATCATCTTAGCTAATAGTCATCGATGGACCCATCCTCCATGAACTTATCTAGTTCTTTTTTGAACCCAGTTATAGTATTGGCCTTCACAACATCCACTGGCAATGAGTTCCACAAGTTGACCATGCGTTGTGTGAAGAAATATTTCCTTTTGCTTGTTTTAAACCTGCTGCCTATTAATTTCATTGGGTGAGTCCTGGTTCTTGTGTTATATGAAGGAGTAAATAACACTTCTTTATTTCCTTTCTCCACACCATTCATAATTTTATGGAAATCCTTTATCCACCCTCAGTCATCTCTTTTCTATGCTGAATTGTCTCAGTCTTTTTAATCTCTCCTCATACGGAAGCTGTTCCATACCCTTAATAATTTGTGTTGTCCTTCTTTATACCTTTTCCATTTCTAATATATCTTTCTTGATATGGGGCAACCAGAACTGCACACAGTATTCAAGGTGTGGGTATACTATGGATTTATATAGTGGCATTATGTTATTTTTTTTGCCTTGTTATCTATCCCTTTCCTAATGGTTCCAACATAGATAGTTTTTTTGACTGCTGCTGCACTTTGACTGGATGTTTTCAGAGAATGGTAACAGCTAATCTATATCCAATCATTTTGTACACATAGTTAGGCTTATGTTTTCCAATATGCATCACTTTGCATTTATCAACATTGACTTTCTGCTACTGTTTTGTTGCCCAGTCACCTAGTTTTATGAAATCCCTTTGTAATGCTTTGCGGTTTTGTGAGATCCCTTTGTCATAGGGCTGTGAAGCGATTACAAAAATGATTCGTGATTAATCATGAGATTAAAAAAATTAATCACAATTATTCTCAAAATTAATCACACTGTTAAATAGTAATAGAATACCTTTTATTTAAATGTGTTTGGATGTTTTCTACATTTTCAAATATATTGATTTAAATTACAATACAGAATACAAAGTGTACAGTGCTGACTTTATATTTATTTTTGATTACAAACGTTTGCACTGTAAAAAACAAAAGAAATAGTATTTTTCAATTCACCTAATACAAGTCTGTAATGCAATCTCTTATCATGAAAGTTGAACTTACAAATGTAGAATTATGTAATGTGACAAAGTTCCTCCTCTACCTTGGTGGGTCCTGCGCTTATTGGCGGATGTGTTCACCTCATTGATCTTCCCCTCTTGTGGAACCCACAGTCTGGGTCAGCTCCTCCTGTGTCTGATCAGGAGTTGGGAGGCCTGGGGGGGGGGAACCCGGGCCCGCCCTCTACTCCGGGTTCCAGCCCAGGACCCTGTGGATCGCAGCTGTCTATAAAGCCTCCTGTAACAGCTGCATGACAGCTACAACTCCCTGGGCTACTTCCCCATGGCCTCCTCCAAACACCTTCTCTTTATCCTCACCACAGGACCTTCCTCCTGGTGTCTGATAATGCTTGTCCTCCTCAATCCTCCAGCAGTACACTCTCTCGCTCCCAGCTCCTCACACACACTTCTTCTCCTCTGGCTCCTCCCTGCCTGACTGG
>NC_133772.1:96327060-96490137 GCF_003597395.2 Chelonoidis abingdonii
CCGACGAGGATGTGCCCGCTACCGCCTCATCCGGGGAAGATGATGACGACAACCCTGGGACGAGCGGGTCCTGGACAGATGCTTCATCCTGGTGGACCTCCGCCTCCAGAACATCGTGTTGTTCTGGAGCCTGCATAGCACTTGCCTCTGTATCAGCGGGGGGGCGGGGGTCTACTGAGTGTGGCCTCAGGTGCCCGGTGTTCAGAATGACCCGAGCGTGATGGGCCCGTCGGTTCACCCTGGGCTTGGTAGTAGGCCCAGGGTGTCCAAAAGGACCACCGCAGTGGCCCCTGGTCCTGATGGGCCTGAGTGTCCGATCCCCCATAGGAGGCGTTGTCCACGTACGAGGAAGCGGATGTGTGACGGGATGGCCATGGGGGAGCTGAAGCAGACTGGACCAGATCTTTGTGTCCACAGTAGCTGTCCCTGTGTGGTACCGGCGAACGGTACCGGGAGCCGTGGCGGTGTGGAGAGCGGGACTGGGACCTACGACCAGCGCGGTGCCGGGAGGTTGACCGGTGCCGAACATCGACGTGCCTGGATCAGCTATGAGAGGTTTGGCGGTGCCGGGATCTGGAGTGGTGCCGACGGTACGACGGGGACCGGGACCTCGTCTGGTGCCACGAGTGCGACTGGCACCGGGATGGAGAACGGTGCTGGGACTGCGAGCGGCGTCGGGATCGTGAGCGGTGCCGGGATCGTGATCAGTGCCGGAGCTGGGAACGTTCACGGGATCCCGAACGAGATCGGCGGAGCTCCTTGGTGCCTGGGGACGATGTTCACACCATGGCAGGTTTGCCCAGCGACTGGATGACCCGCACCGGCGGTGCCGGGGGTTGAGGCAGCCCAGGCTCTATAAGAGCGATGAGGTCCTGCGCCGTGGAGAAGGTCTCCGGTGTGGACGGTATGATGAGCTCTACCACAGCGTGGGCTGGGGAGCTGGTCGGCACTGGACTCGATGGCTCCTGAGAGGCCGGAATCAACGGTGCAGGAGCAGGCTGTGCCGCGGCAGTTGGCGGTGCCAGGCGGTCCGACCTGGAGCTGCGCTCTAACTGCGGTGTGGCTGAAGGTACCATGTTTCTTGCTCCTCGGGGAGAGTGAGCGGCGCCGGCTGGAGGACTGGGCCGGTGACGGGAGGTGCCAAGGAGTCTTTGCTGGTGCAGGAACAGATGAAGCACTTGTTCCCGGTGCCGGAGACGGTGCCGAGGATGGAGGAGTTAGAGCTGCCTCCATCAAAAGTTGTTTTAGGCGAGAGTCCCGCTCCTTTCTGGTCCGGGGCTTGAACGCCTTACAAATACGGCACTTGTCCGACAGATGGCCCTCGCTGAGGCACTTTAAACAGGAGTCGTGCGGGTCTCCTGTGGGCATCGGCCGACGGCAGGTCGCACAGGGCTTGAAGCCCGGTGAACCGGGCATGGGCCCCGGTGCCGGGGGAGGAGAAGGGGCGAACCCCCGATCCTCTTAAACTATATACACTAACTACAACTATACTAAACAGTAATTAATAAAGAACTAGAGAGAAAACTTTGTACACTAAGAAGCTAAGCACGAGCGAATCGCTAGGGAGGTGGAGATCAGCTAAGCTGCGCTCCACTGTTCCAACGACCGACACGGGCGGTAAGAAGGAACTGAGGAGCGGTCGGGCCGGCAGGGGTATATATCAGGCGCCATGGCGGCGCCACTCCAGGGGGCGACCTGCTGGCCCACCAAGTGTTGCTAGGGTAAAAGTTTCTCTGACGAACGTGCATGCGGTGCGTGCACACCTAACTGGAATGGATATGAGCAAGCACTCGAAGAAGAAGAACCACTTCTTTTTTAGTGGTTTAGGTTCTGTAGTTTCTGCATCGGAGTGTGTTTTTTTAAGACTTCTGAAAGCATGCTCCACAGCTCATCCCGCTCAGATTTTGGAAGGCACTTCAGATTCTTAAACCTTGGATCGAGTGCTTTAGCTATCTTTAGAAATCTCACATTGGTACCTTCTTTGCGTTTTTCAGCTCTGCAGTGAAAGTGTTCTTAAAATGAACAACATGTCTCAGTCATCAACTGAGACTGCTATAACATGAAATAAATGGCAGAATGCAGGTAAAACAGAATGGTGGCTGAAGCATGAAGGGGCATATGAATCTTAAGCATATCTGGCACGTAAAAAACCTTGCAATGTTGGCTACAAAAGTGCCATGCAAATGCCTGTTCTCACTTTCTGGTGACATTGTAAATAAGAAGAGGGCAGCATTATCTCCTGTAAATGTAAAGTTTTTGTAAACAAACTTGTTTGTCTTAATGATTGGCTGAACAAGAAGTAGGACTGAGTGGACTTGTAGGCTTTGAATTTTTACATTGTTTTGTTTTTGAGTGCAGTTATGTAACCAAAAAAAAATTTACATTTCTAAGTTGCACTTTTTTGACAAAGAGATTGCACTATAGTATTTGTCTGAGGTTAATTGAAAAATACTATTTCTTTTGTTTATCATTTTTACAGTGAAAATATTTGTAATAACAAATAATATACACTTTGATTTCAATTAGAATACAGAATATAATATATATGAAAATATAGAAAAAACATCCAAAATATTTAATACATTTCAATTAGTATTCTATTGCTTAATGGTGTGATTAAAATTGCAATGAATCAAGATTCATTTTTTTAATCACAATTAATTTTCTTTGAGTTAATTGCGTGAGTTAACTGTGATTAATCGACAGCCCTGTTTTGTATTGCTTTGAAGTCTGCTTTAGAATTAGCTATCTTGAGCTATTTTGTATCATCTGCAAACTTTCCCACTTCACTGTTTACCCTTTTTTTCAGATAATTTATGAATATGTTGACTGGAACTGGTCACAGTACAGACCCCAGGACGAAACCTATCCATTCTTAAAACTGACTATTTATTCTTACCTTTATTTCCTATCTTTTAAATAGTTGCTGATCCATGAGAGGACCTTCCTTCTTATCCCATGACTGCTAACTTTGTTTAAAAGCCTTTGTTGAGGGACCTTGTCAAAGGCTTTATGAAAGTCCAAGTACACTATATCCACTGGATCAGCCTTGTCCACCTGTTTGTTGACTTCCTGAAAGCATTCTAATAGACTGGTGAGTCATGACTTCTCTTTAAAAAAGTCATGTTGACTCTTCTACAACAAATCATGTTAATCTGTGTTTGTTCTTTTTGTTCAATTTGCCTGCTACTGAAGTTAGGCTTATTGGCCTGTAATGGCCAGGACTTCCTCTGAAGACTTTTTTAAAAATTAGCATTACATTAGCTATCCTCGAGTCATTAGGTACAGAAGCTGATTTAAGCAATAGTTTACATACCACAGATAGTAGTTTTGCACTGCCATATTTGAGTTCCTTCAGAACTCTTAGGTGAATGCCATCTAGTGTCTTATTTCTGTTTAATTTATCAATTTGTTCCAAAACCTACTCTAATGACACCTCAGTCTGGGACAGTTTCTCAAAAAAGAATGGCTCAGGTGTGGGAATCTCCCTCACATTCTCCGCATATGTTTAAAAAGAGCTCCTTTTCCATAAGGCAACTGAAGAATCTCTCTGAAAGACTAGATAGGAAACCATATGACAAAAGTGTACAATGTGACAAAAGGACACAAATTCATATCAGAAATTCTTTCGCTGATCTCACTCCAAAGAGCACAATCATATTTAAACCTTTCTATGCTGGTGTAATATTCAGAGGTTGCCTTATTTGCAGTCCTCAGGAAGGCAGAGCCTTTCCTTCTTCCTCTTTTTAAAAATGTAAATAAATGAGGTATAAGTTATAAGCTGTTCATGGCAGTGAAAGCATCTTGTCTGGTTTAGCCCTGTATATATTTATATACAATCATCATCCTCATGCAAGAAAACCTCTAATTAGCAGCAGACATCTGAAATTCAGAGTGAGGATATGAGGACACCATGGATCACATAGGCTGGTAAAATGAAGGAAAAGCACAGCAATATGAAAGGGTACTTTATTAAATATTCAGCTACAGAACAATGTGTCTGAAAAATGTTATTTGTCAAATAGATTTCTGCTTTAGCATTCCAGATGCTGTTTTGGGCCACAATAAGTATGAATGGCATATTCTTGGTATGCTAACGGTTAGCAAATATTCATGCCATAACTTAGACAGATAAACAGCAAAATCTGATTTGTTCTGTATATAGTCTGTCATCTAAAATACCCACAAAAGGCTTCACAAACAATTATATTCTGTACATGCAAACTGAAGTGGATGGAGGTTACCATATATTCCATAGTTTACATCTGTACATAGAGTACAGTAGAGGTGAATGAATGAAGATATAATGGGAAGATGGAGGTTTGTAAACAAGGGATAATTAAGCATTTATCAGGATGTCACTATGTACAGTAAGCCATCATACTTCACAAAGGCATAATAATGAGTGCAAGTTCAGCTGTCACATCTTATCAGAATGGTGGTTTTTGCGAGGCGATGACATAACACTACACATTGCATTGTGCTTCATGCTGCAGCAGTAAAATATTTGGTGACAGGATGTTGCTGTTGTAGATCCTCATTGCTGCTTTTTTCACTATTAAAGGTGGTTAGAAAAGTGTCTTCTATTTAAAACATCTTAATATTAGGCAGAGTTTTGGAACCCACTTAATGTGGATAGACGGCAAGAGATAAATGTAAGCTATTATTGTGATAAACCATTCTCTATGCTATGGATAGGAATGGATGGTTTTCAGGAAATGGCTGCATAAAGGATAAGAATAATAGATTATTAGGGAGCTCAGGAGGTCATCTAGTCTAACTCCCTGCTCAAAGCAGGACCAATCTCCAAAGGCCCCCTCAAGCATTGAACTCATAACCCTGGGTTTAGTAGATCAATGCTCAAACCACTGAGCTATCCCTCCCACCATTAATTGTTGTGTGTCATTAAGAATAATATATAAGGAAATGAGTATGTGCTTATGTGGTTTATGAGATTTTCACTGCTATCATAAGCATTAGCGCCATCTGGAAACTAAACTTTGCCCTAACTCTGGTTGTGAGGCTTGGAACAGACATGGCTGGGTGGTGTTGGTAGCTTGTGATACGCAGGATGTCAGACTAGATGATATGACAGTCTGTTCTGGCCTTAAACTCTATGATTCTAAGTCCATCATTCTTTGAGCTGGTGAAGTGTAGCAGGTATAAACACCTGTTTATATGCTGATATGAGGAGCCAGTATGAGGAGCACTTTCTTTCCCTTCCATCCTTAGAACTTGACCCATGTGTCAGTAACACAGGATTCCCATATTCTTAGCCATAATGGATGCTTGCCCCTTCTTGCATATCAGTTGGCTACAGTTGTAATGGCCAGGGTGTAGGTGGCTGGCCCAATAGTGTCCACTGGGCCAGGGTCGAAGGCAGGAGCTGAGACTAGTTACAAAGCTGAGTCAGGAGATGAGTAGCAAGGTCAAGCTGGGCTGGGGTCAAAGGCAGAAGACAGGAGCAAGATAAGGCAAAAGACGAGGTCTGTAGCACTAGCAAGCCAGAGTCTACGTTGCTGCTCAGACAGCTCCCTGGGCAACTTCCTGGTTTAAATAGTTGGTATGGACCAATTAGGGAGCTGTTGTTCTGGCCTCTTTGGGTGAAACTTCCGGGGATGCCTGGCCTTCCAGGAATGTTGGAGACTGTTTTGCTTGATTCCCCCATGATGATGTGGAGGCATCAGTCATCCAGGACCCCACAACCCCAGCTTCTAGGTCCATTGATCCTGACTCCAGCTATCTGTGCCTTACTCTGAGACAAATACTTGCTACCTTAACCCTTTTCCATGTGATTTACTCCACCCAGAGCACCATGTTTACAGTCAAGGGCTGACTGGGAATTTTTGTAGCCCAGCAGTGTTGTGCGTTAATCAGCCAGAAAGGGTATTGTTGTGTAATACAGAGCACTCCACTCAGAAGTCAAACAGAACTGAGCCAAAATATTCTTGATAGCCTAGAGCAGGTTTGATCACTCTAATTCTCTAGTTTAAACTAATTGCAGAACCACATCAGTTCTGTTTCCCAGATCTGCTGTCTTACAATAAGGGCAAGATTTTCTACCAGATCAGAAGTCAGCTTGGCTTCTGGATTGTAGGGGGCAGTAGATGGAGTGCTCTGCAAAAGTCAAAAGATTCTTCCAGAAAGCCTTTAACCTGGAAAACTTTCTTAATGAAATGAAAGAGATTGTCTATCTAAGCAACTCATAAAGGAGGAGACCTGAGACAGTAATTTATTCTGAGCTCTATCGAACACCACCTGGCTGCAATTTCAGCCTTCTAACATCCAGTAATAAAGTTTCTAAAATAGATGCTGCATGTTTATCCTCCTGTGCATGAATGATCTCCATCGTGGATTCTAAGACTTGTTTTGACAAAGCTCATGGGGCCCTATTCAAACCTTTATTGGAACATTCCATCTACCATCTTTCTGTATGTGGCATTCCTCAGTCATACTGTCAGCTCAGAGTTAGCAAGATCCAGGGTCTGATGGTGGATCCTCCTGAAACACTATGTTCCATAAAAATAGACGATCCTTTCTCCCTGTTCTAAATTCCTGTTTTAAAATGGTCTCTGGCTTCCATCTCAATCAGGCCATTAACTGGTTTTTATTTTTCTTTCAACACTCATTCATGTCCAACGGAGGTCATGCTCAATACTTTAGATGCCAAGAAGACTTTAAGTCAATATAGGACCAAATAAATCCCAAGATTCCTAGACATTTTGTGCCATATGAAAATAAGACCAAGTGTCAGTCCATCGATCCAAATGAATCAGATCATGTAAACTTGACTGCTATAACCCGGCAAAGGTTTTCAGCCCCGTATGTGAATTAGCGTATATTCAGCTAAGAACTTGTCTACACAGCATGGCAAAGCACACCAGAGGAGTATGATTTGTAAAATGCTGAAATAATGTGCCCTCTATCTTTCCCACTGACCCTGCTAGACTGCTCTCAAATGCATTAACTTAGTCCTGTTTTCAACTAGCCTACATCAATGTGAACTAGGTACCTTTTAGAGCATACCACCAGGGTCTACACTGGGCAGTTAAAGCCCAATATGTTAGAGTGCTTTACAAATCACATTTCTCTGGTAAGCTTTGCTGTGCCATGTATACAACCCATCAGTCTAAGGAAGCCTCAAAAGCATGCCTTTGCAACATCTCTATCATTGAAATATGCTGCTTGGAAATATGTTCCTTTACAGGCCTTATTCCCTCAATATGGCCTCTAGCTTAGCAGTCCAATTGCAGTCACTTTTAACGTAAAGACTCCTCAGACTCCTCAGGTACCTTCTGGACTTCTAATCTCGTATGAATATGGAACCATGTGGAAATTCCTGAAGGAGAAAAAAAATGGTTTCTTACCATAGTGACTGGGATTCCTCAATGGACATTGGTTGATAGAAGTTTCCAAGGATGTGCAACACCCAAGAATGTGGATCCATATAGGAAGTCATCTTAAAGAACCACAGTTTATATATTCATAGATTTTAAGGCCGAAAGGGACTATTATGATTATCTAGTTTCTATGATACCTTTTTGTTTTGTCCTCAGGTAATGTCTTTTAGTGTAAATGATTAAAAATCTTTAATTACTATAAAAATTTTCTTTATTTAAACTAGCAAAAATTGCAGTAGGGCCTTGTCCCCATTTTCCTCAAAATAGAGAAATGGCTTTTCGATAGTGCTTTCCGGACGTACGTACTAATGTTAGTTCTCTCTGAAATTGCAGAAATTTCTCAGTGTTTATTCCTTTTTGTAACTGTACATTTTAGACCATTTCTGATTCTTTATCAGTCGTAACTTGATGAAATGTAATAGCTGTTTGTTTTATGCTTCCTTTTATCTTTTAAAAATGTAATTAAGGATAACTTTTTCAAAAGTGCCTAAGTGAGTCAGGGACCTATCTCCCATTTTCAAAAGTAGGCATCGTGTTTGGGTGTACCTCTCTGGTGCCTCCTGGGAATGAAGAGGAGCACTTTTCTTGTCTTGGACCTTCTTTTCTGGATGGTGGCATCACTGTTGTCTGGGTTCCAGATTGGGGAACACCTCTTTGTTTGTCTATACCTTTTAGGGAGTCTGTCCCCTTCCTGGGAGTGGGAGTTTAAAATAGTCCAAAAGAAAAATATCTCTATCGGCCACAAAAAGGACTGGATCCCCATGGCATCATGCAAGGTATAGGCCAGAAGGTCTGGACTCTGTATGTCCAAACAACCAAGGCCATGTCCCAGGACTCTGAAAAATAAGGAAAAGCTGGTTCCTCTATTTCCTCAAAAGGCCCAGGCAGCTGGTGCTCTCAAACAGTTTCCCCAGTAGACAGCCCCTGTTTCCTGGGACCCAGCAGCTTTGTGCACTAGCTCTGTTTGCTCCTGAATAATAGCCAGTCTGAGCAGGGATCCTCCCACTGTTCTCCAGGATTCACAAATTCTGCAGATGCAGTGGGTTGGAACTGATTGGGCCTGGAGAAGCTCTTTACCCTTTCTTGATGAGGATGGGGATCTACCCTGCTGCATAATCGCTCCCGCGAGACAGAGCTTGGGATCTTGCTGTCTGAGCCTAGCTCTCCTATTTCTCATGAGAAGAAGTCTTTATTAGGATGCTTTTCCTGCACAATACTGGACTTTAAAGTGATAAAGTTGAAGTGACAAATCCCACCACATGATGCAGGGGGTTGTTTCTTTCATTGTACTTAGTCACCATAATGGTGTGACTGGTAATGATGGAAATGGTGTTGGGAAATGGTGATTATTAAGGCCCTAAAATTAAGACATTCCTCATAATGCAACATTGATAAAATTCCTAAGAAGGTGGGTTTTTTTTGTTATGTTTTTTTGTTGGTGATGATTTGCAAACAATGTTGGACTTTGAGTAAAAAAAACCCTCCTCCCCCCAATAGATTAAGGGGGTATGATAATACACACATACTGAGTAGTGATATTGAAATATCAAGATGAAACATCACTACATGGTATGAATAAGAAGCTTTGTCAGTTATACTTTAATAATGTGTAATTATGGATAGCGAACGAGTTTAGATGAGACAACACTTGTGCCAAGGCCTCAGCTTACCTTACTGGCTTATCCCCTTGCAAAGATTTGCGGATGGTCTTAAAATGATATTATTGCTGACAAGACAAAAGTAAATACGTTGTGCTGGAATATTTTAGGTAAAAACCACACAAACCTGTAATGACAAGAAACCCCCTTTACTAGGAAAACCCTGGAGCAGGGTGACACAAATAGAATGACATGGAAATTGTATGAACAACAAAAGTTATATAACTTGAAGCTTGCACATGTGTATTGTACAGATTACCCAAAACAAATGCTTAATGCACTTAATGCTGATTGCAGAGAAGTTAATGAATATGTGATGAGCAACTGTATAAGAATCCAAGTGAACAAAGCTCAAATTGGAGACACATCAAACCAGAAACTGAAGAAACAGGATTGAAGGACAAGACTAGGGATCAGAGGCGGCAACAATGACCACCATGAAATATAGGAGAACTTTGTGCCTCAGAATGTGGTATCTTGGGCCCCCTACCAACTCCATCTTATCTTGTATATGTTCAGACACTGTTAAGTGACAATAATTCTATCTGAAATTCTAAAAATAAGGCAAAAATTAAGCAAGCCTAAAGCAAGTGGACTCGTGACTCAGTTTCCCACCTTACACTTCCAACAAAGGGATTACCTAATAAATAATAGCTGTGAGACTCTATGACCCATTTCACCATGAGGGCTTCTTTTACAATCTAGTGGGCCTTTCCCCTGGGAAACTGCTTCCAACTCAAATATAGGACTGGATGCTCCTTACCATTCCTTTCTTGAAAAATGACTGCCCTTATGCCTACATCCGAGGCATCCATCCGCAGTATAATATAATTTGTGAAATCCAGATTGATGAGGACTAGTTCTCAGCACAATTGGTTTTCAAGGGGTTACAGGACTCCTCACAGTCTTCCATTCGTTGAGTTTTCTTCAGTCTACCGTTTATTATTAGGTCCATCAGAGGCACTGCAATTACGGTGAAATCAGGTACAAATCTCCTATAGTAGCCAGCCAATCCAAGGAAATGTCTCATCTGTCTTTTTGTGCAAGGGATGGGACATGTTGCCAAAGCCTGCACTTTGCTCACCAGGGGCTTGAGCTGAACCCATGGTATATCTGAGAAAGGTGACTTCCTGGTTTGCCAGCTTCTTCTTGACTTGATTTCCCACAAAGCAAGCCTCATTCAGAGGTTGGAAGACTGCTCATAGCTGTCGCAGATGCATGGGTGTCATCACCATATGACACCCATGCAAGCCAAAGGGCATAGTGCAGAACTGAAAGAGTCCAAAAGTGGTTGAGAAGGCTGTCTTTTCTTGGGATTCTGATGATAAAGGGATCTGACAGTAACCTTTTATAAGGTCTGAGGTGCTGATATGTTTGGTAGACCTAAACATTCTAGAAGCTCATCCACTTGCAGCACTCGATACGTGTTGAATTTCCAGACTGTGTTCACTTTCTAAAAGTCAATACAAAAGGGTATCGGGCTTAAGGACAAGCACAGTCATGCTGTGCCAATCACTGTGGGATTCTTCTACTACTCTTCTACACTGGGTATTGGCCACTGTCAGGAGACAGGATACTAGGCTAGATGAACCATTGATCTGACCCAGTATGCCTGTTCTTGTGTTCCTCCCAAATCTATGATTGTCTGTAACTCATCCCAGACCATTTCCCACATCTTCCAGGGTAGAGGTCAAGGTGTCTCCCTAACTTGTTGCTCTGAGATCTTCTCCATGTGGTGATACATTAAATGGGTCCAGCCAGGTGACAACATGTTGGGGAAAGATTCGATGAATTGGCATACTTGGGTTCTCTGCTTGGGTTGGAGGATTCTGGAGGATGGAAGCTTCAGACCCTACCTCAAGTTCTGCCAGTCAAGGAGCTACCATCATTCCCTTCTTGTTCTTCCATGGTTTCAGCAGATTTATATATTATAGCCAAAAGTTTCCCTTCTCTTCCTGGGCAGATGGACTTCATAGTCTACAGGGCCAACCCATTGCATCACTTCAAAAGGCCCTTGCCATCTGACCTAGCAATTCAGATGCATTGCTGGAAGCAATCATAGTACTCTGTCACTTGATTGAAGGTCTGTAGGTGGGCATTCTGATCATATTCTTGGTCCTCCTTTTGTTGGGCATCTGAAAGGTTTTCACGAGCAAATGCCCCCAATCTCTTGGTTGCTCTTGAAGGTGGATGATGTTCTAGACTGAGTTAAGAGCCCTCAGGGCATACTCCTTCCTCCTTTCCTGGAAGACATCCAGTATTCTCCAAGGATGTCATCTTATAAAAGCTCAAAGGGGAGAGAAGCCAGTGGAGTCTTGCAGCACTTCTCTTACAGCAAACAGGAGCGGTGCAGTATTTGGTCCCAAAGCTTGGGATCAGAGGCCATGAACCCCTTCAACATTGCCTTTTAGTTGAAACTCTTGACCAATCCATCTGTTTGTGGGTGGTATGTGACGGTCCATAGGGACTTGATTGTCGGCAGGGCACATAGCTCCTGCATTAACCTCGATGTAAAATTGGTCCCTTGATCTGTTATTTCCTGGGGTTTACCCACCCGCGTGAAGAGTTTCATGAGTTCTGAGGTAACCATCACTGTCTTTGTGGAATGCATCAGGATAACCTGTGGGCAACAAGTAATGTAATCTAAGATAACAAGGATGTACTGATGCTCCTCTCCAGAGGTCCTATCAGGTCCATTCCAATCTACTTGAAGGGGGTTTCTATCAGCAGGAACTAGATTAGGTGGGCTTTTGGGATCCCTTTTGGGACAGCCAGTGGGCACTTTGGACAGGAATCACAGTGATCTCTACCTCCTGCTGGATCCTAGGCCAGTAAAAATGGGATGCTACCTGGGACATGATCTTCTCCTGACATAAGTGTCCAGCACCAAAGATGTTGTGTGCTAGGTGCAGGAGTGCCTGGTGGTACATCCTCTGTGCCAGCAGTTGTGTTTCTTACTTTGCCAGTTTGTTTATTATCAGAGGGGTAGCCGTGTTAGTCTGGATCTGTAAAAGCAGCAGAGAATCCTGTGGCACCTTATAGACTAACAGATGTTTTGGAGCGTGAGCTTTCGTGGGTGAATACCTCACTTCCGGTCAGATCGCAATAGTGAAATTTCAGGGTAGGTAGATATATAGCTAGCAAGCAAGCTAGAGATAAGAGGTTAGTTCAATCAGGGATGGAGGGCCCTGTTCTAGCAGTAGAGTGTGAAAACCAAGGAGGAGAACTGGTTCTGTAATTGGCAAGCATTCACAGTCTTTGTTTAGTCCAGAGCTGATGGTGTCAATTTGCAGATGAACTGAGCTCAGCAGTTTCTCTTTGAGTCTTTCTGAAGTTTTTTTGCTGCAGGATGGCCACCTTAAGGTCTGCTATAGTGTGGCCGGAGGTTGAAGTGCTCTCCTACAGGTTTTTGTATATTGCCATTCCTGATATCTGATTTGTGTCCATTTTCCTTTTCCGTAGTGACTGTCCAGTTTGGCCAATGTACATAGCAGAGGGGCATTGCTGGCATATTGATGGCGTTTTACATTGGTGACGTGCCAGGTGATGAACCAGTGATGGTATGGCTTTGGTGTAGGTCCTGTGTGGTGTCACTGGTGGTTGTGGGCAGGTTGCATCGAGGTTTGTTGCATGGATTGGTTCTGAGGTAGAGTTACTATGGTACGGTGTGCAGTTGCTGGTGAGAAAGTTTCAGGTTGGCAGGTTGTCTGTGGGCAGATTGGCCTGTCACCCAGACGTGAAGTTTGGGATCATTGTCCAGAGGTTGTAGATCCCTGAGATGCGTTGGAGGGTTTTAGCTGGGCTGTATGTGATGGCCAGTGGAGTCTGTTGGTTCTTCTTGGGTTTGGTCGTGCAATAGGGAGTTCTGGGTAAACGTCTGGCTCTGTTGAGTTTCCTGAATTTCTCCGTGCGGGTATTGTAGTTCTGAGAATGCTGGTGAGGATTTTGTAGGTGTTGGTCTCTGTCTGAGGGGTTAGAGCAGATGCGGTTGTACCTCAGTGCTGTTGGCTGTAGACAATGGATCGTGTGATTGCTGGGATGGAGCTGGAGGCATGAAGGTAGGCTGGTGGTCGTAGGTTTTCGATAGTGGGTGGTGTTAATGTGCCTCACTATTTGCACTGTGGTCGTCTAGAAAGTGGTCCTCTGTGTAGATTGGTCCAGGCTGGGTTGTGGTGGGGTGGAGTTGTTGAAATCGTGGTGGATTTTTCTAGAGTCTCCTTCCTGGGTCCAGATGATGAAGATGTATCAATGTAGCGTAGGTAGAGAAGGGCGTGAGTGGACGAGAGTGAGGAAGCGTTGTTCCAGGTCAGCCATCAAATATTGGCGTTTGTGGCGGCACTGCGGTGCCATGAGCAGTGCCTGATCTGGAGATATATTTGTCATCAACTTGAGATAGTTGTGTGTGAGTATAAAGGCACAGAGTCGCACAGTTGTGCTGTGGCTATCAGGATACTGTTGTCCTGCGTTTTCATCTGTGTGTGGATGTTTGTGTAGAGCTCTCATCATGGTGGCTAGGATGGTGTTTTCGGGGAGGTGACCTGCATTGTGTTCTCAGGAATCAGTGGTGTCACGGAGATAGCTGAAGTGTGGTGCATAGGGTCCTGAGTAGAGAGTCCACATATCCAGACAGTCCTTCAGTGAGAGTGCCAATGCCCGAGATGATGGGGCGTCCAGGATTTCTGGGTTTGTGGATCTTGTGTTCCACATGAGAGAAGCATTTATCACAGAACACAAAGTGGCACCATTGCCTGACCCATTGGGGTTCCACTACTTTGTCATTTACAAAGGTGATTTGCTCAAAGGCTCACCTCAGCACTGCGTCTCCTCTCTGCTCTTATACAAAATCTGTTTGTGTGATGATGTTTTTAGTCCTTCAGTGATAATCCTTTTATTACCCTCTCTCTCTGTGACCTGGGTGGGGGACCTGCAGATCCTATGCTTCCTTCAAGGAGGTCTTCTGGTTCCCATAATCTGGCTAGCCTGACAGGTCTGCTTCTGGTATCCTGTTCCCCCTGCTCTTATATAACTTCAGGGAAGTACTTCCAATGGCAGCTGATAATGACAGAATAAGCCAAGGACAAGTGATAATGCTACTGTAAGTGCCCTAGTGTGACACCCCAGAGCTAGCCTAACCCATACACTAGTATGCCCTCACGTTCCCATGGATACCCTAAAGAAAGATTGTCTCTGTCTGTCTGCCTTTGTTCCTGCCAGGCAAGTCTGTATCAATGTCGCACTATACCCAGAGTCTAATAGACCTTGTACCTTGCTCTCATTAATCTATACTGGCACTTTTAGTTTAACAGGTCCTTGCTTATGCATTAGGTTCTCAACTGTCCAAACCTGGGCATATCCATACTCCATAAGGAGGCACTCTCTTTGTATATGCCTTCCTTGTCCATATGAAAAGCAAGTCATCAGGTTGCTGGCCGAGCCCAATTTCTGGTTCAGTGGTAACCTCCCTTGAAGTGGGAGCTGAGTTCTTGTCTCTGAACTGACCCCTGCTAGGAACATGGTCAGGGGTATAGTGTGCTGATTTGGTTTTGCCCTCGGTAATTCCAGCCTATCGCTGGGGGCTGCAGCCAGGGTGATCATTTTAAATGTTGGAAGACCGAAGATGAGGGCACTTGTCCTTGGCCTGTGGAGTGTGTTTCCCTGGGCTGTGCCTTAGGTCAGTCTGGGCTAATTTCTTAATCCTTGGGAATAGCCCTTCCATGTCTCTGGGGATTCCTCAGCAGCCATGAAGTTTTCTGTTAACTACACCATTTCTGTTAATGACCCTGGGCAGTGTCTCAGTACTCACTATCACCCCACAGTTAGGAGTATTTGTATAAATTGTTTGATCAGTATTAACTCAGGCACTTGAGCTCCTGTCCGCTCTTCAGGCTGCAACCACCACCAACAGTCATCCTCCAATTTTTGGGCCACTACCTGTGGTTGGCATACCCAGGGTACTTTCTCCCCAGAATCAGTGGCGTGTGTCTCCTCACTGATGTCCAAGAAGTCCAGAATGGCTGCCATAACTAGTGAGTACTCCCATGAAGCCACATTGCTAAGTCCTTTATGGGTGGCCTGGTCCTGACCAGTCAAGTATAGGGCCCGCACAAGAGCCCAAGGCTCTGGAGGCCATGACCACCCATTCAAAGGTGGTCAAGAAGGCTTCAGAATCAATCCCTGTCCCCATATTAATTAGTTTCACTGACACTGGGGGGACGATAGGTCCCTGGCCCATGGTCCAGGCTGATAGGCCTCTGTTTGCCCCATACAGCTGCAGCGCCATCACCAACAGCTGAACTAAATGTTATTGTTGGTTTTTGTGCTTGTTGACCAGCCCATGCGTAAGCTGCTGGTCACCTGAAGCTGCTGCTGAGTGGCTTAGTGTTGCAACAACTATTATTCAAACTGCTATTGCTGCACCACATGCAGCTGATGGGTCTCATCTACCCCCTTCAAGCATGGCTCAGAATCCATACTGGTCTAAGTTGACTATCGCTCCTGTGCATGGACTTTCAGTCTCTCCACCTCACATCCTCTGGCAGGGTTGGAATAATAGCCACATTCTTCACCATTTGTGATAGGTTGTACCTGTCGGGCACCCCCTTGGGGTGAAGAGGACACTTTCCTTTTCCTGGACCTCATTCTCTGGATGGTGGCGTCATTGTCATCTGGGTTCCAGACTTGGGGTATGTACTTCATAGCAAGTCTGTTCCCTTCCAGTGCTGTTAAAGTAATCCAAAAGAAAAGGCAAAATACTTCCATGGGTCATGGTCTCACACAGGGTAAAGGCCAATAGCCCCTAGGAGAAGGGTCTATGCTCTTTATCTCCTGTATGTCCAAATAACCAAGACTGAGTCCCAGGTCTCCAAAAAGTAAAGAAAAGCAGATCCCACTATTTTATAAGAGGCCTAAGGTGGCTGGTGCCCTCAAACAGTTTCTCTAGTAGACAGCCCCTGCTCCCTGGGACCCAGGAGCTCTGTTTGCTCCTGAATGCTACCCAGACTGAGCTGGAATCCTCCCTTTTAAGAACCCACCCATCTCCAGGATTAAAAAGCCTTACAGGTGCAACAGGTTGAGGCTGATTGGACCCAGAAGAGTTGTTTCATTCCTTCTTGACAGGATCAGGGAGCTGCCCAACCACAGATTCTTAGAGGTAGATCCACAAAGGGACTTGACTCAGCATTGCAACACCTAATGTTTAGGTGCTCTGGAATCCACAGCTCTGAGCAAGGTGCCCAGGCTCCCTATAGAACGCATAGAGAAAGTCAGGTTGTGACACTTTCTCAGGGCACCCAGAACTACAAGTCACCTTGTTACTCCTCTTCCTTAGCAAAAGAGGGACTTGCTGGTAAACTGTGTGTCAGTTCCCTGACACTCGCAGTCAGATAGCCACCCAAACAATCTCCTCCAAAACTCTACCAGTCTTTACTTTGCCATGTAGGTAACAGTTTCCAAGTCCCCTGGAGAATCCAGCCTGTATCACTGAATACGTGCAGAAATTCCCACGTTCACCATCTCCAAAGAGACAGTGTGCACACCAGCTTGTTTGGTTCAATTAAGAATTCACACTTTGCTTAATATTACAGTACTGTGATGTACTTAAGCTAAAACAAGGAAAAATTGATTAGCAAAGATAGAGATTTAAATGATATGAAGCAAGGATAATGGAACCAAATATGGCTACAATAAAACAGAAATATAACACACTTCTAAGAAACTAAATTTAACTTTAGAGGGCTAAAATATTTGCTTAAGATAAGCTTCTCACCTAAAGCACCTCTCAGCATCACCACCCCCCAGAACCATGATCCAGCTTTCATGGATGCAAAAAGCACCGCCCTTTGTGCTCCCTCAGTGATGGATAACAAAGGGATTCTTTTTCCTCCTCCTTATAGTCCAGCCGATCTTTGAAATGAATCTTTTTGAAGTGTACCCCCAGATAAAGTTCTTCTCTCCTGCTGCTTATTTTCTGGTGAGTGGACACCATGCTGTTTTCTTATCTTCCTGTTAACCTCAGATGTAAATGACCTCCCACAGTACTTGGCTTATCCTGGTTAATTTATATCAGCGATCTAGGCAGACAGGTATATCAACATTCCTTTGTCTGGGAAAACCTGTTTAATCAACCCAGCCTGGTTACCTAGTTTTAAACATTTGTAGTACATACATACAGCTTTTTGAAGAACACTCATACATGCATCTTGCAATGCTTATGATGAGCATTATGATGTAAGAGTTCATTTAATATTTCACGCGACCTTCTTTAGAGATAAATATTGTGACAACAATGTGTTAGGTATGGTGAGTGTGTCAGGGCTGATAGGAGTTGCTATTACAGAACAGTGAACCCTTTGCCAGTTAGCATTGAGAGGTTCTGGGGGTACCTAAGAATGCGATCCAGAAAAACCAGCAAGCTGAGTGAGGAGCCATCTAAGCTAGCCAGTGAGAAATGCTAAGAGAGGTGTTGCCTCAATCTCCTTGGGATTCACAGCCGACTCTTACTTGGAGTTTTGTGTCTAAGGCCTTTCTTGCAAAAATACAAACAAGGAGGATTGTGTCCCCCTCCCCCAACCTTAAGCTCAGTGATTAGAGCTTTCACCAAGGACCTGGGTGCAAATCCCACTCTCTGTGTGATGTGGTTCAGGGATCTGAACCAGGTCTTCTCCTCTCTGGTGAGTGTTAAGGTTTTTTCTAGTTAGTTTACTCCTTCAGTTTACTCAAAAAAGTGGTTCTCTAAAAGCCCTGTTCAAACTGAAATGAGTTCATTGTGTCCTATTACCAGGATCCAACAAGACTGCCTTATAAATATACATTACAAAGAAGGTAGGAATTTTCATATTACTCCACCTTTCATCTGGGCCATGCAGAACACTGCTTCACTGTACAGGAAGGAATGAATGAAGTGTTAGCAAGGAGGTGGATCAGATAATGACTTTTTCAGGGAGTATTGTGAGGGAACTGGCAGCTGGAAGAGGGAAGTTAGTCTGAGGAGTTTTCAGGAATTTGCAAGAGACGAGAGCAGGTGTGAGCGAGTGTTCTTGACTTCATTTCTCAGTGCAATTTACTATTTTCTTAATATTGTAAGGGTTAACATAAAATCACTATATATTTATGGATCTGAAAATTCAAAGTCTTAATTTTTATTAGTCCTGGCTCATGCAAACTCCCATTCAAATCAGTGTGAGTTTGCCTCAAGAAAAACTGAGTAAGGACTTCAGGATTTGGCTCAGAAAACTGTTATGGTTTCTTGTGCACTGTGGGCTGAATCCAGCTGCTCAGCATCTCTCAAGATTTGGCACTATTATGGTTGATATGTATTAGTGACTACACCTTCTATGCTAATATCCTGAGGCTATCTACAGCAGAAGTGTTCTATACTGTGGGCCCGTTTGCACTATCTAACATCTACATGAGATTTACTGGAAAGAAAAAAAAAGTGGCTTAATATGAAATTCAGTAAATCTTATCGCACCATGCAGAGAGCAAGCATTTGTAAAAATTACAAAGTGCTTAATGTCTGACTCCAGAAATGCATGGTGGAATCTGTTCTTGTTTAAAACTAAGGCAAAGTAGATTTCCTTAAATCTGCAGAATAATAATAATGACTAATGCTATATGTTTTCAGAGTTGTCCTTACAGACATGGGGCCTTGTTTTAAGTGTTTGCTAAAAATTGTCTAAGATTATTGACATGTTGGGAGTTTTGCCTGCAAGTGGTTGAGTGAGTGGGTGAGAAGGTGGTTAGATGAATTGATGAGTGAGTGGGCGGGTTTGCAGTTGACTGAGTGGGTGGATGTGGAGGTGAAACATTGAGAAGAAACTTTGAGAATCTTAAGAGAACAGTCTCATAAGACTGCACAGAAAGTTACAAAGTGCTGTATATCAGTGTAAAATCTCTGGGGTGTCCAAGAATCAGACTAGTGGACTCCAAATCAGCTTCCCAGTGACTAGACTATCAGGCCAGTATAGGACATCTTGGTAAAGGCAGAATCAATAAGACATCTGTAAACTCCATTCTAAAATGTTAAAATAAGGAATTTCTCCACTATGTAAAAGCCAAACTGTGTTTTGTCATTTAACCTATGTGAAGTGGGTGCAAAATGCCACCAAATCAGAATTTTTACTCCTTGACTATTAAACTCTGCAATCCTTATTGAGTTTTTATTCAGTTTATACTTGGGTAAATCTTCCATTGGGCCAGATGGGCAAGGAATCTCTGAGGCTGACTGTGTGGAGTTTCCTGCAAATCACTGCCTCCAGGGAAATGGGTTTGGAAGCAAGGGAGTTGGAGGATATGTGGCTTTCCAACCTTGTGTTTTCTGCATATCAATGAAAAAGAGGCTCCATGAAGCCATAAAGGCAGCTCTTGTCTGCATGGACAACTGCCCATCTGCACTACTCTGCTGGCTCCCAGCAACGTGGCTTCTTCCAGAGTCATGCTGATACTGGCTGGGTCATTGTGGATCTGCTCACTAGGAGCTGCAGGAAAATTCATATGCCTCCACCTCATATTAACTTCTAAATAGACTTCTACTCAGGCCTGTATCCTATATGATTAGCTTAAGCAAGTTAGCGTAAGTATGATTAAGTAGGCTTATGACCATAGGCACCGACTCCGAGGGTGCTCCAGGGCTGGAGCACCCATGGAAAAAAAAATAGTGGGTGCTCAGCACCCACTGGTATCCCTGCCAATCAGCTCCTCTCCTTCCTCCATAGCGCCTCTTCTCTGCTGGCAGGCCCCAACAATCAGCTCCCTCCCTTCCCTCCCAGTGCCTCCTGCCCGCCACAGATCAGCTGTTTAGCAGTGTGCAGGAGGCACTGGGGTGCAGGGGGAGAAGCGGGGGCAGAAAGAGGTGGAGGAGGGGCAGGAAGAGGCAGAGCAAGGGTGGGAGATTGAGGGAAGGGGTGGATGGGGGGCTGGGGGCTTGGGCAGAACAGGGATCGAGCACACTCTGGGAACTTAGAAAGTCGGCACTTCTTCTTGCAACCTTTGGCACGGATAAATGGCCTAATGGTTACCCTTTTAGATTTTGGGGAACTAAACATGTTTGCCTATGAAAGTCAGAACTTAAGGGTGACCACAGGGTACACTGCAGAAACATAGAAGTTACAACCATAAATCAGTTTGGGCAAGAAATAACAGGTTTGAAAATGAGCTAATTGGCGTTAATATATATGAATATACTAACATATAGAATAAGTGTACCTCAATAGTATGTGGGTGAGGAAGTTAGATTTGGGCATGGAAAGCTGGATATTAGCATGAAGAGCTGAGGCCCAGTAAGAGGGCAAACCACCATGTGGAAGCAGCTTTTTCTTTTTCTTTAGCTTTTGGGTCTCTTCACTGTTTATTGGTAACTTAGCCATTCAGCATTTGGCCCTTCAGCTCTATTATTCACCATCAATCTTGAGAGCACTGAGCAACCTGGACCACTGGACCCATTTGGCATGCCAAGAATGAGACTGGTCCTTGGTCTCTTACCACCAGGTTCCCAAGGAAGGCTGTGAGTATGCTAATCTAGGAAGCTTTTGTAAAGAATAATACAACATGTACCCCCACAACTGTATTATTCCCCTTTGGTTCTGTGGTTGGGAGCTTTGATAGCTTTTTCATTTATTTTAGTAAAAGTCTCAAAGGCTGTGTGTTTTCCTCAGCATGAGTGTTCTTGCCATACACCCTTAGGGTCCTTCCAAGATATTGAACTCAGTGTATTTAATTCTGTGTAGCCTGATTCTGAGACAAGAACTTTATTATCTTCTGGTCAGATAAATTGATGAGCCTATATAACATTAACCCCTAAAATCAGGCAACAAGGATCACAGGGAAGGAGGAAGGAAGGCTGGCTATGCCATTAAGGCAGTACTGCCTGCTATTCATGTGGGCAGAAAGACATTCACTTAGAGAGGATGCTCCCTTCCTCAGTGTTTGCTTGGTCAATGGAGATTTGGCTGGACTTCAGCTTTTGGCCCTTGCACAACATACATTTCCAGCATAGGCAAGTCAGAGTTATTATTTGTGGGACAATTAACATACAATTCCCATTAAAAATGATGAATATTGCATGTTAATTTCAAGATTTTCCAGGAAATCCACTAGAAATTATGTGTAAAGAAACAAAAAGTCAGGCATCATACAAAATCCCTCACCTTAATCAGCATAAAAAAAAAAACCCAAACAAAAAAACTCACAGATGCTGAATTTTGTACCCGCCCAAAATGTGAATTCCCTACACTACACCCACACCTGGAATTCACATAACCGATAACACATGGCAGGCAGAATTGTTTAATTTAGTTTTCTATATACAGTCTGTAGGTTAGGAACAGCGAAGAGTGCTCTGCAATTTTAGTGGTTGTTGTCTGTGTTTACCATAATTACAGAGGTATTTTAAACTTCCACATTATGTTGTAGGCATAATATTAGGTAGGGAATAGCAGCAGAACATTTTGGGTAATCTGTTATTGTGGACACATCCTGAAGATTAGCTGATGCTATATTTAGTCACTTTGTGGTTAGCTGTGACTAGACTGAGGATGTCATTTCCCTCCTCCCTCAAATCTGCAAACATTGTAGAGTTTCAAAGACTGAAATGTTGATCTTAAAACAATGGATTTTTTTAAAAAAAATAATGTAACAACCTCAGTTTTAATTAAATTCCTGAACTTGGTAGAAAAATATAACCGGGATTTACCTCGCACTTACTGCATAAGTGTTTATATTGTTGTAAACTGTTTTAATTCAGTGGAATTACTTTTGATTCTAACCAGTGTGACAGCAGAATCAAACCCAACATATTCACCATTAATAGCCTTGCCTTTATGGACGCTGATCATATTCCCACTGAATGGAAACAGGACTGGGCCTATCAAAGGCAACTGAATTAAAACAAGAAAAATACAGAAAACCTGTTACAAATTGCAAATCATTAATACAGTATATATGCAGCCTTAAAATTACAAGGCTTTGAAACCGGAAAGATTTTTATCTGCAAGAACTGAGTTCAAGGTTTGGGCCAACCTGTGATTGGTTTTTATGCAGGAACCTCCCTGCTTTTGTGTGTCCAATACAAGTGCCAGTTACAGTTGTAGTGTCTGGCAGCCCAAAGACCCAAATGGGTATAGGAGGAAGTAGAGCCAGAGTATTTCTTGTGTGTGGGACAATAAAGGCCCATTATTGGTAAGTAACAGGCATTGTCTGCAATAAGGAAAAGTGGGCCATATCACAGGATAGGCCATTTTTGATCTTCACAGCAACTACTTAACTATAGTCATAGCTGAAGCAAGTTTATATATTTAATCAAAGACTTTATCCATTGTGCTGAAGTTACACAGGCATTATGAAATTTTGTGTTCGGGGGCTGAGGGGCTAAGGCAGGAACCAGCTGAGATGTGATTGAGCTGAATTAACAAAGCAACCATGAAACAGGAACACTCCCCATTATTAGTAGATGAGAAAATCCTGTACAGGCAGTTGAGAAGCTCCAGAGCCTTCCCACTCACCAACTGAACTAAATGCTCAACACTATACATTTTCACTGCAAACAAACAAACAAATATTAACTAATTCATCCTATCATCACCCTGGTGAAGTACAATGGTTAGGTAAGTATGGTTATCCCTATGGTACAAATGGGGAAATTGAGGCACAGAAAGGTTTAGTGTCACCTCAAGATATACAGCAAATCAGTGACAGAGTCCCTGCACACACAATATTACCCAAAATGGATAGGGATAGAACATAGTTTTAGTTAACTAACATGATTTGACAGTGAACCAGTATTACGAGTAATTTATTACTGCAGTCACTCAAACTAGCACTGTAAACCCAGATACTGGAGTAGATCTCTGCAACTGAAAATAGAATTGCAGCCCAACAGAGAAACAAAAGCCTCTGCCTATGCTATATGATGGTAATACTGATAACCCTTGTAATGATCCCCATATGGCAAACAAACATATACTGTGCTGTTCAATTGCTCACATGTACCTTAGTGAAATCTCAGTTGAGAGACTAACTTGCATCAGCAGATCAGGAGACAGGATTCATATTAGTCTGGAAATGGCTACAATGGATGATAATCTGCTTCTGTTCTTGATACGTAACACAATTTCTTCTTACTTCTCACCTAGAAAAGAGAGATTCTCATTTTTTATAAAGGTTACGCCCGCTCTCTGAGTGGGAACACCAAGGCACTCCGACTTTCCTCTCAGCAACGTTCCCTATTCTTGTTCTTTTTCATGGCCCATCTCTCTAATTGTTCTTGGCCAGTAAACCAATCTTAACCAGCTGCCAGCTGTTTTAAGGGGGGGTGGTGGGGAGAGAGAACCCTTATTAAACTGTTTCCTCTCTCTGTCTTTCAAGAAAAGCATTTACACACCATGTGAGAAATTCATCCCTGGCGTAACTGCATTGACGTCAATGGACTTACACTAGGATTGAATCTGGTCCTGTAAATCTATTATGCAATATTTTCAGATGAACTGTTCTATAATGAATAAATCACTGCCAGATGTGTAAAAAGCAATCCTTTTTCTCCCTTTTTTGAGGTCTGTGCACAAATTCTCATGTGCAGTTTATTAACTGACGTATTCATTAGCGTATATATATAGCTGCCACTTTAGAGCAATTCCACAGAAAACATTTAAAATGGCATCATGCAAAAGAATGACCCAAGAAAGACTGCATTTACTGCTCCAAATGATGCTGCTTGGTTTTTTTTAAAAGGAAGCACCGACTTCCTCTGCTGCATTTGATTTGTCCTGAGGCCGGAGACTGACTCAGGCAAGGGATGCAGAAGAGAGCTTGAGCTTTTATATATCAAGAAACAGAAATCCAAAGTTAATTGAATACAGAAAAGCTTCCGTTTGGGTCTGCAACTTCCCAGGAGTATACTTAGAAGTATCACCCTGAGGAGGAATATCCTACTTTCTGCCAAAATACTATAATGTTACCCCATCATGTTATGGGAGAAATGCTTCTGAGGGGTGGTCAAAAATAAAAGTAGACTCTTGGCCTTCCCGGTTCAGGCAGGATGGATTCCTGTTTGAAGACACATGTAGTTTCAGTGCAACCACGTTAAAGATCAGGGCAGTGCAAGGTGCACTGAAGAACTCCATGGCATGTACATCTCAATTAGGCCTCTCTTGAGTATATTTTCTATGTTTTTGCAATGAACCAAAGTAACAGATACTAAGACACTGGATTTCAAACTTACACATCTGATGATAGGCACCTAACTTGGGGTACATCTACACAGGAGCTGGAGGTATAACTTCCAGCTCGGGCAGGCATACTAGCTAGCAGTAGCTCTGATCAAGTTAGTGTGCTAAAATCTCTTCTGAGTACAATTCTGTCTGAGACCCTAACAGCACAGGGTACTCCACTCACCACCACAAGGTGGTGCCTCCTTCTGTTGATTAGCTCTGCCCGGTTCAGCTCCCCCTTTCTGATCTTCCACCATTGCAGCTCTCCTCCCACTCATGAAGTCACAGTATGGCTGCTTCAGGATTCAAACCTCTGGCCAGGTCTCACTGGTTTCCCCTTCAGGCAGTCCTCAGATCTGCTGCACTGACTACATCATTCCTGCAATGACACAGGCAGGATTCCCGTTCACTGTCCATAGCAATACTATTCTGCAGTGGATGGCAGGGGAACCCAGGCCCACCCTTTATACTGGATTCCAGTCCAGGGCCCTATACGAGCAGTTAAGGCCTGGGACTTCACCAACCCTACTACTATCTTCCCTGGACTATGTTCTACCATGCTTCTTTAAGCGTCTCCTTCATCAGCCTTCTTAGTTGGACCCCTCTCTCTTAGGCCTACTAGGTAAATTCTTCCTCATGGGTTCCTACCTACCCTTCTTTCTCCCTCACTGCAGGGAGAGAAACTGCAGACTTCTTCTCTGCCATCTTCTATGCTACCCTTGCAGACTGAAACTTCCTCCTTTTAAAGGCCTTCTCCCTACCATGCATGACTGGGCAGAGCTACCTTAAGACACAGAGCCTCCCAAACCCCTTCCCTGTCAGTGCAGGAGTTATATACCCTGTCACAGGGGATAACAACATTTTCTTAGCTTTATCATGTGGATTAACAAGTGCCAAGCATTATTATTATGTGGGCAAATCCTGAGCTCCTTATTTGGTTTTTAACCAGCTCTTTTTTGGGTTATTATGCCAACACATATTGGTTTCAGTGGGAGTTGGTTTGAGCAGAGAATTGATAAAAAAACAAGTGAAACCTAAGAAATAATATTGTGATTGTTTTTGTTGTCTTCTTTCTCTGCCTCGGAGTGGATTCCCTTTCTTCTTCTCTTGGCTTAGGAGGTTGCAGCAATGGGTGCTCTTTACCCTAGACCTTGGAGTGCAGGATTGTGGCAGAGGATTCTCCTCCTTGGTGTAAAAATCAAGTTGGAAAGCTCATAAGAGCAGGCTTTCATGGTCCTTGTTCCTTCCTTAATAGGCCTTCTCCTTCCCTGAAGTGTTTCAGTACTTCCGCCTCCAGGCATCATAAAACCAAAAAGAAAAAAATAACAGGATAATAAATAATAAAAATAATTAAGAGTTACAAGAATTTTTCAAATATCAGCACAATCAGGCACTGAGGCATTTAAGCACTGCTATTTGTATCCATAATTACTTTAGCTTCCAAAAAAAATAGAGGCTCCATATACAAATCAGTGCCTAATATGTATTTTTCTAGTTTTTGGTCTAAGATAGGTGTGGGATCTGTTTATAACAGAAGCTAGGGCAGATGATGATAGATATTGCACTGAGTAATAGCAGCCGCCCCCCCATCACATTCTTGTATGAGGAGGGAGGAACCATACACCTGCTGTTGATTGGTAATCACTGGAAACAAAATCCTCTAGTGAGGGATGAGGGTGTTCACTTCAGTGAGCAAGAGAAGCAAAGCCAGCTAGGAGGGGGCTGTCAAGCTGAACATTTGCTTCTATAAGCAATATTTTTTTTATCCTTCTATTGGGGAAAGGGCGGACAACTGTACTGGGGCCCTGAGCTCAGTCCCCACTCCCCAAACATCTGAGGTCTGTGTAAACAAAGTGAAATGGGAAGAAGTGGGGCTCCAGTGAACATGATATATGGGGGCCCCAGATTTCTCTTGATGGGCCTGGCCTGGCCTATCTCAGATAGCATTGAGAAAGGTCTTAGAACACCACTAATTGACTGATCCACTTTGTTCTTTGCTTTACATGTATGGAGGACTGGAGCAAGTGAGACTTGCATGATGTTACTGCCTTTGCTGCACATAGAGGAAGCCTCTTTCTTGCTCTCACTGCTGCTGCACAAAAGCAACTTCCCTTTCATTATTTACATTGATTGGCTGATTTGCCTATTCTGCCTGATTCACAATAGCAGCAGAAGTCCCACTACCTCCCAGCTGGGGTATTTTGGACTTTCAGAGGAGGAGCATGGGATGCTGGATTTGCTCTTGCCCTCTATCGCAGCCACATGTGATTCCCAGCACTTGATTCAAATCAGGAAGTGGAGGGAGGAGCTGGTGAAAATACAGATTAAGAACCCGGTGCTGCCTCTACTAAAATAAGTGGCAAAACTTCTGTCTAGTTCCATAGGAGCAGGATTAATCACAAACTCTCCAACAAAACTATTAATTTTTTAAAAAGATTGTGGTTTTACACGCAAAACAGCCACCAGTATTTGAAAAGTGCATAAGATGGGGGACATCCTGCCCACTTATTCCAACTGAAAGCAAGTTTTGGGTCTCTTCCTAGTCACTAGTGAACATCTGCTTACATAACAAAACACACTACCCAGCTCAGCAAAATTGACATTCTGTGGCTATTCATGAATGACCCACAACTGGAGCAGCAGAGGATGTAGATGCGGATTGAAGTGTATCACTAGACGGAAGGGAATTGGGGAGCTGCACAGCACCTGCCTGCAATAAAATTGGCTCTCAACTAGCACTGTTAGTCCCTCATTTTCCAAATAAAACAAGATGTTTTTCAGTAGCCCTTTTTTAGTTCCCAGCCCCTGTATACTGGTATCTATAATGGCTAAATTCTGAGCTGATTTATACTGTATTCCATGAAACCCTGATGAAGTTACTGGAGTTGCTTAGGATATATATCAGATAGATTTTGATCCTCTGCATATGTGTGTGTGTTTCGATTTAATGCATTTATTCCTATCAATGCATTTATTCCTCTCTAGCTGGTCCCTCCTTGTATATGTGCTACTCATTTCCTGCAGCTGTAGTATGTATTCAGAAGCCTTGGCTGCTTGTTTCTCCTCTCTTTCGTCTTCCTGAATAATTTGATCCTCTGGGGTATAATACCAGATGAGAGATATTATGTACCACTTCCCAATGGCCAGGTTAGAAGCCCCATTATGTCTCTTGAGATAGCTAAATTTTGGCAACCACATCTTTTTTCTTTCTTTTTTTTTTTTGCAAGATAGCTATATTCAATTTTCAATGCACAATCTATGACAGAATTGCTGGTGCCACATGCTTTATTCAGGGGCTGAATATAAGCCAAAATGTCAATGTCTAGGACATTTTGGGCCAACGTAATGATGTCAAGAGGGAGAAGCAAATCAATTATTTATTCTATACCTCACCTTCCTCAATATTGTCTTTAGATCTCTGCTGTGTCAAGTGGGGTCATGATATCAGCAAAAGGCAGTGTGTCCTGCTGGGAGAAGTCTGCTTTCTATAACTGTTGGGGGAGAACAGCTATTATTCATTTCTGAACTCCTTGCTGGGGTGGCTATATTGAGACTGGCAATCACTCACTATACTGGCTGAGAGCCTGGTGCAATAGCCTGTAAACAGGGGATTGGAAACCAGTTTCCAACCTGCTTTATTTGTTTAAACATCAGAAGGAAAATCTGCAAGGTTTATTGAAGGGAGGCGTCTGATTAAAAACCCAAGTTCCCAACACTGTAGGCTTCCAGGATCAAAATTTCAGGAATGGCCCAAAGCAGCCCCTCAGATGTGAGCATCATTGAGCTTAGCGAAATTTTGGATACATCCCTCTGGTGTTTAATTTTTTAAAATATTTAAGACTCCTTTGCTACAACTGATAATTGTTTTATGGTGTTCTGACCCCATGTGACCCAATTTGCTTCAAGCCTTGATTTCTGTTCGTTAGCACTAACTGGTGCTGTAAAATTGTGAGGTACCTGAAGAATTTGTTATTTGCTAAAAGTGCACCCATTGTATTTGCATCCATCAAAATGAATAATACATTTTTAGAAGTCCATGGATTCTAAGGCCTGAAGGGACCATTGTGATAATCTAGTCTAACCTGTATAACATAGGCCATAGTTAATAGGACTTTTTTGACCTTTCATCCAGAATTCAAATGGGATTCAAAGTTCAGGTTAATTTTTGTTTTATCCAAACTGATTTAGTGTCTTTTACACTGGACTCTGAAATTACATTTCAGCAAAGTGGCTATCTACCACACTAGGCTCAGAAATGCCAAATGCAATTGAAAGATGCTTTTAAAAATACATATAGTTTATTATGACAAGAAGCTGAACAGAACATCTGCATTCTTTAATTAAAACCATCTGTGATTATTTTAGACACTAGTACTTAGTATGAAGGTTCTGACTGAAGTGTCCCTTTCCTGCTTTCCTTTACCCTCTAGCAAGATTCCCCCTCCCCCCCCCCCTCGAATTTCAGAATAAGATAATCCCAACCTCCCTCACCGCTCTCTGGTATCCATGTTGAAGCTGCTGGGCCTCACTCGTTGAGATCGGCTAAATAAATTTACTAGCCTGCATACCCCGTTCTCTGCCATGTGTCTTAAGGCCCAAGTGCTTTCCTCTCTGGTTGCTCCAGCCAGGGAGCAGCTGGAAACCTTGTAGCAGGTGTCTGGGGAAGAAGTATTGACTTGGCTCCACCCTCTCAGTGTCCAGCATCTCATACTTCTTCGACACACCATCCCTACCAGCTCTTAAAAAGCCTTTAGGAAATTGGCCCAGGTTCTGTGGTGATAAAGGGTAAGGCAAAAGAGACAAAAATTGACTTAATGCCCCTGTGTTCTATGCTGCCCAGCATGTAAAAGAGTGGAAGGAAGAGCATTGTGGTGGCTATAATCAAATACATTATATAGCACTGCAACAGGGAGCATGTCCTCGGCTGACCTGAAGACCTCTTGCTGCTTGCTGGTTTGGTCATCAACTGTCTGAAACCAATCCTGCTTGGGCTTGTTTCTAAAATATGAAGACAGTATAAGTCAAATTTTGCCCAAATGTTTCCCCCTTCATGTAGTCCATGGAAACTTTATAATTGTGTTTGGTATAAAAAGTCGTGAATCAGGGCAGAATTTGGCCTAAGTGTCATCCAGTGTATGTCAGTAAATTCTTGGCATGATTTCTACTGAAGGGCATGGCTACACTTACAATTTTTGCAGAAACCGCTGGTTAGTTACAGCTGTGGTCGTACATGCTTGATAAGGGGCCAGCGCTGCAGTGTGTCCAACACGACAGCGACCAAGCGCTGCAGTGTGTCCACATTTGCACATTTGCACAGCGCTGTTGTGAGTGTGCATTGTGGGCAGCTATACCACAGAGCACCTCGTCCCATTTTGCGCTGTGGGTTGTGGAGGGGGACGGAAGGGTGCGGGTCATGTCCGCTCCTGTTCCAACGACCCGTGTGCATCGCTTCCCTTTTCACCATTGGTGCCATTGTGAGTCTGCGCGGCTGATATCAGTAAGAAATGGAGCCGAGCTGCTGAGGACTTGCTGATGAATGTTGCTAGCAGCACATCACGTCTGGCAGTTGAGCTATCCTAATGCTCCAAAGTGACAGTGAGGAGAGCTCAGACTGATGAAATAGATTCACTGACGCCCCTGACACGAAATTGCTTGTGGCAGTAACGGACGTGCTCAGCACGTGGATGCGCCGCTTTGGGCTCGGGAAACAAGCATGAGTGGTGGGATCACACTCGTTATGCAAGTCTGGGATGACGAGCAGTGGCTGCAGAACTTTCGGATGAGAAAGCCACTTTCATGGGACTGTGTGCTGAGCCTCGCCCACAACCTGCAGCGCAAGGATCACGAGACTGCCCTGTCAGTGGAGAAGCGGGTGCTATTGCAGTCTGGAAGCTGGCAAACTCAGACTACCGATGCTGGTCGCAACCATGTTTGGAGTGGGAACGTCGACCGTTGGAATCGTGTTGATGCAAGTTTGCCACTGCCATTAATGCATCCTGCTAAGAAGAACCGTGACTCTGGGGAATGTGCAGGACATTCTGGATGGCTTTGCACAAATGGGTTTCCCAACTGTGGAGGGGCAATAGATGGGACGCATATTCCTATTCTGGCACCAACCCCACCTGGCATCCGAGTACGTTAATCGGAAGGGGTATTTCTCTATGGTTCTCCAGGCGCTCGTGGATCACCGTGCGTTTCACTGACATTTACACAGATGCCTGAAAGGTGCAGATGACGCATCTTTCGAACAGTGGCCTGTCAGGAGCTGCAGGCAGGGACTTTTTTTTTTCCCAGACCGGAAGATCACAGTGGGGGACGTCGAAATGCCCATTGTGATCCTTGGAGACCCGCTTACCCGTTAATGCCTTGGCTCATGAAAACGTATACAGGGAAGCTTGATAGGAGCAAGGACCAGTTCAACTACAGGCTGAGCCGGTGCAGAATGACTGTGGAGTGTGCTTTTGGCCGTTTAAAAGGGAGATGGAGAAGTCTCTACGGGAAGCTAGATGTGGGGAAAGCAGCATCCAGCGATTATAACCGGCGTGCTGTATCCTCATAATATTGTGAGGGAAGGGTGAACATATTCAGTGACGAATGGACCTCCGAGTTCAACGCCTGGAGGCTGAATTTGCACAGCAGAGAGCAGGGCTAAAGAGGCCCAGCACATGTGCTTCAAGGTTAGGGATGCTTAAAGGAGCAATTTGAGGCTGAAAGCCAACAGTAAGTTGGTGCCTTCCACAGGAGTGAAGGTGCAGTGGTTGCAATGATTTGTAATGCTATTTTTTCACTTGTGTTACAGTAGTTTACACTTTCTGTAATAATAAAACTGTTTTAAAAGACAAAAATCCTTTATTAAAATACAGTACATAAAACGGGCAGGAGGTAGGGTGATGACAGTAAGTCAGGGGTTTGAATATGTCCTTTCTTGAGTGCTGTGCAATGCCTGCTGCACTTCAGGATTAATATGCTGCATAGGTGATGGGGTTGATGCATAGGGTAAGGTCGTAGTTCTCACGGCTGGTAGGTGAACGTATAGGTGTTGGGGCAGCTGGTGGTGGTAAGACCAGGATGCTGGAGAAGGTGTTTTGAGAGAAACAGTGGGGCACAAATGGGTTGAGCTTTGGGATGGGGGAGGAAGGCACGGTAAGTGCTCTGCCTGCATGGCTAGCATTGACTGCATGAGGTCTGTGTGGCGTTCCAGGATGCTTAGCAGCTGATTTGTGCTTCTCTTTGGTAGCCAATTCCTTCTCTTGGCAGCCTTTCCTTTCTCTTGGTAGCCTATTCCTTTCTCCTGCTTTCATTTTTCCCTCCAGTCCTGCAACTTCTTATTATCTGTGAAATACAGATTCATAACTGTTTCACAGCTCCTCCTTACTCTCCTTGGTTTTTCTTAATTCCGTAGTTTTTCAGAAGTCTGCGCTGATGGAGCAGTATCCAAGGTCACTTTAAAAAAACACAGAGAGATAAACTTTTACTACAGAGCCTGTATTGTTTTTAATCAGACTTAAGGAGTTATGTAGACTATTTGTAGCATCATTTACACATTGCGAGCATATAGCACAGAAGGCCACAGCTGCAGAAGACAAATGGGTGAGTTTCCCACATCTGCACACAGCAGTACTCCTGGGAGCCATCTTGCACTGTCGGCGGCTCACCTGGGAAGTGGAGTGCTTGACTTCGGATCACTGGAGTTTCTGTGAATTGGGGAAAGCAAATAGAGCAGCTAGAGAGAAATAGCACTGAACCTACAACCCACATCTGCCACAGCAGGTACTCCTGGGACCCATCTTGCACACGCGGCTCACCTGGGAAGGGGGGCTGCTTGACTCTGGGATCACTGGCGTTTCTGTGAATTGGGGAAAGCAAAGAGCAGCTAGAGGAAATAGCACTGAACCCTACACCCACATCTGCCACAGCAGGTACTCCTGAGAGCCATCTTGCACATGCGGCCACCTGGGAAGGGGGGGCTGCTTGACTCTGCGATCACTGCGGGTTTCTGTGAATTGGGGAAAGCAAAGAGCAGCTAGAGGGAATATGCACTTAACAGTACGCCTGCATTTTCCACAGAATTTTATCCTCCCGATATCTCACTGCTTCCGGGTCACCTGGGAAGAGCCGGGAGGGTCTTCTACAGCTATGTGGATTCCGCCCTGGTCCTATGCAGCTTGCCTGTGTGCAGCAATTGGTCCCCCCACCCCTCACGCACAATGGCGCGGACGCGTTAGCCTGACTGGGACAAGGACCAGGGGCTCTCCCTATAAACTTGCGGAAGGCGCATTGCACACTCCTGGCTGAAACTTGAAGAGATTACAGAGGCTGATTACCGCGATGTGATAGACCCAAATCAATGGGCTATTCACATCTGAGCATGCTTGCACGGCAGCCATAGCCCCCTCCTCTCCAAAACATTTCCATCCTTATAATAAGCTTCTACCGGAACAGGCTCCTCTGCTGGTTCCTCACTACCAAATTCCAGCGGCTGCGACTGGCTAGCTTCTTCCTGGCTGGAAATAGCTCCTGGCTGCATGACTCCTGGGAGTCTCCAAACACCTCAGTACCTCCCTCTCGGGTTCCTCTACACACCTCCCCTCCTCTCCAGGCTCTGAATTGTCCATCGTGATCCTCGGATTGGCAGTAGGGGTTACATCCAGTATTGCATCCAGCTCCTTGTAAAAACGCAGGTTGTGGAGGCAGCACATGAGCGGCGTTTCCCTTACGTGATTTGCAGTAGGCACTCGAGCACTCCTTTACCTTAACCCTGCACTGCACCGCGTCCCGGTTCATAGCCCCTGTATTGCATTGACTTTGATATCCGGCCGTAGGTATCATAATTTCTACGGCTAGAGCGCAGCTGTGCCTGCACAGCTTCTCACCCCAAACACTGATGAGATTCTGCAGCTCGAGAGTGCTCCGTGCTGGGGCTCGTTTGGGCGTGGAGGCATGGTCACTGATGATTGATTGATTGCACTCCACGCCTCGCTGAGAAACAGGAAGGGATTTTTAAATTCCCGGGGCATTAAAGTGCAGGTCACCTGAGCCCAGGGCAGTGAGTGCGAAACGATGACCAGGAGGCTGAAAAGGTATGCTGGGATACCTCTAATACCCTGGAGGCCAATTACACGGCTGGTGAGTGTCACACCTGATGAGCAGCGCTGCATCACCAGCGCTGGATTCCGCTACACCCGTAGTCAGACCAGGAGTACAGCAGCGCTGCAGACAGGGAGTTGCAGTTGCTGGCTGAGCTTTGTAAGTGGTGGACATTACCGAGTAAGTTGCAGCACTGTAACCCCTCACACAGGCGCTGCAAACTTGCAAGTGTAGCCAAGGCCTGAGAGATCCTGCAAGAATGTTTGTTACCACTAAAGATTTGTGCTGAAATAGGACAGGATCTCATCTTTTGCTGGGGAAGATGGAAGGTGCTTGTGTTATGTGAAAGATGTCTCTGCTCAATACAGTCAAAATTTAGCCTAAGAAAGAAAGGGCTTGACACTGTGAGGTGAGTGCTATTCAGCAACTTACAAAAGGTGTTTAATATCTTGGAGGATTGGGCCTAAGAGGGAAAATCCTTGCTGTTTTGAGGGACATGGAGTTTGATGGAGACAATTGCATGGAAGGTGCCTGAGCCATCCTGCTGATACAGGCCCAGACGGTTCAAGGTGGCTAGGGAAACGTGAGGTGAGATGCCACCTTGCAATTGCTTTTGCTTTCCACTACACCATGTTGCATGTTGCAGTCTATGCAGTGGGGGACTGGAGCCCTGTCATGAAAGCCTTATACCCAAGGCTTTTTCAAGTAAAGAAGACTAAACACAAGAAAACCATTCCTAAAATACAAAGCAGACACTGAGTCACTAGATTCAGGCATTTTGTACTTTACATATAACATGAAGAAAAACTCCTGCATGCTCTCTTCCCGTACAGTTCAGCCACAGAGCTAATTTCAAACACAGCCACCCAAATGTCTGCCACACCCAAACCCATACCTCATTATGAGGAACAGCCCATATTTTAGACCCAAATTTACCTCGATCCTGCACGGACTTGGTGTTCTCAATTCTTTTATAGTAAATTGCTCTCATAAGAAATATTGAATCATGAAACACAGGTTAAAGAGCTGTTGCTATGTAATTTCCTCCCTGAGTTCATGTTAGGATGTTATCCCACATTAGGTCTCAGAACTGGGCATACTTACAAACCTCCCTAAACCCCACTGTGTATTAACAACAGCTTCCTTCTTCACAGAGGTTAGACCAAAAAGATAGTTTTACTCTCACAAACACTTACTTGCTAGCCAAAAAGCTCTATTTGCTCCCTCCCTTACAAATCTTGCTTTCTGCAAATGAGCCTTTTTTTTAATAATTAGTATGAGGTAGCTTGCTTGAGCAAATTGGTGACCTGTTGATGTATCCCGCTATCAAGAAAACAATCCACCAACCCCCCCACCCAACCCCATTTGCTTTTAAATATATTTTTTAAAAATCCCCTTTTAATGGAAGTCAATGTTTATAGAATGCTCCTTATCCAGAGGAGCTCAAAGTGCTTAATAAAATGAAATGTTTCCTTATTGAAGAAATGCCGTCACCTCTGAGGTGGAATATGGCAGCCATTCTGTATGAAGAGCAAATTTTCATGTGGAAAAGTGAATGCTAACTATTTTGTGTTCTTCTCCTCTTCCTTTTCAGCCTCAGACCCATACCAGTTGTTTATCCATTAATGGATAGTACCAATTTTCAGTTACTGGCAGTCCATAGGAGCAGTGTGCCTCATTTTATTATAAATATGACTTGTGCATGAAATTTAGGTTGATTGCATTGCCTTTTTTTTATTTAGTTCATGAATCACAAAATGTGCATCATATGATGAGTCCATTTTAAATGATAGACTGATGGGGTGCTTCATACCAAAAATACATTTTGGAGGAGCCACCAAAAATGTTGTGCTTTTCCTGGATTGTGTTTACGTGTCTTCTGTTTGGAACACATATACATGCATGTGTTCCCCTCCCCCCACGTAACTCTCTTCCTTTTGTGTTTCCTGTTAAGCGAGCCTTACCTCCCTGCTTCTGATATAGAAGCTACAGCAGATGCAAGGAGGTGGATTAAGCTGTCAAATTCAGACACCGTCAACTATTGGGATACTTAGTGACTCATATATATATACAGTAGGACTGGTATTGCGTTACACTATCTAATAATTACCCTCCCCTGATAGAAAAAAACTTAAATGTATAAAGCAAGACTAAAAAGACTGGATATGTAAAGAAAGCAAGGAGGTTGATTATCTCAATCTTAATATGTTTTTCAGCAAATTTATTGAGCTCTATAGATTCCATTCATTTGCAGAAATCTTTTATTTCAACATATAATACAGAGCACTGCAGTATTAAAGTGCACTGTGCATCCAAAGAAACAGCATCAGCCAATTTGTATCTAATAATGTTAAATACCTAAGATTATCATAACTGAAAGAGATGAGGAAACTACGTATTTTTCTCTGTTTTCAATTTGTTTGGTATTTGACAGCATTTTGTGTGCAGTCAGTTTCAGTATTTCCCCTGCACAGTCATTCAGTTAGTTTCCCCTGTTGTTTGTGAGTCTTTATGTAGCAGGAAGACAGTGAAAAACATTGTAGAGAGAAACAGAAAAATGTTACAGTAAAACCACAAAAACTGGCAAGGGGATTTTCAGGGGGAGGAAAGGGATTCTGGGCCAGGCTCTACTATCTGAAAAACATTTTAATTTGTTTTTTAAAAAGTGATCATACTTCAACTTGCCCTGCTGCTCAGTTCAACTTCCCCAATCCAGCTCAACTCAATTCAAATAGAGCTACAAGACTGAAGATAAGGCTAAGTGGCCAAACCTACAAGGAAGCTAATCCACTGATGAATTTGCTGTATCCTAAATCCATTACCAAAATTGGTTCATGGAATATGCCTGGTAAAACAGTCCAACTAACAAAACAAATGGACTGAAATAAATTAGATATACTAGGCTTATGTGAGATGAGACAGGTAACACCAGAACAAACATTGTTAACTGGACACATCCTACTATATTCTGGGCCACTAAATGCCAGTGATGTACACAGAGAAGGCATGGGTCTGATACTATAAAGGAGAGCAGCCAAAAGCCTGATAGAATGGGCACCAGTGTCAGAAAGGGTTATAACAGTACGATTTACATCAAAGTTCCAGGAAGTGTCCATTATTCAATGTTATGCTTCAGTAAATCAAGCTAGCCAAGAGGTAGATGGCTAGGGCATACATGGAGAAAGACCCAAATAATATAACAAGACAGGCACTGGACTGGAACCCCCAGGGCAAGAGGCGATGAGGTAGACCAAGGATAACATGGAAACAAAGAATAGCAGAATTAACAGCTATCAAAATGACAAGGGAAGAAGCTAAGACTGCAGTAGGAAACCAGCAAATATGGAAGGCAGTGGTGAAGTCCCTATGTTTTGCATAGAATATAGAAGCATAAGAGACAGATTTCAAGTTGATTGTGGCTCTTTAAGTATAATCAATAGTAATTGTATATGCACAGTATAGCAATCATCATAACAACCTACTGGAAAAATGCATCACTATTGATTGATATGCATCTTGTAATAAGAACATTTGGCCTGTATGGAGCTTCACTGAAGTCAATGGTGCAAGTGTCTTCCCACCCAAATCTGAATGCAGAATTGGGGCCACCCATATATTTGTCTAATACACAAACTTTTGTTTTTATAGGTCCTAACAGTTCAGGAATAGACATATTTTGAAGCAAGGGAAAAATCACTCTTAAAGTCACTTATAGAGAGAGAGGAAGCAATTTTGGGGCAGGGATTATCTTTACATTATACCTGTATCTAGAACTAAGACACTGTGGGCACTGATTCCTAATTGGGTTCTCAAGTTGTTACAGCAATGCAAATAATGGTTATAATAATAACAACTGTAAATGATCTTTCTTTTACAGTACTAGAACCAAGGTCAAGCGGCTTATTGGTACAGGTGTCTCCAAGCAAAACACTCATTGATCTTCATTTTATGTTATTGTATTTCTCTAACAGTTTGTGGTTATCAAGAGTTTATTGGCACTGAGGAGGAATGGCAAATAATGGAACGAACTTGCACAGATGTACCTGGCAGGAGAATTTGGTCCTAAGGGACAAATGCATACCTGATGTTGTTTGGTTTCACTCCAATTAACTCAGTGGGGTGGCTCCAGTTATACCAGGTTTGACTTTGACTCTCACTCATTGGTGTTTAAGAATACCATTGATACTGGTGGGCATAGTAATACAGTCTATGGCAATCTGCACTTGTTGGTGGAGTTTTGTTGGATAATATTCCAGTGAAACTTGATACAACTGAGGTATCAGCAATATCAATTGCTCACAATCTATTTTTGCTTGATATTACTGTTGCCCTTTCTCGCCTGAGCAGTTAGCCAATATTCAATGTTTTGCGGGTCATCTCCATTGGAAGGAGAAATTGATGAGAGTCTGGTATTCTTTTGGAGTTTCCAGTTTATTTACAAAGAATGTACACAGAATCCTGCTTCCTTGAACACAGTAAGATCAAACAACAGGACACAGTTTCCATGCTCACGTTTCCAAACTTGCCTTTAGACAGGGCTGGCTCCAGGGGTTTGGCCGCCCCAAGCAGCGCGCACAAAAAAAAAAAAGAGCCGCGATCGTGATCTGTGGCAATTCAGCAGGAGGTCCTTCACTCCAACCGGGGGTGAGGGACCCTCCGCCGAATTGCCGCCGAATACCTGGACCTGCCGCCCCTCTCCAGAGTGGCCACCCCAAGCACCTACTTGCTAAGCTGATGCCTGGAGCCGGCCTTGCCTTCAGCCCTCTATCCAAAAAACTCTCTCTTGGTTTTCTCTCAGGGCCACACTATAAGTCCTTCTCTTGCCATCTCCTGATTTTCTACTTGCTTTCTGGCTACTTCTTTACTGCTTCTGATACACATTTCTGCAATCAAAATTAATCCCTAGCCCTCATATTTGTATTCAGTGTAGTCTTTGGGCAGTGGCTTCCACTGTTTCAACTATTACTAAACAACAGGGCATTTACTTGTTCCCTCATTTAGCCTGAATGGGAGGTAGTTATCATGCCCAACAGCTCCTGTGAGATCTGTGACTGCCCACAGATTCAAGATGTGCTTGCTAGGAGCCACCCAACCTCCAGCATAATATTAAAAACATTTGGGAGTGGGGGAGCCACAGTAATACTTTCTGAAAAACATACATAATGATATCTTCCTGCTATGAAGGTTATAAGGTTTGTTTTTAAAGTGTTTGAGAATCAAAGATGCAAGGGACAGATATCCTGGAAATGCAGTTTTATTATTATTTCTCATTTGTAATTTCACCTTTTCTTTGGGCTAAATTCTACCACCCTTACTACCTCACTCACACCAGCATAAATAAGGGGTAATTCCACTAAATGAAATGGAATGACACTAGTGTAAAGATGGTGCAAGTGAGATCAGAATCAGAGTCAAGCACCTATATTGAGATGCTCTATGGGCCAACTTCTCTGTTGAGCCCCCCACAAGGTGTACAGGTGATTCTGTGTTGACCCAGGGGCCAACATGGTATCTAGTATAGGTTAGATCTAGGTCTACTCTAACCTATGGCAGCTGCTCACAGCCACCAATGAGATGCTTTGCAGTCTAGAAGCTAGAGTGTAAAACACTTCATTGTCTTCTATTCCTGCATTACAACAAGGCTGAGCTGGCTTTATGGCCTTTCTACAGCAGCTCAGACATCATAGAAGGGCCTCTTTGGGGCCACAAACTGGATCTTCTGCATAATTTTCATAACCCGTGCTGCAGTCATCAGTTTGGTCCTTTATAAAAATACAATTTTTTTCATTCACCTGAACAGTTAAAGAGACATCATCAACTTAAAAGTCACATTTCTGTTTGACTTATTGCTGTTACATGTAATCCCTAAGGTTTCTATGTCAGCAAGAGATTGGAGAAGAAAACATGGTTTCATTTATTTTTTGAGGTATGTATACTTTGTGCAATTGACAGCATGTCATGCTCACCATTTCTGATATATTATAGTCAGATAGTGACTCAGTTTCCCCTGTGGTGCAGGTCTTTCACACAGAAACAAGGAGGAGAAAAAATAGCAAAGAGCAGCTGTAAAACCACAGCCATTTCCAGTGGATTTTGAGGCAGGTGTAATACCTGAAACCACACAAGCCATTTTGAAATTAGGTCCATTTAAAAATTAGTGTTCCTTTTATTTAGTCATCTCAAGATTCACTGGAGCAGCTGAAGGACCAGAAAATCAAGGGAAATTAAAATGTTACATTATTACTACTGTATATAATACAGTAGAACCTCAGAGTTACAAACAGCTCAGGAATGGAGGTTGTTTGTAACTCTGAAATATTTGTAACTCTGACCAAACTGTTATGGTTGTTCTTTCAAAAGTTTACAACCGAACATCGACTTAATACAGCTTTGAAACTTCACTATGCAGAAGAAAAATGCTGCTTTTAACCATCTTAATTTAAAGCACTGAACAGTTTCCTTACCTTGCCAAATCTTTTATTTAAACTTCTCTTTTATTTTTTAATTTTTTTAGTAGTTTACGTTTAACAGTACTGTATGTTTTTTTGTCTCTGCTGCTGGTTGATTGTGTACTTCTGGTTCCAAAATAGGTGTGTGGTTGACCAGTAAGTTCATAACTCGGGTTTGTAACTCTAAGGTTCTACTGTAAATGTACAGTATATTTCTCTCTTTCTCTTTCTCTCTTTTAAAATCTCAGCTTCTCTGGCTTGATTGTTGCCTCTTCATTACATTCTTTAATTCTCATTCATTTATGATATGATTATGCTTTTTAATGCAGGTGAAATACTACTTCGACTGGACACGACATACTATATTGGACAGATGGCTACTTTTCTTTCTGTAATGGTACCTCAGAATGGGCTCAAACCTGCTCTAAATGAATGTAATGGCAGTTTTTCCTTTATATTCAAAGAAAGCCGAATAAGGCCCCAGAACAGTATCTTTCAGAAAAGCCATAACATATCCCTTCCAGCAGATGTTAGTTAATATGATCAGCTCTGTAAAGTTTTGATTCTATAAATATCCCCAAGTATGAATAAATAAATACCCCCTAAAACCTGGCCTGATCTCACTGCTGGTTGCCGATTGTCCCTCTCATACAGGCTTAATTATTACTGACCTCCTTTGTGTCTCACAAAGGGATAGTAATTTTCAAAGCACTTAATCAAAAGGGCTTTCCTCAAAATTCTTGCCCTTCTGTACAATTCAAAACACAGCACAGAGCAGCAAAATACTTAAGAGAAGGAAAGAGATTAAGTGGTAGTAAACTTAGGATCGATTCATTGTGGTAAAGTGAAGCCCCAGCATTTCAAAAGCCTTCGAAAAGTGAAAGAAAGATGAAGCAATGTATAGTTTATTTATTCCCTATTAAATATAGGGTTGTAGGATGATCTTTCTACACTGATGATGACGATGTATCATGTTTGTGACACATCAAAGCTTGAAGGTTGTGTTTCACTACCACATAAGGGTTGCCTTGGTGATATAGACAGTATTTCAGATTTTTTCCAGTAGAAATATGGTAATTCACAGACCATTAAATTTAACAGACCATATTTTAAAAAACTTGGGCTTTCGTGCATACAAATAACTATTGGAAGGCAGTGTGAGTGAAAAAAAAACACAATAGTGAGATTATATATTGCTAACATGTTTTGATTTACCAACTATGAAAACAGGATCTTCAGAGCTAGATTTTCATAGCTGTCCATAAATTATGGATATAATTACCATGATTGAACATTCACTTGCAGTAACAGCTCAAACACGTGGCCAATTAGAGGTATAACTGGTAATTTGCATATGCAGTTACTGAGAGTGTCAACAGAACTGTAATAATTTAATGCATACTATGCATGCCAAAATAGTGTAAATCTGGTCATTTGTTATGATGTCCATCAGTCCTGGAGGAAACTGGCCACAAACTTGATGGGACTGGTATTCTCCTTGGCCCGGATTCCCAAGTTCAGCCAATTTCCTCATGGATCTGGTTCTCTACTTTAGTGTTTCTTAACGACCGGTCCGTGGACCATGACCAGTGCCTGAGATCTCCTTGACACAGTTTAGAAAGGCAGCAAGCCAGTCCCTGGTATTAAAAAGGTTGAGAAATACTGCTCTAGTTGTTGTAAGCATCTTTCCCTATTTGCACAGCTTCAGATTAGCCATTTTAAAACATAGCTGCAGAAGCTGGACATTGCTTTTCCCCTGTAGCTGAATTCCAGTTTAACTATTTCCAAATGAGCATCTTAAATTGGTACAGTTGGATGACAATGATTCAGATTTGTCATCTAAGGCTGGCAGTGTGACTCACAGACTATCAATTTGCTAATGAAAGTTCCCTGCATGTCCTGGAATGAACCATCGCCTCCAGATGCACTAACCAAAGGTGAAGCTTTCGCTTCAGCATCACAAGACTGTGGCTTGAATTTGTGATGTTAATGTACCACAGTTCTTTGGTGAGAGACAGGAGGAAAAAAAAAATCTAACTTCTATATTCTGTTTGCTTCCCTCGAGCTCTGTAGACAGTTTGGAGCATAGAAAGGGTATTCAACTCTGCACTGGACCACACCAAATAAATAAAATATGTTTAAAGAGTACATTAACCACCTAGAAATGAGTAAATAACCTAGAAGAGGCCCAACCCCTGTCTGCACTCTTTGGCACTCCACATCAATCCACCACCTAACCAAAGATGATGCTACTAATCACACAGACTAAACAAAAATAGGAGAAAGATACTCAGATTGGATTTGATTATTAGAAATTGCTCATGTGCCTTGAAAACACGTTTAGAATGAAAATAGTCCTGCTCTGTTGACTACTTAATTGATAAGGTACAGCCAGAGCCAAATTATATTTAATTACAATAACATTAATTACAGGAAGTAGGAAAAGAAGACACCTTAGTAAACAGAGTTGTACAAGATAATCATAACACCTGAAACCATGGGAAAACTCAGCTGGTTTAGAGTTTTTTTAAGAACTTGAAATGCAGATCAGGTTCTTGGACCTCTCAAGAGAACTTGGGCCAATATTATGTGAAGCCAGTGAAAGTTTGGCATCTTAGGCTTAGAACTTTGGGGTTCATTTCAGCCCTAACACTCAGGAGGATGTGAATTTGCAAGAATTAAACCCAAGGCAATGTTTACATGAATCTCACCAAACCCACCAAGTGTCTCTTGGCCTAAATCTGTTTGAGCGATTCAGATGACCTCTAAATGATTAGACAATTGAAATTGAGCCAAGATTTATTTTTTTTGCTATTTTATTGAGTTTTAATCAAGGCACAGACAATGAGATCTAAAATATTCCCTGCCCCCTTTTTTTGTCAGTTGGAAGAGCCAATATCCCCTGTGTAGTTTCAGCTTTCACAAATGCCACAATCTTGTCAGCATATTGCATAGCTTTAGGTCCTGTAACATCTGTTTTGTCTGTTCTTGCAATCACTTCAAGCTTCTTAAAATTATACTGCTTATAGTGGGTTGGCCCTCATGATTGATTCCTGTAGACTTCCATTTCCTCTTTCAGGGGCCCTTTACAACTGCTCCTCGGAGGAATGTAGGAGAAAACCAAAGGGAAGCTATGTCATATGCATTATTTCCTTGATTAGATCATTATATGCTACAAAGTAAACTGTCCCTCATGAAATCCAGCAAAAGACTGGCAGAAAAGTCGCAGAACTCCATCCTGAGCCCCTATAAGGCAGAAGTACTGACCTTTCTAACTAACCACATAGCCATAGGGCACATATGATTGAAATTACGTTAAGCCATCCTTTAATTTAGATAAATAATCAATTGAATGGGATCAGCTTTGTACAGATACCACACTAAACCTATTCACATAGGTAAACTCTGTGAAATGAGAAGACATCTGCCACACCGATGTGCTGCCATCTCCTTCCTTGTTTAAAATGCTAAAAACAGTGTAAACTCCCCATCCCCTGAATATAACTCAACATGATCTAAACCTAGCAGCCTCTAAGGTTTAGAATAATTATGCAGGCAATGAATGTTTCCTGAAAAACTCTACTAAACACCGTCAAGTTTAAGGATGTGGAAATTACTTTAACTTGTAATAGCATCTCATTAAATTAGCTGACCAATTAGAGGGGGGCCTTTGAAATTTGATCCTTAATTAAATATAGTGACTAATAATATATGGCACTGTTAGGTTATTGGTCATAGATAGTTTGCTTTTGAATTATGTTACATACCATTACAACTGCAAATACCTTTTCTATTGAGAGGATATGGTAAAACATTCAGAGTATATAACTGTCAAGAGCAGCATTTGGAGTGGATAATAGTTTTAATTACTTGCAAAACCCTGAATGCAGAGATCTGAGATTTTCATCATGATGGATAAATATAATGCCATAGTTTTCTTCTTCAATAAATGTATCTTTTAATGGTCTGCACACACTCCTGTAATTTATCCTACATAACCTAGTAATTATGAACAACACAGAAGATCAGAAGACAAAGTAGGTACCACAGCAATGTTAAAGTTGGAATGGAATGGAGTCTAGTGATTAGAAAGAGAACTGGGAATGAGGACTCCTGGGTTCTATTGCATTCACAGTTACGGGGTTCTGTTTGCTGAGTTTCTATTGTTTGCTGCAGAGCTTTGTACATAATTTGGATCCAGATTTTCTTCAGTGTGTGCCTGATGCTGCCCCAGTGGACAGGCACAAGTCAGGGATTTGCACACATAGGTATTGGAAATGCTGCCTTGCAGCTGTTACTGAGACCACATGAGTCCTGTCCCCTTGCCTAGCCTGCGTAGGGGTGTGTGAGCTGGATGATGCCAGAAGTATCTACCTGCTTCTTTTAAGGGATTTTAAAAATGCCTGCAGCTTCCATTGAAGTCAACTGGCCTATGAAAGTCATGTCCTGGAACTAAGAAGTCCTAGGCCAAGTTCAGAGGTGATATATCAAGTGATATAAGGCAAACCCTTCGGTCTCATCAAGACTGCCTTAGGCCTACCCATGGATTTACTCATGGGTCAGCATAAGGGATCTTAAATTGGTATGAGTAACTCACATACTGAGGAACTGGAAGAAGGGAGATGTTAAAGTAGGGGTGTGTAATTTATACATTTTGCACCCACCTATTAGATGCTTTTGTGCTACCCTCTTGTCTTCTGGGATCTCGGCATGTGAGTTACACTACCTTAGGCTTTTACTAGGCCAAAAGAGATAATATGTAACAGTGTGTACATGGGAGGAATAAGTAAAACCTTGGTATGGGAGTGGGAAAGTAAGTCAATCTAAGTCCAGAAGGAGTCTAAGGTGGTGTAACATGCACATTGTTGGGGCAAGAAGAAGAAGAATAAAATTGCAGTTTGAAGCCAGGAATAAGTGTGCATGTAAGCCTTCATTAAAATTAGTCAGTGAAATGTCTGGGGGGGAAAGCCCTGAAAGAAAGACTGAGGATCTAAATGGAAGGTCGAAGCTTGTGATTTGGGTGCGAGGTGATTATTTTATTTTCAACTATGAATCAGAAAATAGATAAGGAGAGAATCTTTGGTAACAATATTACGCAGGCATCATTTGACACCACACAGTCTTTAAGTCTCCCACTGTAATGTAGTTGGTCCATAAAAAAAAAAAAGCAGCAGCATAGCACAGGAGAATGCAGCATAGATTGTGAAATATCTCCAGTAGCCATAAATTGTTGGGTAGCTGTCTTTGCCAGCTACCCAAATTACATATGGGATTTTAACAGCATTGTTTAGTTAAAGCAAATCTGGGGTCAAACATTTTATTGCCTTGCATCTTAGAAAGGAAAATTTAACATTGATGTTGAGTGTTTTTTGGTAGGGTGGCTCCAGTAATGGATATCTTTGGTCTGACATAATTACAGAAAAATGACCTGGGGAAATGAGTATGAAACATTGTTATATTGGTCTTTTTATTTTTACTGTGGGTGGATTTCCTTATTTTATAAGGTTGCTGTGTGATAGTTTTCCATTTTAGCTTCCAAGTTTCCATTAAGAAGCATAGCTGCCTGTGCTAGGTCAGGTAAGCTACCCACAAACATTCTGCCAAACAGGATAAAATTAAGGCTATTTTGTCTTGGAGTTACTAGTCACTCATAGTATTCGTCTCTGGAGCTAAGCTCACACAAAATCAAATTCTTCAGTGTTGCAAGAGGAATGAAGAGATGGTAGGATAGACAGTTTTCCTTACTTACCTTGCAATTACAAGATTGATACACGCAATGAAATTTCAAGTGATTCCTTGGCCAATTTTTACCAAAGAAAATTCTGGAAGTGATTTGACAAGAATAAATATGAAGAAATATCAGGTGCTTTCCAACAAAGTTTGCAACATGCTTGAAATTCTTTGTTGGTACACACAGGAGGGGGAACACCTGAGGGATTTCTTCTCCAGATTTGAGAAGTTCACTTGAGAGTTCTCAGATGTGTCTAAGTATCTGGTGCCAGCACTGAAAAACAACCTTCAGAAAGTTAGTATCAGTCCATTCATATAATTGTATTTCCTGACTATAGACAACACTATGAATTTGCGTAATCGGATGGAGAGCATCAGTTTTTTAAGTTGCTGGGAGGATATCAGAGCTATTGGTTTTGAACATTTTTAAAAATTATTCTTAGTGGGTAGACTATATCAAAAATAAATTTGAAGGGACCTTCTTTGTCTGTGATATTCCCCAGTTATTATTATTCCTTGCATAATTATAAAAATGGCTTTGACCAGCACTTGATTAGTATACAACATATTCCATGGTCCATATCTCTGACATGTGCACACTTTTACGTGTACTGATTTAAAACTGTCAGTATGAGATAAGAGAGCTAGAGTGAGGAAAGCACTTGGGCCCAAATAGTTTAAAATGTTCAAAATGTACACAAATTCATAGACTCAGACTTAAAGGCCAGAAGGGACCATCATGATCATCTATTCCTGCACATTGCAGACCACAGACCCTCATTCACCCACTTCTGTAATAGATCCATAACCTTTGGCTAAATTATTGAAGTCTTGATTTGAGGACTTCAAAGTTACAGAGAATCCAGCATGCAATCCAGGCCCCATGCCACAGAGGAAGGCAGAAAACCCCACAGTCTCTACCAATCTGACCTGGGCGGAAATTCCTTCCCAACCTCAAATATGGTAACAAATTAGACTCTGAGCATGTTATCATGACCGACCATCCAGACAGCTGGGAAATAATTTTTTTGTAGTAACTCAGAGCCCTCCCCATTCAGTGCCCCATCTCCAGCCATCGGAGATATTTGCAAATAGCAGTCGTGGATGGGCCATATGCTATTGCAGGCAATCTCATTGTACCATGCCCTCCATAAACTTATCAAATTCAGTCTTGAAACCAATTAGACTTTTTGCCCCCCCTACTTCCCTTGGAAGGCTTTTCCAGAACTTCATTCCTCTGATGGTTATAAAACTTTGTCTAATTTCAGACCTAAACCTGTTGATGGCAGTTGAGATCCATTTGTTCTTGTGCCAATATTAACCCTTAATTTTCTCCTTCTCTCTCATTTCCAACTGATAAATCTTCATCTTATAGCAAAAATTCTTGTTAGTGCCTAAGTGCATGACTTAGAACTTTGTACTATTAATTTTCATCCCATTTCTACTCCAGTTTTCAAGATCATCCAAATCTTCTTGTATGATATTCTGGTCCTCTGCCTTCTTGGCAATACCTTCCAACTTTGTGTCATCTACAAGTTGATTAGCACAGTCCCACTTTTTGTGCTAAGGTCATTAATGAAAAAGTTAAATAAGATTGATCCCAAGACCAGTCCTTGAGGAACCCCACTAGTAGCCTCTCTCCAGTCCTGACAGTTCACCTTTCATTATGACATGTTGTAGTCTCACCTTTAATCAGTTCCTTACCCACCTTTTCCCAAATGCCTTACTGAAATCCAGGTAGATTAGATTTACTGCATTTCCTTTGTCTAGAAAATCTGTATCTTCTCAAAGAAAGAGATTAGGTTGGTCTGGCACAATCTGTCTTTTGTAAAACCAAGTTGTATTTTATCCCAGTTACTGTTTACCTCTATATCCTTAACTACATTCTCTTTCAAAATTTGTTCTAGGACCCTGAATACAACTGAGGTCAAACTAAAGAGCCTGCAGTTTGGGGAATCACTGTCTGCCCCCCTTCTTAAAAATAGATACTGTATTTGCAATTCTCAGTCATAAGGTATGACCTGCAAGTTGATGGATTCATGAAAAAAAATCCTTGCTATTGGCTTTCCAATTTAAAGTGTCAGTTCATTTAATATGCTTGCAGGGAGATTATCTGGGCCCATCAATTTGGTCCGACTAAACTGTCAGAGTTTGACTGAAATTCATTCGAGACACCTGAGATAACACTCCTAACTCCTGCATATATATTGGGATTTTAAAGGACTACAAATGGTCAAGATTTTTATTTTACATAATGCCTGAAATACAATTTAAAAAAGAATCCCAAACCTTCATATTTCTAAGATAATGTTGAAATCTTTCTCTGGTATTTGTACAATTGTAATAACTTCTGCTTAAAAGTTACACACTGGTCATATTTTATTAATTGTTTTTTGTTTTAAACCAATTCAGATTCAGGTATGGTGTTGTCTTGGTGGGACCAATGATATTTTGTTTATGAATACCATAAGCATATTGCCAAAAAACAATTTGAAGTAAGCTACTTCTGATCCTATGCAGCAAACGGTTAGATGTGATTTGCTTCAAAAGTGAGCAAAGAATCTTTTGCTGGAGATCACATCACCCAAAGAGGAATTTTCTGCTGAGGCAGATTTATGTATTGAAAGACTCAAAACTAACAATCCCCCTTGTACCTATTTTATTCCTTATTGCTGCTGCTGCAAAAGGGGTATTATCAAGGAATTACTTTCATGAATAAAGCAGATCTGCTGGTTGCTATGTATGCAAAGAAACCTTGTAACTTTCAAACTTATAAAAGAGAAAAAGAATAATACTTTTGAAGATAATGGTATTACTTTAATTCAGCAAAAACAACCCCAAGATATCCCATGAATATATAATAATTGTAAAGACCATCTAAAATGAACGCTCACTGTAAAACTGAAGGGATTTCACCCCCACTGTAACTTAAATGATCACCGTAGATCAAGATGACTTTCTTTATGCCTGTTTTGCAAGGTCTGAAAAATTGGTTTCATGTGCAAGTGCTTTTTTTTATTTCATTGAACTTCTGTTCTTTAGCACCATGCAACTTCATTTCAACCTCTAGGAAGTTCAAGGGCTTTACTTTAACCTCCTGATCATTTTATGGTGAGTTGGTGAGTTTCTAGTTCCCTCTTTGTGCTGCAATATTGGGTAGTTCCCAGTTAGTGGTGAGAAAGAGAGAAACATCAAAACCAAAGGGATCGCACACAGTTTGTTCCAGGCATTTGCTGCTGGCTCAGGAACAAAAATTATAGGGGAACTTTGCAACTGCTTTTACAAAGTAGATGTTACATAGTTTAAATAACCTGCTGAAAATGGACAAAACCATTCTTTAAAAGGTAAAACATGGTTTACTATCTTCTCAGTAGCATGTTAGAAGATGGTATGTACCTTAAGAAAACTGTGTAGCACACTTGTTTTTCCTGTCTGTATGAAGCTTGGTTAACATTCAGCTCAAATCACAAGTAAAGTAAAAGTGCTTCCTCTTTAAAAAGTTCTTTGTTATAAGATGACAGGACTGTGGCCAACTCTCAACTCCATTATAAAGTTATTATTCATAATGCACATAAGCAAAAATGCACAGCAGGATGTGGGTTATTGGGAGATAGCCACATGCCCAGTGGCTTTGCTTTCATACCCTTGATGTTAATTTAGGGAAGTCTGTGATGAAACTCCCACTTATTTCAGTGGGAGCAGACTCAGGCCTTTAGATCACAAACACACATGAGCTGCTGCACCTTACTGTGATTACAAAATTACTTTTAAACACAAAAGTCAATAAACAATTATAAGAAAACCCCCAGAACAATATGATGGATATATTGATTTAACTCTTACAGATAAGGAGGGAAAATCTTTTTATAATTGTACTAAAGCTGAGAAAAGATCAGAATTTCCATATTGCAGGAAATTCTGATATTTTAACATTTTTTTCATCTTGGATTGGGACAAAGAATTGAAAATGGTAAAATGTTTCACTTTAGTATTTTTGATCAAAGTAAAATATTTTGCTATTCCTGAATTCAAATGTTTTGATTGTTAACCTGCAGCCACATGACTCCTGGGAGGCATCATGTGGCTCCATCATGTGAAATGTAGCCTGGCAGGGAAGCCTGGCCCACTGAAGAGAATGGGGGTATGAAACACACGAATGACAACTCACACGAAGCAATGAATTTAAGGAATAAGGAAATGAATTTTAATATTCAACTGATCTGAAATGAAGCATGTTGATTGATTGATTATTTTGATTCAGATTCAATGGCTCTGAAATGGAAAACAAAAAAAATTATGCAAAAGCAGCAGAAACTACATTTTCCATCAAAAATCATTTTGACAGAAAATTCCTGACTTGCTCGAAAAAGTATTCTATTTATTTTAATGGAGATAGGCCCACGTAGTTGTGAGAGACAGACAATCATGATTGCTTTAACCCAAGGATAAAGGGGACAGATTAAGGGTATGTCTGTACAACAAAAGCTGTGCATGGTCTAGTCTACCTTAGCTAACTTGAATCCAGCTACTGCAGGTATCAAAAACAGTGAAGATGGCACAGTCTTCAGAGCAGATTAATGCGTCAAGTACGTAACCAGGATCTATGCTGGACATATAGTACCCATGCTGAAGCCCATATTGTGCTCTCTTCACTGTTATTGTTAACCACTCTAGCTGGATTCAAGTTAGCCAATGCACAGCTTTTGCTGTATAGACATATCCATAGCCTATGATGATTAATGCTTACAGTATGAAGGCTTGAAGGGTCAAGAGATTGGTAATGTGCTATGAAATCTCTCATATCTATGTTGATGCTTAAAATTGGGCCCAGTTCAGCAGCGGCCAAAGTTTGTCATGGCTGTTTTTGGACCATATGAAATAAGACAGTGGTCTCAATGCATTTCTCAAAGGCAGGCGGGTTCACAAGACAAAAAAATACAGTGTAGCCACAGTGGCGTGAGTACAATCATGTCTGAGATGCTACGCGTGTACTTGGCACAACTTTTTATGAGGTTTGAAAACGTTTTGTAAACTACTGTAAAGTTATTTCTTGTGCCTCTGCACTTCCTGGTTTCAGGCAGAACAGGAATTGGAAATACCAGTATGCTGTGAGAAAGGCTACATCTGATCTCAGTGAAACAAGGAAGTACTGAAAAATCTCATGACTATCTGTTTTTATGAGATTTTCAGACCAATTTTCAATTTCCAGACTGAAGAGATTTGGATGAGATCAGATACATTTTGGAAAAGCATCTGAACTTCTGAAAGAATATTGGAATTGAACCCCCAAATCCTTGCTGTTCACCCTCTCTTGTGTTGGTAAATGTATATAAAATAGTTTTACTTTGGGGGGGAAAAAAGAAGGTTAAAACAGTGCACAAATCTGAGATGTGCCTGAAAGCATCATGGAGTTAGGAATATATCATGAATCTGATTCTTCCACTGATTACAGCAGTATAAATAAAGCATAAGTCCATTGAGTAAACTGTCTTAAGTGAGAGAAGAATTCTGCCCTACCTCATTAATGCCAGGAAGTCAAGTCCCAGACACACTGGGCCTAATTAATTCATGGTATAACCTGCATTTGCTTCAATGACCTTGTATTAGGGATGAATTTGGTCCGCTAATCTTTGCTTTACTCCTCTCTTCCTTTAATCACTGGCTTCAGATACTGCAATAGCTCTGTTTATAATGGTAATTCTGTGTTGGGATAGTGTTTATGGTTATGGTGGCTTAGCCTAGCTCAGCCATATCTGTTGTTTATCTGCAAAGCAAAGCTAGACTTCCAAGGCTAATATTGATCCTATGTAATTTAGGACTTTAAAATAAAGTTGAGACCTGTTTTTGCTCATTAAAGAAACAGATGTGTTGAAGGGTGATATAAAGTTTGGATAGGAACCTTTAAGCATTTTATTGAACTTTAAAAACTTTTATAGACTTTGCCACCAACCTGAACCAGGTTTGAAGATGCATGAGAAATATGAATGAGTCACTTTCCTTTTCAACCCTAAGTTTATAGCTTCTTTTAATTATATGTAAATCAGTATCAAACTACATTTATTTTCTTACGTGTAACATCACAAATTTAAAATAAAACCTTTTTGTGTATAAGTCATGGCATGGTTATGTGAAATTATGTATTCAGTTTGCTAAATCACAAGAAGATGGGAAATCAGTATCAAACTACATTTATTTTCTTACGTGTAACATCACAAACTTAAAATAAAACCTTTTTGTGTATAAGTCATGGCATGGTTGTGGGAAATTATGTACTCAGTTTGCTAAATCACAAGGAGATGGGAAATTATGTACTCAGTTTGCTAAATCACAAGGAGATGGGAACTTTCAAGGGACTGGATTGAAGTGACACAAAAATCAGGAAATGACCCCTGCGATGAGATTTCAGAGGCGGTAGATTAGAAACAATGTGTTCTTACAACTTCTGTAACTTTGGGACATACCATCCAGAATGAAAAATAGGGGTAGTGAAACCTGACATCTGAACTATAATGAGCAGTGATTTAGTTGAAGATTACTACAAAGAAAAGATTTCTGTATGTGCACAGTTCAGAAATGAAAGCAAGCTACAGCTGATTCTCATTGTTCAGGCTGGTACTGAAAAGGAAGTCTTCAACCCACTAGACAAATTCAGAATACTGAATTGGAATCACTGGGAGTTTTGTTCAGCCAGCGAATCCTGTGTCTGTTAGATAGCGTGCTCAAGCCAACCTCTCTGTGGTCAGAGAGTGGTGTGGAAGGGAAGCTGCTCTCCATACTGAATAGTGTCTTTGTTCGTCCTGCCGCAGCAGTTACATTCTGCAGGCCCTGCAGATACAACAGTGGCTGTATGAGAACGGAATGGAAATGAGACTCTGGCTCCCTCCAGAAGTCTTGCTTCTTTTCCATTAGAACTGCAAAGGAATGTTGGCAGCTAGAAAAATAACCCTTCAGCTGGAGCAATGTTTTCATTTCTCTGAAACTTTATTGAGTCAAACGATTTGACAAAATGAAAGTAAATCTAATTGTAGATGAGCACCTATGTACCTTGTTACTTTGCAGAATGGAACAAAAGTTTCTGACAAATTAAAGGCAGAAATTATACAGTGTCATAAAGGCTACCTTCAAGCAGGTCGGTTTGAATGAATGTTATATTTAGCAGAATTCGAATGCCTGCTGAGCTGACCTATGGGTTAAACAATTACTTTGGTACCTGCAACTCAAATTACAAGTTAAACCATTAACCGCTGACCTGTACACCTGTTGCAATCTTTTTGTGGGTAGAAAAAATGTGTTTGGAAAGAAAGTGTTCATAAAACAACCATCATTTTCTTTTTTCCAAGATAGGATATATTGTCCTCATGGCACAATCAGATCATATCATCTTTTAACTGGATGTGGACTGTAGTTGTGCAATACACCATTGCTGCTTCTACTGCTGAACAGTAGGATCTGGCTTCCTTTTTATAACTAATTCTGTCTTCTAGAATCCAGTTTAGAAATCCAACATTTTGAGAGCGTTTTCAGATACACTCACAAACAGATACTTTAATATTCAGTGTGAAATTCTGAACAGTCAGAACTATCTTTAAAAATGGATCATCAGGACAGTCCCTTCAAGAAACCAGAACTGAAGAGCAAATGTGAAACATACAATCTGAGATATTAAAACTGAAGTATATGAAACCAATTTTTAGACGATTATTGGTGGGTGTAGTTTTTTTTTCCTGACATGCTTTGTGTAATAGCAAAGGCAACATTTATTGTACCATGTTATTTTCAATAGATACTTCAATCTTTTCACAGGTACCTGCTGTTTTGATCTACTCTGCCCTTGTTCTATTCATCATACAGCTATGATGTGTTTGTTTCTACTTTTTAATGTGCTTGCTATGATATTTCTAAGAACTTATTATTTTAAGTTCCTAGATCTATACTGGTTGGAAGAACTTACATGGTTTCCTTTAAGAACTGAGTATTTCAAAGAACATGGCCATGAAAGGGAATGGAAAATGTTAGGGCTTAATCTTGGAAACAGTTACGTTATTAGTTCTTACTCAAATGAGTAGTCCCACTGATGTAAACAAACACAGGATGCAGGACAGGCCTCTTACTTCCTAAGAGCTCCATCATGGGCCCAGCTGTGTGCCTGTGCAGGGGAGTATAAGGAGCCCTCTTACTCCTCTGCATGGGCTGTTTCAACAGAGTCTTTGCCAGAGAGACAGTAGCCACTGGGCAGCCACGAAGTAGCCACCAAAGTTGAGGGCCCTCTCTAACATGCAGGAGGTGCTCAGCTTCTCACAGTATCAGATCCTTAATGGTGAATTGCAAATCTACACAAGTTTCTGCAGGAAATATTACTGGAATGAAATCTTTTTTAATTAGAGGTGGATGAAGCATTTGAGGGGCATTTTTCCCTTGTCACTAAATATTGCTAGTGTCAATGATTATGAACAAAGATTTTGAAGCTGGGAGGGAAAAGTTTCCAATGGGGTTTCTATCACACTTAAAAGGCACACACATGGATCCAGATTTTCAAAGGGAGTTAGTATATTAGATTATGAATTCTGAATCTCTCTCATATAGTGACCACAACTGTGCTTTGTGCCAGCACTGCACAGAGCCTTATACAGATTGTTTATTCTAGTCTGCACTTGAACATATTGGCCTAAATTAATCCCGGCTGTGTATTAAAACTAGCGCTGCATGCACATTTTGTCACCATCTGTACAGAATTTGGCCCATTCTGACCAGCACATCTGAATAACATAAATCCTAAGACTCACTTAGCACCAGCTGAAATAATAAAATAAATAAATGACAAATGTCAATTTTAAAATGTACATTCAGACATTCTTTGATCTCTAGAGTAAAGCAAGAGGACTTTCTGCATTTACTCTTAAAATCAGATGCATAAAGAATGCAATTTGCATTGAAAGCGAATGCAGAATAAAGGAAAAACATTCTTTATATAGACTGGTGAAATCAGCAATATGCCTAAAGATAACTTCAAAAAGTTATCAGCATTGCATACTGTAGCAGAGGTTAACAACTTTATTTACTTATTAACTCTTGAATTATTTTCTGCACTGCTTACTTACCTAGATGCTAGGAAAGTAGGACAAAGCCTATCCTTTAGTTACTTACCAGCATACCCACCAATGGCACACTAGTTATTTTTAACTAGGTCCAATCATAACTCTGTTGAGCTGTGGGTGGGGCTTTTATTTGCTTTGTTGTTAGAACAGTAATGAGGTGGGGTCTTATTCACCCACTAGCTGGGACCCTACAATTCTGAATGCTTCACTGTTTATCTAGTGACTGTACTAGTATGTGCTGGGTTGGATGATGTTTACCCAAATCCTGGTCCACTGACAACTAGGTGTGGCTTTATTGGACTGTTGCTCACACAATTTTGACAAAGAAGCTCAATTTTGTATTAGCTGCAATACTTAAAGACATTATAGAAGGAAACACACAAGGACGAACTAAAACTTTATTTATACTAACTGGAAATGTTTTGCTTATGGGAATTTTATCTGGATTTAAGGACCAGAGGCCGGAAATTAGGTGTTAGTGACAGAGACAAAAATCTATTTTTGTTAACTATGTGGGCAACAGTTAAATAAAGGGAACATCTGTGTATCATGCAGTGCTATGCTGCATCTAATTACACCATCATCTTGTTCGAGGCTAAATTAGTGACTAGGAGCACAGAGCATATCCTCAAACTGACAGGCTTTAAGACCTCCTTCTCCAAGCCTAACACATAGTGAGAGGGAAAAATAAAACTTCCTGTTTCATATTTAAAATAGGTATTGACTCATAACTGTAGTTGTCGTGAGGGTGAAAGAGACATTGAGTAATCTAGTTCTTGCAGCATTCTGTGTTTAAGGCTTCTGCTTAATAATATTGGAGGAAATTTTGTCAAACAGGGGCTCACCTGCAGTGAACCTTAGCCAGAGAAAGTTCAGAGGTAGAGGTTGTGACATTTTTACATTGTGATAAAAATTAAGAAATTTCAAATACGTTGATGAATAAGAACGGCCATACTGAGTCAGACCAAAGGTCCATCTAGTCCAGCATCCCGTCTTCCGACAGTGGCCAATGCCAGGTGACCCAAAAGGAATGAACAGAATAGGTAAACATCAAGTGATCTGTTGACCATTCCCTGCTTCTGGCAAACAGAAGCTAGGGACACCATCCCTGCTTATCTTGGCTAATAGCTATTGATGGACCTATCCTCTATGAATTTATCTAGTTCTTTTTTGAACGCTGTTATAGTCTTGGCCTTCAAAACATCCTCTGGCGAGGAGTTTCACAGGTTGACTGTGCGTTGTGTGAAAAAATACTTCCTTTTGTTTGTTTTAAACCTGCTGCCATCATTTGGTGGCCCCTAGTTCTTGTGTTATGAGAAGGAATAAATAAGAAAGTATTATTTACTTTCTCCACACCTGTCATGATTTTATAGACTGCTATCATATACCCCCTTAGTAGTCTCTTTTCCAAGCTGAGAAGTCCAAGTCTTATTAATCTCTCCTCATATGGAAGCTGTTCCATACCCCTAGTCATTTTTGTTGCCCTTTTCTGAACCTTTTCCAATTCCATTATATCTTATTTGAGATGGGGCGATCACATCTGCATGCATCACTCAATATGTGGGCACACCATGGATTTATATAGAGCAGGGGTTCCCAAACTTGGTTTGCAGCTTGTTCAGGGTAAGCCCCTGGCGGGCTGTGAGACTGTTTACCTGAGTGTCCACAGGTACAGCCACTCACAGCTCCCAGTGGCCGCGATTTGCCATTCCCGGCCTATGGGAGCTGCGGGAAGTGGTGCGGACCGGGCCACTGCTTACCCTGAACAAGCCACAAACCAAGTTTGGGAACTCCTGATATAGAGGTAATATGATATTTTCTGTCTCATTATTTATCCCTTTCTTAATGATTCCCAACATTCTGTTAGCTTTTTTGACTGCCGCTGCACATTGAGTGGATGCTTTCAGAGAACTATCCACAATGACTCTAAGATCTCTTTCTTGAGTGGTAACAGCTAATTTAGACCCCATCATTTTATATGTATAGTTGGGATAATGTTTTCCAATGTGCATTACTATCAATATTGAATTTTATCTGCCATTTTGTTACCCAGTCACCCAGTTTTGAGAGATCCTTTTGTAGCTCTTCGCAGTCTGCCTGGGACTTAACTATCTCGAGTAGTTTGGTATCATCTGCAAATTTTGCCACCTCATTGTTTACCCCTTTTTCAAGATCATTTATTAATATGTTAAATAGGATGGGCCCAGTACAGACCCCTGGGGAACACCAGCATTTCTCTCTTTCCATTCTGAAAACTGACCATTTATTCCTATCCTTTGTTTCCTATCTTTTAACCAGCTATCAATCCATGAAAGAACTTTCCCTCCTATCCCATGACAACTTACTTTGCTTAAGAGCCTTTGGTAAGGGATCTTGTCAAAGGCTTTTTGAAAATCTAAGTACACTATATCCACAGGATCCCCCTTATTCACATGCTTATTGACCCCCTCAAAGAATTCTAGTAGATTGGTGAGGGACGATTTCCCTTTACAAAAACCATGTTGACTATTCCCCAACAAATTATATTCATCTATGTGTCTGACAGTTTCAACCAGTTTGCCTGGAACTGAAGTCAGGCTTACAGGCCTGTAATTGCTGAGGTCACCTCTGGAACCCTTTTAAAAAATTGGCGTCGCTTTAGCTATCCTCCAGTCATTTGGTACAGAAGCTGATTTAAATGATAGGTTACAGACTATAGTTAATAGTCCTGCAATTTCACATTTGAGTTCCTTCAGAACTCTTGGGTAAATACTATCTAGTCCCGGTGACTTATTACTGTTTAGTTTATTAATTTCTTCCAAAACCTCCTCTTACGACACCTCAGTCTGGGACAGTTCCTCAGATATGTCACCTAAAAAGAATGGCTCGGGTTTGGGAATCTCTCTCACATCCTCAGCTGTGAATATTAATGCAAAGAATTCATTTAGCTTCTCCACAATGGCCTTCTCATCCTTGAGTGCTCCTTTAGCATCTTGATCGTTCAGTGGCCCCACATAATTTGAAATGTGGAAAGTGCTAATTCTGGTGCTAAGTCATTATAGCCCTAGGCCTAGCTAGGAGGATGTTACAGCTCCAGATGCATCATGTCTTTCATCTAAAATTATTTCATAATATGACTGGTCTATTCTAAATGAATCATGACCTTTCCAAGAAAAAAATGATTTTGTTTTTAAATAACCTCCATCTAAAAGCAGCATCTCGCGAGAGTTCCCAGTAGTATATTATGACTAAAAGCAGCAAAGAATCCTGTGGCACCTTATAGACTAACAGACGTTGTGGAGCATGAGCTTTCGTGGGTGAATGCCCACTTCTTCAGATGCCACAGGATTCTTTGCTGCTTTTACAGATCCAGACTAACACAGCTACCCCTCTGATTATGACTAAAGAAGAAAAATAGTTTGTTATAGACTTTACACTCTGTTCTCTGGCATTCTGCTCCCCAATTAAGTACAGCCTTTGAAGAGAATTCATGGTTACACTGTGGTCCCATTATGCTGGCATTGCTGGTATAAAAGAGCTGCAAAGCTGTCCTAAGGAAAACTTCCTGTATAGACAGATCTACACCAAAACAGGTGCCCACAAGTGCAGCATGAGCGCATGTCCAGAGAGATCCTACATCCCAGCTTTGACCTATGCTGGGGATCAGTTTGCCTCAGCATTGAGGTGCACAAGCCCCAATCCCTCACTCCCTGAGCTAGCCTCAGTGACAATGCAGGGATGACTTTGGGACACAGAGACAAAACTTGCAGTTGCTTTTCAACTAAAACAACATGATTGGATAGACTATGAACCAGCCACTCTCTCAACCGAACTGTCTAATGGTGTCTCTCCTCTGTGCTTTGATACAATAAAAAAGGACAACATTGCAATGGGATCCACTCACTACTGGGGGCTAGGGATCAGCTCTCATGTGGCCTTGGGCTGCCTTCTGTTGTTTGCTTGCCCCAAGGCCCCTCTTGCTCTCCAGGACTCAGGGTGCTTTCTCTTCATGACTGGGCCCTCGGGCCAGGTCACTATATAGTTTTCCCCTTCTGGGGTAGCCAAGTCTCACCAAACAATCTGCCCATGTGCCTTCTCAGGCAGCCTTCGGGAATTCCTGGTCTGTGCCACTTTCCAAGTGGCTCATAGGAGAACCTGGGCCTACTCACTACTCTGAGTTCCAGCCCAAGACCCTAACAGCAGCAGACAAGGTCTACACAGTCTTAGTCCTCGCTGCCCTGTCTCTGGGCTTCTTCCTTCCACAGACTTTCTTCCCTGCAACGCCTCTGGACAAACATCTCCTGTCAGAGACAGAAATGCAAGGCTTTTGCTACCCACTGGGTTTCTTCCTATCCACTTTTCTGTGCTCAGAGAATGACTACCAACTCTCTCCTTACAGTGCCCTTCAACTCGCCACTTTATGGCTTTATACAAGTCCAGCCTGCTCCTGCCTAGCTGGACTTCATCGTCAATGGGTGCATATCAGTCAAGCCTGACTCTCCCGCAGGTGCAGCCTGTAAGGTTAATTGGCCCCTTCTGAGCCACCTTAATCCCTTCAGGGTTGGTGTGGGGACCCCATCACATACATATTTCAAAAATAAATAAAGTTAATAGGAGCTGAGAGTGCCTCGTAGGTTTGGGCCTTTATAAAGTCCAACAAAGTAGTAAACAGGAAGAGGACTAATCATGGAGATGCTGAGAGTTTTTGGAGAAAACAGTTGTGACCCAGGAACCTCTCAGTGCCAACTGGCAAAGGACACAGAGGAGGGGGTACAGGGTTTACAGGAATCTCCTGAGTCTGGTACTTAAAATCTAGCTCACCAGAAAAGTGTTATGTGAGGTCTCTAATAAAAGCACATGACACTCTGGTCATCAATATCATTATGAAATGTATGTACAGATACTATGTAAGGAATTAGGTATATACACTGAAAATACGTTATTGAAGTCTCTGTCTAGGGACTGGTCACCCACAAAGGTGAAAAACAGGTTTTCTGTCTGATAAGAGATGTTTATCCATCTGTCTGTTTAAATATAAATTATATATTGTATTGTTCACAATGGACTCACCAGTCTAAAGAGACTACAGATTAAGTATCATGAGACCTTCAAAGGAAGAAAATAATAGGAAGAGGAAAACAGTAGAGGGAAGGGGAGGGGAAAAGAGCCATATCTTAAGATGCACATCAAAGGTTTGTTCTACTATATTTGGGGGCAAAGAAAACAGCCTGGCACCCTTTGCTCAGGAAGTAAAAAGACATTAATTTTGCTTCATGAAAGAGAGTCTCAACAGGGCTTGGTTGAAGACTCTGGAGAGAACTTTGGTAGAAATAAGACAGGTGGTTTCCCTGTTAGTTAAGTTTAGTCTCTACAAAGTGCTAAGATTTTGTTTTATATGCAACCATTTGTTTCCAATATTCTTACTCAGTGTCACTTGAATCTCTATTTTGTTTATAATAAACTTATTCTTGTCTTCATTATAAATATATCTCAGGGTTGTGAGGGTAAGCAAAGTAGTGATCCTGAGTTAAATCTTGCAAGCTGTACTGTTCCTTTGGGAACAGCAGGCCTAGTAATTCTGCGAGTGTTCAGGGAATAAGCAGCTGGACACTGCACAGAATGCTCTGTGGACTCAGAGGTTGGTGTGTACCTATCACTACCTCTACAGAGGTAAGGTAGTGCTTGTGCTGCCAGAAGCTGGTGGTTTAAGTCTGATGATCCACAGCAAGCACAGATGAGATTTTCTCACACTAGGGGCAGGTGGTGAGGAGGTCTCTCACAATCCTGGGTACCCTTGGGGAGGATCATGGTGGCAGAATGTTACACCCAGTTTGCTAGTCAGCTAAGGTTCACATTCCAAGCACTTATACATTAGATTCTGAGAGATTCACAAGTAAGAAGGTTGGGATCAAAGAAAAGGTTACAGTTTGTTATTTTCTGTTTGTTTATTTTGGTTAAGGGAAATAGAAGAAAGAAAAGTATAAGATGAGTTAGCAGGATAGATGGCAAAGAGATCAGACTGATCCACCAAACTGGACTGAGCACCACGGTGAAACAAGCTTAGAAGACCAACATGACAAATTGTCATTGAAGCAGCCACAAAAGTCAAACTGGTTGAGTTGGAGTTTCAGAAGATACCTGGAAAAGGAAGCTGAGAAACAAAAGCAGGCAGCAGAAAAGGCAGCACTCCAGAAAGCCTTGGAGCTGGAAGACAAAAGGCTGAAGTTTAAATATTAGCTTGAACACAGATTACCTTCCCCAGACCTGTGGAAGAGCTCTGTGAAACTCAAAAACTTGTCCCTTCCACCAACAGAAGCTGGTCCAATAAAAGATATTAGCTCACCCATCGTGTCTCTCTCAGATCCTTGGACCAGCATGGCTACAATAACATTGCAAACAACTGACAGTATATAGTTATGTGTTGGGGTTTATATTAAAGTTTAAATTCTTCTATCAGATCCATATGGTGTGGGGTAAATAGGTATTGCGAGTGAAACACAAAATGGAAATGTAGATTAGTTGGATACTACTGAATTGCAAAATAGAAATATTTCTGAGCTAAGGCAAAAGGATCCCTTGGGGGAAAAAAGACAAGAAATTTTTACCTTTAACATATCACAAAATCAAATCTTCAGTGTCCTAATAATGCACATAAGTGATAATATAACATCTTTTAAAGATATATTACAATAAAGTTTTTTTCCCTCTAAATGAACTTCGGTACAGGTTAGCACCAGGATATTTAATTCTCAATTTCTCTCAGGTGAAGTAACTAATGAGAATCATCCTTTTTGGATTATGAAGTCTGTAGGGAGATATGTGAGATATTCAGTAAATATAGCATATCTACATATATCTACTAATGCAAATGTTCCAATACCAACATTGGACCTGATATGAATTTTGGGCACTAACTGCTGTCTCTTTAGACTATTTCTGTAAATAAAGGTAAAAAGTGACTCCATATATTTCACACTATTTATAAAGGGAAACTGTATGCCATGGATTAGCACACTCAAATTTCAAAAGATACTGGAAAAGTGGGGTTTTGATGGGGAAGGAAGCTGGAGAAGTATACTAGACTGCTAACCCTCCCCTTACACATTTGTTTGTTATAGTCTCCCAGTGCAGCAGAGTAATTGTAAGTATAATGAAAATTCATGTCTGTGAGCAGGGGGAAAGGTTTCAGCACTGGTAGTTGCTTTAACCTGTATACATACACTTTATACTAACTGTAACTGAATTGCTATTATAATGTAAAATCCAGCGTTGTTTGGTTGTTGATAACTTCCACTATTTCTTAAAACCAAAAAGCTAACTACAAAAATTTGGCCTTGGTTCAGCAGAGTATTTCACTGCATGCTGAATTTTAGCACTTGAGTAAGTCCATCCCTGTTCAACAAAGCATCTAAGCACATCCATTGGCAATACTTACATGTTTAAAGTGAAGCAGAAACTTAATCAGGATCTTAGTTATTATTACCCCTTTGGTTTTATACTTAATACAAGTGTTTTTAGAATTTCGGGTACATCAATTACGGCATATTTACACTGTAATTGCTCTCACTTATTTGGTCATCTATCCAGTTATATAAATTAATTATTTGTGCTAAAGTAGACTGAGCTCCATTTTGGGAGGTGCTAGACATATATTACTTATCCCCACTTTCACATGGGGAACTGAGGTGCAGAGGTGTTCAAGCTCACACAGGAAGTCTGTGTCAGAGCCACGATGTAGTGATAGCCAGTTAGATCCTTGAAACATATTATATTAGTTCCTCAACTATGCCACTGTCTTCCTGTTTATATCAGTTCCTCAACTACACCACTTTCTTCCTGTTCATATGTGGTTGCATCTCATGATGTTAACTTTGTTCTCCTGAGCCATACTGTGGTCTAACAGAGCCAAAGTTTCCTAATCTTTTTGGTACAATGTAAGCCCCATCTCTTCTAGAGCATTTACCTCAGGGGAAAATGTCAATTGTTTATAGGGGATGCTCTTTTCTGCCTCTGAAAGAGGTGGAGTTATTTTATTAAATTCCACATATGAACTTCAGGGATGGATACATTTTATAAATCATATAAACATAAAATGTCAAGAAAATGGCTTCCTGAGATTAATTATTTACAAAAGGTACTGTATTTTGTGGTCCAGTAAATATATTAAAAGTGCAGGGATACTCACATAACAAAGCCCTATCACACCCACTGAGCCAGTAATGTTTGTTGGTTCACTATTTGAAAATGGCTCATAGGCTAATGGGCTGCTTGTTCCATGATTTCTCAAATCTTTGTTCTAGTTATTAACATTAAGCAACTTGAAGCCAACAATTAAATCAAGATCTCAGAGCATAAAGTAATTTAAGGTCTTTCAGCCCTAACCTGCGGCTTTGCACCTAGCAAGAGGCAGTTTGTCCTTGGGCTGCCACAGGAGTGGACTGTGAAAGAGCTATTACTAATTCTTTGTTCCCCTTCTTGTTCTGGTGAGTGTGTGTAGAAGTAATCTGTGCTAACTCCATGCCAGATTACTTCCTGTGGCACACCAGCTCAGTTGCACAAACGATGGAGCCACACAATAGAATTCTTTCATTTAATCCTTCAAGAGCAATGTTACATTTGCACCTTTGTATAAAATTTGAATGGTCATAGGGAGAGCAGGTGACCCTGATGAATTCCTTTATCTTATGTCACAGGAGTCTGCTGAGCCCTTGGTTATGATTGACATTATCTTGATCACGATAGATATTCTGATGGATTTTCTTGCATATTTGGTTAACCCTATCTCTAATGGAAAAAGTCCATACATCTATGACATACTAGGTTGCAAATTTATGAGTTGTCAATAGAGAACATGCACAGCAAGGCTAGCTGAGCCGTCAAAACAAAACAATCAATCCAACCAACCAAAGCAACAACAAAACCCACTTGCTTTATGTTATCTTTCCTCAGCATATTGTACTGTTACAGGTTCAAGTTTGTGGACTTCAAGGTCCCAAAATCTTCACTCTAGAATCTCTCTCTCCCACATCAGAGTCTGTTTTTTTGGGAATTCACTACCCCCATGGCATAGGGAAGAGGAGAAGGGTAGCTGGATCACTCCTGCCATACCTATGGAATGGTCTCCTGGGCTAGATTGTGATAGGATGATGTTTGCATTGTAACATCAAATTCACTATGCTGAGTTCAGGATTTGTTGAAATATTTTAGACTAAGTTTTCAGCCTGAATTAGAACCTGAACTTTTTTTGTTCACTCTTCCCGTGTCCACAGGTGCTAGTTAGCTTTTCCTGCATTTTCTACAGTTTATAGACTATAAGATGGTTAACCACATCACTTTTTTTCTGAAAGACCCATTTTAGTGGAAGTAGGGACTCCATTTAGTACTGAGACTTCTAAGGCCAGGAAAATATATATTTATATTTATTTCATTATTTCTCTTTTGTTCTGTGTTTGTGATATTAATGTTTGCAGTGTTGTTGTAGCCTTATTGGTTCCAGGATATGAGAGAGAGAAACAGGAGGATATCTTTTCTTGGACCAGCTTCTCTTAGTGGGAGAGAGAGAGAATCTTTTGAGCTACACAGAGCTCTTCTTTAGGTCTAGGAAAGGTAATCAGAGTGTCATTGTGAAATACAAGGTGTGTCCGTTCCCTAATGTGGGTTTGGTGAATTTTTAATTGAGAGAGGAAAATTAAGACCAGGCAGACTGAAAATTCAAAACACCACGTGGCCGTTTATTAACAGGGAGAAAATCATAACTGGGGCTGGGGAGGAGTACTTTTACCAACTAACAGTACTATTAGAACAAAACATTTATGCAACTTGAAGCAAGCTATTTACATTCATTAACAAGGAACCAAATACTTCAAAATTAACTGCTCTTTTAAAAGGTAAACGAATACACCAAATTAAATGAGCTGTGTGCACACTAACAAAATACTACTATTAAATACACCAATTAACTTCAATAGCAGTTATTAAAAGAACTCAGTTCTTATATACCATATATACACAACTTTATATCAGATAACAGTATGTGCAGTTTTATACCAAATAAAAGACGGAAAAAGAGAAGAGGCTAAGCAAAGCACAGAATATTCACAGAAAGTTAGAAAGCAAGTACCGTATTCCAGGCGCAGCTGACCAGCAGTACAGACACCAGAAGCATACCGAATCCGTAGAAGATAATGCTGAAAAAAGAAAAAAAACACAACACTTCCTGAGCCAGCTATATCCAGAAGAGACCCCTGGCTGAAGGGTTGATCAGGTCCTTCAGTCAGTGCATGGATACTCCTGCAGATTTTGGTACGAGGTCTGGTTTTATTCAAAGGCTCTTTTACACCTGTCAAAATTTGATTGGTCCCTAGCTCCCACACCCTCCAGGTTCCGAGCTGTTGCCCCCTACGTAGATGGAATCTGCACACGGCACACTAGAAGCTACTAGAACCTGCACCCAGCACACTAGCCTGGTTTTGCACACAACCCTAATCCGACCTTTTGAACTGAACTACGATTGGTCAGATTGGGCCCTTTTGCCCACGGCACACTGGTGTTATACAAACAGCAGTAACCTGACCCCTGGGTTACCAGGCAGAAGAGTGAGAAACTGCACACGGCACTTTAATGTTGCACACCGCACTACGGTGCTGCACACAGTACCAGTGTGACCTTTGGATGACCGACAATTGGCCATACAGACACCATGTTAGAATAGAGGCCTTAGGGCTGCGACAAGGTGCAACAGATTGTTAATCATAAGAGTTAACATACGTTACAAGGGACCATTCAAAATGAAGTGGGCCATTAACATCTTGGTAGTTATAGGACAAGTTGTAAAGGAACATAAAACCATTATCTCTATTGAGTCCAAGATTTTTAGTGCCTAGAAAAATTATGAATTTAAGCTCCCAGGCTTGTCTTTTGAAAGTGATGCACAGGTTTCCTATGAGGACGTGGACTGAGAGGTCAGATATAGAATGATGATTTTGTGAAAAATGTTCACGCCCAGGTGACGGGTGTTTTTGTCTTTTATCATTTTTCTGTGAGAGTCCATTTGAGAGCATAGTGATTGTCTTGTTTCACCCACATAGCTGATGTTGGGGCATTTGATGCACTGAATGAGGTACACCCCATGTTGTGATAGGCATGTGTCAGACCCATGGATCTTGAAAGGTCTGCTGCGGGAGCTACTGCTCATCAAAGCAGTGGAGATATGTCTGCAGGTTTTACATCTGTTGTTCTGGCAGGGCCTGGTGCCTCTTTGGGTTCACAGAATCATAGAATACCAGGGTTGGAAGGGACCTCAGGAGGTCATCTAGTCCAACCCCCTGCTCAAAGCAGGACCAATCCCCAACTAAATCATCCCAGCCATGACTTTGTCAAGCCTGACCTTAAAAACCGAGGGACATAGTGGATGCTGCTTCCGGCAGCTCCCATTGGCCTGGAGCAGCGAACTGTGGCCAGTGGGAGCCGCAATTGGCTGGACCAGTGGACGGGGCAGGTAAACAAACCAGCCCAGCCTGCCAGGGAATTTCCCTACACAAGTGGTGTCCCAAGTTTGGGAAACACTGCTCTAGATCATTAATGAAGATGTTGAACAAAACCGGCCCCAGAACCAACCTTTGGAGCACTCTGCTTGATACCGGCTGCCAACTAGCCATTGATCACTACCCATTGAGCCCAATGATCTAGCCAGCTTTCTATCCACCTTATAGTCCACTCATCCAGCACATACTACTTTAACTTGCCAGCAAGAATACTGTGGGAGACAGTATCAAAAGCTTTTCTAAAGTCAAGGAATAACACATCCACTGCTTTCCCCTCATCCACAGCGCGAGTTATCTTGTCATAGAAGGCAATTAGGTTAGTCAGGCATGACTTGCCCTTGGTGAATCCATGCTGACTGTTCCTGATCACTTTCCTCTCCTCTAAGTGCTTCAGAATTGATTCCTTGAGGACCTGCTCCATTTTCCCAGGGACTGAGGTGAGGCTGACTGGCCTGTAGTTCCCTGGATCCTCCTTCTTCCCTTTTTAAAAGACTGGCACTAAATTATCCTTTTTCAAGTCATCTGGGACCTCCCCCAGTCGCTATGAGTTTTCAAAGATAACTGCCAATGGCTCTGCAATCACATCCACTAACTCCTTTAGCACCCTCAGATGCAGTGCATCCGGCCCCATGGACTTGTGCTTGTCCATCTTTTCTAAATAGTCCCGAACCACCTCTTTCTCCACAGAGGGCTGATCATCTCCTCCCCATGCTGTGCTATCCAGTTGCAGTAGTCTGGGAGCTGACATTATTTGTGAAGACAGAGCCAAAAAAAGCATTGAGTACATTAGCTTTTTCCACATCCTCTGTCACTAGGTTGCCTCCCTCATTCAGTAAGGGGCTCACACTTCCCTTGACTTTCTTCTTGTTGCTAACATACTTGAAGAAACCCTTCTTGTTACTCGTAACATCTCTCGCTAGCTGCAACTCCAAGTGTAATCTGGCCTTCCTGATTTCACTCCTGCATGCCTAAGCAATATTTTTATACTCCTCCCTGGTCATTTGTCCAATCTTCCACTTCTTGTAAGCTTCTTTTTTGTGTTTAAGATCAGAAAAGATTTCACTGTTAAGCCAAGCTGGTCGCCTGCCATATTTACTATCCTTTCTACACAGTGGGATCATTTGTTCCTGAAACCTCAATAAGGATTCTTTAAAATACAGCCAGCTCTCCTGGACTCCTTTCCCCCTCATGTTATTCTACCAGGGGATCCTGCCCATCCATTCCCTGAGAGAGTCAAAATCTGCTTTTCTGAAGTTCAGGGTCCATATTCTGCTGCTCTCCTTTCTTCCTTGTGTCAGGATCCTGAACTCAACCATCTCATGGTCACTGCCTCCCAGGTTCCCATCCACTTTTGCTTTTCCTACTAATTCTTCCCTATTTGCGAGCAGCAGGTCAAGAAGAGCTCTGCCCCTAGTTGGTTCCTCCAGCACTTGCACCAGGAAATTGTCCCTTACACTTTCCAAAAACTTCCTGGATTGTGTGTGCACCACTCCTATTGTTGTCCCAGCAGATATCAGGGTGATTGAAGTCTTCCATGAGAACCAGGGCCTGTGATCTAGTGACTTCTGTTAGTTGCCGGAAGAAAGCCTTGTCCACCTAATTCCCCTGGTCTGGTGGTTTATAGCAGACTCCCAACATGACATCACCATTGTTGCTCACACTTCTAAACTTAATCCAAAGAATCTCAGGTTTTTCTGCAGTTTCATACTGGAGTTCTGAGCAGTCATACTGCTCTCTTACATACAAGTCAACTCCCCGACCTTTTCTGCCCCGCCTGTCCTTCCTGAATAGTTTATCTCCATCCATGACAGTACTCCAGACATGTGAGTTATCCCAGCAAGTCTCTTTTATTCCAATCACATCATAATTCCTTGACTGTGCCAGGACTTACAGTTCTCCCTGCTTGTTTCCCAGGCTTCTTGCATTTGTGTATAGGTACTTAAGATAACTCACTGATCGTCCTGCTTTCTCAGTATGAGACAGGAGTCCTCCCCTCCTGCACTCTCCTGCTTGTGCTTCCTCCTGGTATCCCACTTCCCCACTTACTTCAGGGCTTTGGTCTCCTTCCTCTGGTGAACCTAGTTTAAAGCCCTCCTCACTAGGTTAGCCAGCCTGCTTGTGAAGATGCTCTTCCCTCTCTTCATTAGGTGGAGCCCATCTCTGCCTATCACTCCACCTTCTTGGAACACCATCCCATGGTCAAAGAATCCAAAGCCTTCTCTCTGACAATACCTGCATAGCCATTCATTGACTTCCACAATTCAATGGTCTCTACCTGAGCCTTTTCCTTCCACAGGAAGGTGTGTTCTGGTCTGTGGGGAGCTTATTTCTGATGATGAGCTTGGTGAGGGTGGGTGGTTGTTTGAACGCCATAAGAGGAAGTTTGGGTAAGATTTATTTCAGGATTTATAGACTGTAATTGTTTGGTGGTATCCCATACAGAATCCAGTGTGGGGTGGCTAGGTGATAACTAGAGTTTCAGTAGAATTATTTTCCTGTTTTGAAGCAGGTTCTCAGGGTATTTGGTGCCCATTCCATAACACAATCTACTTTTTTGTGCAGAATCCTTGTTTGGTAAAGGAGGTTTTAAACGTGTTAAGGTGAGTACTCCAGTCTTTCTCCTCAGAGCATATTCTGTGGTATGTGTGTGCCTGGCTGTAGGTAACAGGTTTCTTGGTATGTCTGGAGTGGTTACTGGATCTGTGGAGATAAGTGTGGTGATCCATAGTTTCTTGTATATAGCTGTCTGGGGAGGTTCCATTGTTGAGGCTGATTGTGCTGTCCAGAAAGTTGATACTAGTGTGGGAGTGTTCTACAGAGAGGTTGATAGATATGTGGTGGTTTTTAAAGTTGTGGTGGAAATTTATGAGGGAGTTTAGGTTGTCTGTCCGGAGGATGGAGGGGGTGCAGATGTCTGGGATGGGTGGCACCCTGCAGCTGAAACTCCGGGGAGAAGAGGATGTGGGTGTCTAAGTATGGAGGGGCAGAGTTTTCCCCCAAAAGGTGCCCAACTGGCACATGCGACACACCCGTACTGAGGCGCCCAACAAATGCCTAACAGAGAAAATGGAACTGGGTTGTCATAGGGGTTTCTTTAAGTCATTATTCTTGGAGGAATCTTTTTTGTTGTCTGTATTGTTACAGACATACTTGCTGACAGGTATTTTGAAATAAATTACTAAAATAATTGAAACTAGTGTGATTTATATTTTGTTATGTTGACAAATAAAATATCAGAACAGCTCTCCAACTCATTAATCTGAGAAACAGGTAGCTCATTTAAGTTCCAGAACTGTGAATGAGCTGCTTAAAGTTCAGTTGCTCTACAATTAACTGTGTACCATCTCACAACCAGTAGGTATTATCAGTGGTATGTTCATATCTATAAGTGACATAACCTGAGCCATTGAGGCAGATGATTAAGTGGCAAAATCCTCCAGAAATTAACACACTTTTCTCTGTTTAAGGGTATTTTGGCATCTACTTCTTAAACATAGGAGTAAAACCTTTCAAAATTCTGGTACAGTCCATCCCATCTCCAGCCCCAAAATAGACACATCATACTCTGGTTAAAAACCTGATTTTTCACCTGATTTCTGTGTCCTTAGCAATATGACTGAAAAAAAGCTGCCTTCTTTTATATTAAGGGTGCTTACTAGCAGTGTCCTTTCTAATTCCTTGTTTACTACTGGCATATTTTTTTAAAATCGCCTTCTGTCACTGCTCCACTGGTTGTACGGTGCCACTGTCCAATGACATTTTTACCACCATGTTAGCTATACCTGCTCTGAGTAGGGTTAAACATAGATAGGATGGCAAAAATGCCTGTGTCTTGTTTTCATTTCCATTGCCAACACTGGTGGAGCTACACTGGGCAGTACAACAATGGGAGATTTTTGAAAATACCATGTTAGACAAGGCCTAGCAGCACTGTATGGAAAGTTTGGAATAGTCCTCCCAGCTCTGTCAAGGCCAGAGCCCTGGATGAATGAACATGAACAGAAAATGTGAGTGCCAACATCAGTTTGTTCCTATAATAAACCTAAGTAACTGCAAAACATTACTTCACTGTTAGTGACCAATTATGCTTGAACCATTTAAATGTTAAAAAACAGGCTTGACTTCTTTTCCTTTCTGATGAAGACCCCACCAACATTTATTTTGCTTTATTTCATCTATTTTTATAACCTGATTTTAAAAATAATCCAAAAAATTGCTTTTTCTATAAAGTAAAATATATTGATGAACATTAAAAAGGCTAATTTGGCATATAAAAAAGCCAGTCAAAATTATTAGATCACTTATAAACAAGATGACAGTGGGGCAAGATTACCTACAGCAACTCAAAAGTTGCTTTTAACTCTAAGTACCACAAGAGTCCTAAAAAATCTAGAAGGCGGGCTTCTCAAGGCTTTTCAATCTGATGAGTTTATGGGCTTTCTTTTAGTAAGATGCTTCTCTGACTTTATGAGCTCTCTCTCATACACAGACCACGTCCATATTATTTAGGATGCCATGTGGTTACAGCAAAAGTCTAGCAGGCAGAAATGTCCTTGGTTCAAATCCCAGCTGAGCCACTGACTCATTGTGTACCCTCAGGCAAGTCATTATTTCCTTATGCTTCTATCATGTGTGTTGGAAAGGTGGGTAAAAAGGAGGCACTAAATGGGAAAAAAATAGATGCTGATATAATTACATCAGAGATACTGATAAATTACCCAGATCAGAAAAAAGCCCCAAGATTTATTTGGCAGTGGCAAACTCAGGGTTTTGGTAAGCCTTTAAGGTGACATGGTAAAGTTTTCCTTTTGCTCAGATAAGGAACATGGTTTTTATTACATCTGTAGGGGATGACAATCCTAACTTTGATCATAGACTTTAGTCAGTCTTTTAATAATCCCATAAACTTGAACACGAAGCTGGCATTCTTACCATCTCTGGAACATTTAGAGACTGCATCACAGCTTTGCCTGGAGGATGCTGAATTGCTCATCCATGCTTTTGTTATCTAGCTGGCTTATTGTAACTCTCTCTTTAGAGATCTCTAAATAGGACTTTGCATTTATTTGTGCAGATTTATAAAGCTTTTGCCAAGATTTTAATCCACATTAAAATGTCTTCTCATGCATAAAAATGACAATATCTTCTCGTTTCCCTCGACCGATAACATTAAACTGGCTTCCATTAAAATGATTAACAGATGGATTCTTTATATTTAAAGCACATGGCCTCTGCTGCAGCTCCTCAGATTTAGTAACACCCTAGAGCAGGGATTGTCCACCTGAAACCCCCAAACCAGCTGTTTGTGTCATGTCCCCCACGCTACAATCTTTTGTGATTAATTATTTCTAAATTTGTGTTGATTTTTAATTTCTGGGCATGTTTTCAGTAATTCTGATGGGTGCATATTTTCAGTCTACAATTTAATATATATATGGAAGAGGGAGGCGAGTGGGGTGAAAGTTTGGCTTCTGAGGCACAGATTGATCTAACCTAATTTTTTCTCCTCCTACCTACCCCTGCACTCAGTTCTGGGGAGGGCACTGCTTAAGGATGGTGGGGGGCCAGCTCCACAGTGACTGGATGGAACCCAGGTCCCCACTCGTCCCTGCTGCTCAGAGTGCTCAGCTAGCTCCACACCATCTGTAAGCAATGCCTTTCCCAAAACACCTCCTTTGGGTGAATACAAAATATAAAACCAATATAGAGGAAATATAAAGCTTTATAGATACAAAGCAAAATTAAATTCTCCCTTCGCACAAACCTGCTGATAGTACCACCCAAGGCAAACGCACAGTGTAGAAACATACTGAGGGAAAAATAGGTATGCTTCCCATACTTAAATTTTTTAAAATTTCTCATTTGGCTTTCCAATAAGCACAGACAAAAAGGTAGAAAAAGAATGAAAATGGATCATCTGCATTCATAACACAGAATATGCTAAATCTTCATACTAACACAGTATGGCATGCTTAAAGCAGCTTACAAAAAGTGCTGGGTTTGTTACTATTGCTCAGCAAAGGAACATCACAAGTCAGCAACAAAGCTGTGCAAACAATATTAATGTACTCAAATTTCACCTCTTACTTCGTTGGAAATTTGGCTGTGGCTAGACTCCCATTTTCTTAAATGTATTCATTGTTTGAAATTATCTGCTGAATAATTCCTGGTATGTATTTCATTCACAAACAGCTTGTTGAGAGCATGTGACATTTTACATTCTGAATGCAAGCTGTTTTGTCTGGTCGTCCAGGTCACATGATAGATTTCTGCTCCCTGGTTCAGTGAGCATGGCTCTGTCAATCAGGAGTGAACACTTGCAATTAGAAATTAAAAGAATGTGTGATATTTGTTTTTTTTTTAATATATTCTGTCAGTGAACACATTGGCTAGAACAATGGTTCCCCAACCTTTCCAGATTACTGTACCCCTTCAGATTTCCTCTCCCCACCCAGTTTCACCCAACTACTTAGTTAAATTAGCTTGCTTAAAACTTAAATATCTTTATAATATCCTCACACTAGCAAATGGCCCACCTCAGGGATCTCTGTTTTGTTTGGTCACACGTCATTCCTTGCAATATATGGTATCAGAGCCACAGGAAATGCTTTCAGATTGATATCAACTTCCTTCATAGTGGCATTACATCATTGAAACATGGACAGTGCAGATAAAATCTTACAGCAAAGTCCATGCTCCTGCCAATAAGAACTTCTTTTGATTTCCCAGAATTAAATATGTTTTCTAAACTATTATTTGAAAGATTCCCAATCCTGAGTTTGTACTTATGGGGTGTAGAGCCCTAAAATGAGATAAAATAGCTTTTGGAAAGAGCTTAGAGACTTAGCTCTTCTGAACTCATTTATTATTATTTATATCACTGTAGAATCTAGGAGCTCTAGTATTGGACTAGACCCACTGTGCAGGTTCTGTCCACACAGAACAAAAAGATGGTCCCTCCCCCACAATACTTACAATCTAAGTATAAGACAAGACACAGTAGATGGACACAGACAGACGGGGAGTACAAAGATACAGTGTTGGTCAGCATGACAGGTTGCATACTCAGCACACTAATACCCTAATCATTGTCAAGCTTTTTGTAGTCATCCTGGAAAAGGAGCGTTTTAAGGAGGATTTTGAAGGAGGATAATGAGTTAGTTTTGAAGATTTTACAAGGAGCTTATCCCAAGTATGAGGAAGCAAGGGAGAAAGCACAAAGGCACCGGTTTAAAAATTTACCAAGCCGGCAATGAGACTGCCACATTGGCTAATTGGTGTCAGAAGCTGACATCTCGATAATGAATGAGAGATAACAGGCAGGAATGAGAATAGGCTGTGAAGGGCTCTGGATGTGAAGACAAGTAGCTTGTGTTTGATATGATAGAGATGAGGGAGCCAGTGCAGTGATGCAAAGAGACGGGTGACATGGTCAAAGTAATGGTCTAGGGAAATGATCTTTGTAGGAGCATTCCGCATGGATAAGAGTTGGCCAAGATTGCATTTGTGAAGGCCAAAGAAAAGAATGTTGCAGTAATCAAGACACAAGATGATAGCCTGAATGAGCGTGTTATTTGTGTAAATGGAAAGGAAAGGCCATATCTTAAAGATGTTACACAGAAAGAATTGCAAGATTTAGACATAGCTTGAATGTGAGCACCTAGAGATAAGTCAGAGTCAAAGATGATAGCAAGATTGCAGGCTGGTGATGTTGTCCACAGTGATCAAGAAAGAAGATGGGGGGAGGCCTTGGGAGGAGGGAATATTAAGAGCTCTGTTTTAGCCATGCGGAACTTAAGTTGACAGCTAGACATCCATGAGGAGATGTTAGAGAAACAGGCCAAGAGGTAAGTCTGTGAGTTGTCAGCATAGACATGGCAGTTGAATGTATGTTTATGGATGAGATTACCCAAAGAAAAGTGTAGAAGGAGAAGAAAAGGGGACCAAGGACTGAGCCATGTGGAACTCCCACAGAAAGTTGGAGTGGAGATACTCAGAAGGACTGAAGGAGTGATTAGAAAGATTGGAGACCCAGGAGATCACAGTCACAGAAGCCAGAGGAGGAAAAGATTTCAAGAAGATGAGCATGGTTGACGCTGTTGAAGATGGCTGACAGGTTAAAAGAGGATGAGGATGGAGTACTGGTTCTGAGGTTTGGTTAGGAAGATCTTTTGAGACTTTGGCAAAAGCGGGTTCACTGTAGTGCACCAGAGTGGAAGCCAGATTGGAGAGGATCTAGAATGGAATTGAAGGAAAGGAACTCAAGACAGAAATTGTAAACAGCATGTTCAATGATTTTAGAGATTAAAGGAGCTGGGATGGTATTTGGAAAAGCAAATGGAATCAAGGGTGCATTTTTTTAATTAGGACAAAGAAAGGATGCTTGTACAATATTGTGAAAAGAAAAGGATAGAGGAAAATGAGAGATTGGGAAGAGTGAGGGATGGACCTGAGTGAGTGTGGACCCGAGGGAGAACAGGAGATGGTATGGAGTCACTGGGAAGTGTCAGGGTTAGAGGAGATCATACAAGAAACATCTGTGTCTATGGCAAGGGAGGAGGTGAGTTGTAGAGTGCGTAACCGAGTTGCCTAGGTGATACTTCCTTGTGATATGTCAAAGTATGACTCACTCAGCCACCGGTTTCCCTGATGGTTGGATGGTTGATTCAGTGCCATGGTGCCTTAGCCTTCCAATTATAGCACAACTTCCAGTCAGAGTATTAGACTCCAAAGTAAAAGGAAAACAGTAAACTCAAAAGCTGGGTCATCTGAGGGTTCACTGGCACTGTCCACAGGCCCTCGTTAACCCCTTCCATGCCAGTGTGGGGCCTGTCTATCCTATCACAGAAGGGAAGGGAAAGGTCATGTCGTATTTTATCAGTTTTCTCTTGGAAAATATTGGTGAGATCCTGTGCAGAGAGAAGTGGAGGCAGGAAGAGAGGAAGGTTTCAGAAGTGAGTCAAAGGTGGTGAAAAAGAAACTGGAATTGCAGACATGGCATTCAATTAGGTTGGAGAAGAAGTCATTCATTCTAAAGGAAGAATGAGAAATTTCTTTTATAAGTTAATGCTAAAAGTAGATAAAATAATGAATGGTACAGAGAAGGGAGATTGGGAACTTCAATTCTCCCTGTCTCATAACATAAGAACAAGGGCCATTCAATGCAGTTAAAAGGTGGCGAATTCAAAACCAATAAAAGAAAATATTTTTTTTACACAATGTATAGTTAGAGACTGGGGATTCATTGCCATAGAACGTCATTAAGGTCAAAAACTCAGCTAAATTAAAAAAGGATGTGGACATTTATAAGGTTATCAGGAATATATAAAGTTGCTATAATTAACGTCCATGATTTTGGAGGGGATATTGAGATTCATTCTTTGGGGTTTAAGACCATCTATAACTCCTAGAAAGTAAGATTAGGCATAATGTGTGCATAATTAGGCATAATGTAGATTATCCCACATCTGCCTATTGCATGGTTCAAACAACTTCCTCCAAATCATCTGCTGCTGGCCACTGTCAGAGACATGATGCTAGGCTAAAATGACCTCTGATTTGATTCAGAAGGGCAATTCCTATGAGTTTGCTATGCAGTGGCCCATGAGTGCAGCCACGTGGCACCATGTTCCATGTTGCTTAGTTTAGATATACTAAGCATCATGGACACAATGGACCAGATTCTGTCTGGCAGCTCAGGGCAGAATTTGACTCAATATGTTCAGTTAGGTGCTGACTTTTGCTTACAGTTGGCTGTTAGGTCATCTATTGGAATGCATCAGTAGTAGCTTTTTGGACTGCTGGTCATTCGGCTCAATAGTCAGACAACAGTAAGTTAACTTGAGCTTCTAGATAAAAAAAGGTGAAAGAATGGGAAAAATAGGGACATTCAATAACAGCTCATATTGAATAGCTGGTGCAAGGCTTCTTGGGCCTCATCCTGCGAGGTGGTCAATCATCCTGGAATGTATTAAGTGGCCTCAACTCCTGCTGAAGTAATTGGGTATAGAAGACCTCATAGTGATGGAAGCAGCTGTAGGCCATAAGGCAGGACCCACCTTCATTGTGTTCATTGCCCCTCTGAAGTCATTGGCTCATTTCACACACAGGAACAGCTGCACCACCATTTTAGGACCAAGACTCCATGGAACTGTGGGCCCCATTATCATTATCGACTGGGTCTACACCCTATAAACTGTTGGACAGTTACAACAGCACCTCCCTCACAGCAGCACCATGGCACTACTTTCAAACACCTTATATTCTGACATAGTTGATATGTGGATGTATTTGTAGCAAGAATAATAACTAGATCAACCACAGTGAAACAGCAAGATGTTTTCAGACTTAAATATGGAGTGATGAAGAGGGAATATTCCCAGATTTAAATATTGGCTTTTCTTAAAAGGTCATTGTGACTGGTTGACGTCCCACTCCTGTCTTCTGTTATGTTTATGTGGACTCGGAGATCTTCAGTTGTGAAACATCCCAGTGAGTGTATTTACATGTGCTCTTCCCACCACTTTACTGATCCATACACCATAATTATTTACAATTTCAGTTTCTCCTCAGTTCTCTGTGAAGGAAAGGAGAGGGAAGACATCTCTCTATCCAGAAATTGGCTCGGGCTCCACACTTCCTTTCTATGCCTCTTTCAACTACCTGAAAGGGGGTTCCAAAGAGGATGGAGCTAAGCTGTTCTCAGAGGCAGCAGATGACAGAGCAAGCAGTAATGGTCTCAAGGTGCAGTGGGGGAGATCTAGGTTGGATATTAGGACAAACTATTTCACTAGGAGGGTGGTAAAGCACTGGAATGGGTTACCTAGGGAGGTGGTGAATCACTATCATTAGAGGTTTTTAAGGCCCGGCTTGACAAAGCCCTGGTTGGGATGATTTAGTTGCATGAACACAACCTCATATAAATCATATTGAGGTACTAAGGACAAATATACTCCCTGTTCCCTCACTGATGGGATTAAACTTCATCATATTATAATACAATCATGATGAAGTGTGTGTATAATCATGATCAAGCTTAGATATCTTCTAAAGAGATAATTAAAGGGTGCGGGGTGGCGGGATGTATCTGGATTTCTACGTGAACGACTTATCTATTTACCTGTTCCAAAGATAGATTCCATTCAGCCCAAAGTCCTGTTCCAAGGAGGTGCATGCACACTGGGGAGGATTTAGAAGAACATTTGTGTAGAACAGCCTCCCCCACACCCACATCAGGTGTTAGTCTGTTTTTTGTCTCTGAGTGAAGCAATGTTGATGAGATACAGGGAGAGAGAGGTCAAAGACTATAAAAGAGCTGTGGGAGTCAGGGCATCTGTTTCCAGGTCAACAGAGGCTCGTCCCCAGAGGCAGGCCCTATCTGTTTTTGTCTTAATCCTGTCATGAAAATTGTTGCCTGGTTACATGGCTTTTTTAACATCTGATACAGTTTTTGTTGCCTGATACATTGGTTCTTTGAATCAACAAGCCTGGTTCCTATAATCTTTTTCCACAAAAATACAACCCCAAACCTCACATCACCATTACTGGGAATTACCAGGAACTACTACCACAACTAACACAAATGTAAGGTGCTACACATAGGAAGAAAAACCAAATCCACACAGAATAGGGGTAACTGGTTTTGCAGCAGCACAGCTGAAAAGGATCTGGGAGTTGTGGTGGATCACAACCTCAACATGAGTCAGCGATGCAATGATGTTGCAAAAAAATTTTTAAAATGCAATTTTAGGTTGCATTTACAGAGGCATAGCATGCAAGTCATGGGAGATAATAGTACCGTTCTACTCGGCGCTGGTTAGGCCTCAGCTGAAGTACTGTATCCAATTTTGATCACTAATGTATAGGAAGAATGTGGAGAAACTGGAAAGGATCCATAGACAAGCATCAAAATGATCAAAGTGATGAAGGAACTGAGTATGTTCAGCTTGGAAAAGGGGAGATTAAGGGGGGATATGATAGCAGTCTTCAGATACTTGAAAGGCTGCCATAAAAAAAGATGGAGAAAAGTTGCTCTCTCTTGCCACAGAGGGCAGGGCAAGACACAATGGGTTCAAACTACAGCATAGCCGATTTAGATTAAGTCTCAGGAAAAGCTTCCTAACTGTAAGACCTGTAAGCTTCCTAACAGTAGGACAATGGAACAGACTGCCTAGGGAGGTTGTGGAAACTCCTTTACTGAAGATTTTCAAAAGGAGGCTGAACAATCATCTGCCTTGGATGGTTTAGACACAAATTCTGCATCTTGGCTGGGGGTTAGACTAGATGATCCTTGTGGTCCCTTGTAACCCTATGATTTTATGATTGTGGGATGCCTTAAAAATAAACTTTGTTCTGTATTTTTCATACATTTTTCATACTGTTGTTCATTATTCCCTTGAAGTGTAGGTCATCAGCCCCACTTTTCAGGAAGATTGAAACTTCAGAAGACTCGAGTTTCCTATTAGAGGTACAAACTGGAGGCCCACTCTGTACAGCTGAGAGGCAAACCTACAGCTGGACCAGGGCTGCTCACTTGGCTACAGTGACTCACCTCTCCCGTGCAGCCTGCAGTGACTATCCCTGGGCAGTGTCTGGCTAATATGACCTGCAGGCATAAGTATTTCACCCTGACCGCCAGAACAACAGTACTACTCAGCTAGGAATCCTCCTGCTGCCTTGCAGTGTTACAGCCTCGCGAGACTTCCCGTCTGCTCTTGATCTTGTTTCTGTTCCTACCCCAGCCTTGTTCCAGCCTGCTTCAGCCTTGTCCACACCATATTTTGACATTGCTCTGGCCCTGCTCCTGACCCGCTTGAGCCCTGCAACCACCTCCTGACCTACACACCGTTGCACTGCCTCCAACCTGGCTTCGACCTTTAACCTGCATTTGGACTCTGACTACCATCCTAATTTGGCTTATCTACAGACTCTGATCCCAGTTCTGACCCATGGCCTGTCATTGGACCCTGGTTTCAGCACAGCCCTTGAGCCAGTCCTGACTCTATATCCAGCTTCAATTCATGTCCACCACTAGACTACAATATAAAATTGATTCTGGGAGAAATCTGTTTTACTGGTAGAATATAAGAACAGTCAAAGATGCAGCAATTTACTGTACAAGCTACATTATGGACCCACATGTGGAAAGTCTTTATACTTTTTTCTTTGATCATAATCCAACTTCAGTTACACAGCAAACATGACTCAATATGCAGAAAAAGCTTCTAATACTTCTTATAACATACAAAAGATTATACAACCAGCTTTACCTCAAATGGTTTAGAAGTTGCCTAGCTACAGGATTGAAATGGCTGAGGAACTCCCTCCTACAGTGACAGCAAATGAATCTGCGTACCCAAAAGGGCAGAGGCTTCAGGCTCCATCTAGTGACCAAATTATACCATTGCTTTCACAACCAATCCCAATAGGGTGCAAAGCAGGAGTCAGCAACCTTTCAGAAGCGGTGTGCAGAGTCTTCATTTATTCACTCTAATTTACGGTTTCACGTGCCGGTAATACATTTTAATGTTTTTTAGAAGGTCTATATATTATATAACTAAACTAGTGTTGTTGTATTGTAAAATAAACAAGGTTTTCAAAATGTTTAAGAAGCGTCATTTAAAATGAAATTAAAATGTTGATCTTACGCAGCCGGCCCTCTCAGCCTGCTGCTGATCTGGGGTTCTGTTCACCTAGGTCGGCAGTGGGCTGAGCGAGGCCTGCGGATGGGACCCCGGCTCTCAAGAGTCCGTCAGCCAGAACCCCAGACCAGCAGCAGACTGTGCGGGGCTGGCAGCCAGGACCCAGAGGGCTGAAGGTGGGCTGGAGTCAGGGCTGGGGGCTGGAGGTGTCAGGGCAGAGGAGGGGGGCTAGGTAGGGTGGGGGTGCCAGAATAAGGGTGGGGTGGTGGTGAAGGAGTCAAGCAGAGGGCTGGGTGTGTATGAGGGAGGTACAGGGCTCAGGGCAGGGGTCTGGGGATGGGTGCAGGGCAGAGGGTGTGTGTGTGTAGGGGGGTGCCAGGGCTCAGGGGAGAGGGCTGAGTGACTTCCGCCCTAAGAACTCCCAACCCCGCTGCTCCTTGTCCCCTGACTACCCCTCCTGGGACCCCTGCCCCCAACTTCCCCCAAGACCCCACCCCCTATCTAAGCCTCCCTGTTCCCTGTCCCTGGACTGGCCCCTACCCGTCCCCTGACTGCCCCCACCCCTTATCCAACACCCCAAGCCCTGGGCCCTTTACCTTGAGGCTCCACGCAGAGCCAGACACGCTGCCCCACGGGAGAGCACAGCCCCGGCCCTCAGAGTGCTGCGTGCGGCGGCAGCAGAGCGCCAGTTGAACCGGGAGCATGTCTGCCTCTCCGCGGAGCCAAATGCTGCCCCACGGGAGCGCGCAGGGCTGCATGGCTCCAGGGGAAGAGGAAGAGTGTCTGCCTTTCCGCTGAGCCAAACGCTGCCCCACGGGAGCGCGCAGCCCCAACCCCCAGAGCACTGCGCGCGGCAGCAGGGCTGCAGGGGAGGGGAGAAGGCGGGAGAGGGGCTGGCAGCTTGTTACGCTGAACCCGGCGCTCCGGCCCGGGAGCGCGGACCCCGCGGCTTGCCGCGCTGGGAGAGTGGGTCCATTTGCCCACCAAGTGTGCACGGCCATGCTTCTGCTCCCTGCCCCCGCGGGGGAAGTGGAGGGCAGAGAAGAGCGCGCTGGGCTGGGCAGGATTTTTAATGGCATGCTGGAGCACCGGCAGGCTCTAGCGTGCCATTAAAAATTGGCACGCCTGCCATAGGTTGCTGACCCCTGGTGCAAAGTGTGGAAAGAATATGATGCAATGCAAAATTTTTGAAAGCCCTTTGGGGCTTGAGACTAAGAATATAAAGAAACAACACGGGATTACAACACAACACAAACACATTAGAAGTAACTAACAATGAAAGAATCAACAGAAATCAATCAAACAGGATAAAACAGGGATTAAATTAGTATTTCACAGGACAGCAGTAAAGTTACAAGGCTAATCAGTTAGACGGCCTGGCTGCTTGATTATAAGATTCAGCATGATTAATGACTGGAGGCAGAACACTGGTCATTTCTACCATGTTTTACCATAAGGAGAATATCCTGCACTTTACAGTGTAGAGGTGTGTAACTTTTTTTGGGGGGGGGGCTAATAGTTTAGTCACCAAAAAATGCAGTTTGGTGACTGAAACTATTCATTAATTCAGGTTGAATTCAGGAAATAGGTTTGTCTGGAAAAAAATTTTTTTTTAAAAAGTCAAAATGTTTAGTTCTGGCATTTTTGAAACAAGACATTTCAACTTTTAGTTTTGTAAAGATATTTTGTTTTGAAATGAAGCTAGATTTGTTAAAGGTGAATGAGTCAAAAACACCCCAAAACTAAATGAAATGACACAAAATACTTACAGGTAAAAAAACCCATCTTGTTCAACCACAAATGATTTTTTTCACGTTTTTTGTTTCAGTGAGAACTCCCCTTTCCTCACACACCAAATTTAAATTTTCGTGTGATCAAAAAAATCCCCCACCCATGATTATTCACTTAGCTCTGTTACAACATGAATAGCTCAATGTGGGAACCGTGAAACTTTAATATTGGACTACAATAGTGAGTTTGGCATCATTCAGCAAGAAATGAAGAAGATATTCAGACTCTTCATGCCAGATGTTCATTGGCTGTACAATTATGTTATATTTCATAAGCATACACATCTTTATTACATCACAGCAGAAAAAAAAACCTAGGTTTCCAAATGCCTATCAGGCTTACAGCCCATGAAAACTGGTGTGGTGAACACCAGTTCTCCAACCAGAAGCCACTGCAAGCTTTAGGGAGCATGGTTTCTTTGGTCTGTGCTTGCCATTTCTCTTCCATGGAAGATGCACCATTCCTGCTTGTTTTGGTTCCGCAGTCTATATATCATACTAGTCTACCTTATGGTTATGTTGTGCTATAAATTCTATCAATAACAATATTCTGTTCTGGTTGATTTCTGAATTAACTTTACTATGTAGAATTCAAGAAATGTGACTTTCTTTTCCTAAGTTTTCTCAGCTACAATCAGATACATTAATTGTTTCAAGATTTATTTAATCTTCTATAAAATATCCAAACCTCTGTGGTCTTCAAAAGTGGGTGAGAAGTTTCTTGAGAAAAGGACAGTCTTGGGGTTAAAACACAGAAATAGGAGTCAGGGGATCTGGGTCCAATCCCTCTTTCTACCACAGACTTCCCATGTGACTTTGGACTATAATGAGAATAATAATATTTCCCTACCTCAAAGGGAGTTGCAAGGCTTAATTCATTAATTTTTCATCCACTTCTTTGAGATGGAGGCACTATGGGATGTGAAGCAGATTATTTGTGGTAGTTCCCATTCTCGTCTTGAGTAGACTCAGAAAATGGAGAGCTGTGCGAAAATGAAATAATTAAGTTTGACTTTTTCAGCCCTTGTTAAAGATCCATTTCAGATTGAGTCTGGTGTCCCACCAAAAGTCAACAGCAATAGTTATCAATAACCTTACATTTGAGAGCTCTAAATACGTTTGAACTAATTGTGTTGGGAAATCATATAATCTTAAAGAAATGCAGAGAAAATTTCCCATACGTGCCAAATCTTGACGCAACCTTTCATTTGAGTGTTAGAGAGCCAAGGTGGGTGTGGTAATATCTTTTATTAAACCAACCTCTGTTGGTGAGAGAGACAATATTTCGAGATTACAAGAGCTTTTCTTCTGCTCTGTGTTAGCTTGAAAGGTTGGCTCTCTCATTGTCCAGCAGAAGTTGGTTTAAGAAAAGCAATTACGTCACCCACCTTGTTTCTCTAATATCCTAGGACCAGCACAGTCACAACACCACTGCATACATTTTGAATGTTGTCACAGTACTGTACCTCGTTTAAGGGAAAGGCTGCATAAGCAACATGCTTAAGTGACAACATGAGCGATGGAAAGGAAATACTTATTGGAATAGAGTTCACTATTAAATTCTGCTAAAGTTTCTCAATTTGTGGTGTTTTAATTCTATTTCGGATGGCGCCTACTAGTGAAATCTGGCACTGAGCTACTGTATTTATGCTGTTAGTCAGGGAAAGGACTGCAACATAAAAGGAGGAAACTTAATTGAAAACTTATCTGTTACCATTTTGGAGTAATATGTAATGTAAGTTTCAGTAACAGACTAATAATGATACGTTAACTTGAATCATGTTGTATGGGTTCTGTTATTGGGGCAATATATGTTAAGGCTTGTTTATATTAAAGATGTTTGCAGTAGCCTAGCTACACTCAGGGCAGCCAGCTCTACACTAAAAAAGGTTTGCCAGTATAGCTATAACTATATCGGCAAAACCTCCTACTGTTTATACCAGCAAAAAAGTTGCTTTTAGCACTATAGCTTATATTGATTTGGCAAGTGAAATAAGCTATAATGGCAAAAGCCCTTTTATGCTGGTATAATAGTGCATCTATAATAGGAATTTGGCAAGTATAGAAATATTGGGGAAAAATATCATATCCCTAACCAACATGGCTATAATGGCAATTATTTTAGTATAGATCTGGCCTTATGTAAATCTCCACTGCAGATGTGCTACACTAGTATAAAGTGGAACCTGTATACATGTAACTTATCCTGGTTTGAATACTGAAATTCGCACCATTATATTTTAGAGTTCACACCCCATTGAGAAAAATGGAAGTTATTGTTTCAGGGGTCCTCTAGACTCAAGTAGATATCACTGCATTGGTTGCATGCTGTTTCTGTTTCAAAGGGGTTTTCTTTGCAGTTGTAAGAGATAAAAACTTAATTTAAAAAAAGAGATAGCTTGGAATCTGGAGCATAATTCTGTGGCTACAGAATCGCAAAGCACATGAGGCCCTGACTTTCATTTACCAATTATAACTTCTTAATAATTGCTTTACCTAGTGCATTCCTCTCCCTTATGCTCCCCTGGGGTAGAAGTTACATTATTTTAGGGCTTGTCTAGATGGCCCCACTCACTTGATTCACTTTACTTTAATTATGAATGAGAGGGTCAGATATGGTTTTAATTCAGTTTAACTAAATAACTTAAAATTTACAACTTTAATTAGTTCAGATTAATTTACTTGAGTGGCGCTGTGGAGACAAGCCCCAAGACTATTACACAACCTTACCAGCTGAAAGTCAGGCATGTGCTTAAGTGTTTTGCTGGATGAGAACTACAGACAGCAGGCCACATTCAGAAGTGATGTTTAAGGGAGTGTGTATTTAACTTCCACATTGACAAATGTGTGTGGCGTGTGGTATACCAGGCCCTTTGAGGTCTCCTCTTGGAGGCCTCGTGGCCCTGCCACACCCCGTCCCCAAAAAGGGCAGTGGAGGGCTGCCTAGAGTGGCTCTGTGGGACACAACTAATCAGGGCCCAGCAGCGTAGTGTAAGAAGAGCTGCAGGGCCAGAGGGAATTCAGTTTCCTGATGGAGCTGTAGGAGTGTGGCAGGTGTGTGACTGGCTGACAGAGCTATAGAACCCTGGACAAGGCATGCTGCCAGAAGCTGTGGAGAGTGAGAAGGAGCCCTGAGTTGGTTGCTGGGATTCCATTATGACAAGGTCCATAGGTAAGGGTGAAGACAGTGTAGAGCCATGAGGAAGTGGGACATGGAATTAGAGAAGCTGTGTGACATTGTTAAAGAGACACAGAAATTGGCCGTGGTAGACAGGGTCCCTGGGCTGGGACCTGGAGTAGTGTGTGAGCCTGGGTTCCCCAGTGGCCTGGACAGCAAGGCACCCCAGAGGGGGAACTGAAGTATAGTGGTCCAGCTGGAGAGCTTGTAGCCAGGAAGCCCCAACAGGGTGAAGACATTGTCCCTCCTCCGGGGTAGAGCAGCACCCCAGGGTTCCTTACCTGGAGACAATCAGAGAGAGAGAGTGTGTGTGTGTGCAGGTGTGTGCACTTGCCCAAGAGAGGGGAGTGTGCATTGTTACAGGGCGAGTTCCATAAATCCAAGTCAGTAAGTCTAAGAGTACCAAATGAATGTAAGGGAGAGTAGGAGGAGTCTGTGTTGGTAAGACTTACAGATTGAGGGCAACAGAAGAAAGTGTAACAGACTAACTTTAGACTCATCTCCGAATCTGGCACACTGCCTCTGAGTCCTGTCTATTTTATTAAGAACCAATCTTGCATTGATAAAGCTAGACCATTTTGCAACATTACTTACTGAGCAATGTAGAGGATGCTACAGCAGCTTTACAGCAACCAAAGATCCCACTACACAGCTGTTATCGTCCCCTCGCCCATGAAGTTGTCTCTATGGCGGCTTGGTGTCAATGGTGCAGTGCAAATCTGTTATAATGCTGCCAGAGATTTGGCTCAATGACTTTGTTCAGATATATTTGCTTGTAATTGCTGCATGAAATGGGCATGCAAAGCAGATTAATTCATTTTACTAACACTGTTTTCAGTTGCTATAAAGGAATCGGTACATCAGAGTAAATTGACAACAAAAATGTCAACCTTTTTTACTGAGGCAAGGTGGGTGAGGTAATACCTTTTATTGGACCAACTTCTGTTGGTGAAAGAGAAAAGCTTTCAAGCTACAGAGCTCTTCCTCAGGTCTGGGAAAGGTACTCAGAGTGTCTCCGCTACATACAAGGTCAAAAGAAAGTTTAATATAAGTAGTTAGCACATATTGTATAGGATCATTCAAGGTGAAATAGCTCATTAACACCCCTGTAGTCATAGCACAAAAAGGGAGGGGATCAGGGGATCAGTGAGTAACGTTGTTATTATCCATAAATCCAGTGTCTTTATTTAGACCATGATTTTTAGTGTCTAACAAAGTTATTAATTTAAGCTCCCAGGCTCGTCTGTTGTACAGGTTTCCTTTGAGGATGAGGACTGATTGGTCAGATATAAAGTGATTGCTTTGTGAAAAGTGTTCACGCACAGGTGATGTGTTTTCTTTTGTGTCTCATTTTCCTGAGAGTTAATTTGAGAGTGTAGTGATTGTTTCATTTTACCCACATAGGTGTTACTGGGGCATTTGGTGCACTGCATGAGGTACACTACATGTTGTGATAGACATGGGTAGGACCCATGATGTCCAATACTTAATATCAACATGGAGAGAATTTAAGATCTGGTCAGTTATTCATATCACTGAAGTTCCATTATTTTTGACTGACATTAAGAATTCATTAAGAGCAACAGCAGAATTCATCTGTGACTGCTACATGTTACTGCCAGTGCGAGCTTTATGAATTAAAGTATTCAAAGTACAGAGGAGGCCTCTGTCCATGTGATATAAGTATAGAGATCAACAATTCCTCCTAATTGTATACACTGTATTTCAGTTCAGTACAATGTAATTTAATTTTAAACTTAAATACACCTCTACCCCAATATAATGCTGTCCTTGGGAGCCAAAAAATAATACTGTGTTATAGATGAAACTGCGTTATATTGAACTTGCTTTGATCCGCTGGAGCGCGCAGCCCTGCCCCTCAGGAGTGCTGCTTTACTGCTTTATATCTGAATTCATGTTATATCAGGTCGCGTTATATGGGGGTAGAGGTGTAGTTAATGATGCATATCACTGAGACAGCATTGTTCATCCACTGATCTCGAAGTGCTGACAAAGATAGATAGGTATCATTATTCCCATTTTACAAAGATGCATATAACCTAGGCAGGAGGAGGAGAAGTGACTTGTCCAAAAATTACTAAGCAAGTCAGTCACAGTGCAGGAAATGGAAGCCCATTACCTGACTCCAGGTCTTTTTCCCATTGTTTTGACCATGCTGGATCTACATCATTCATATGCAACAAAAACACTCTTGTTACTGTGACTGTTGCATGGAATCCAGCCATTTCAGTTCACAGTGGTTCAAGGACCCTCTTTTTTGAGTGTCAGTTCAAGCAGATTTCCACTTCCTGGGTTTCATATCAAATTTTGAATTTAAATAAACTCAGCCCTCAAAGCAAAACACAGCCAAAACTATTGTCTTTTACATAGATTTATGTGGTTTCAATGAAAATCCATAAAGAGGTCCAGGTTCACTTGAAACTTTGACCACATTTTGCTCTAAAGATTTGTAAACTTTAGCTGAATTTTGAGTTTCTGACAAAACCAAAAACCGAAGCACATTTCACAGGGGTCTGGAATTTGTAATGAAAGTTTCTGAAAGCTATAGTTACAACAATGCAAATTACTGTTAAATTATAACAAGAGGGTCTGACAATAAGCCGGGACTGTAGTAATAAAGGTGAAGTGTTGGAAATGTAAATTGTCAGGATGGAGAAGTGGTTACCATCTTGTTGGTTCCAGAGCTTGAGCCAAAAGCCCACCTCTGAATTCAGGTTTGGATCCAAGTTTGTGTCTTAACTATTTCTCTCTTTTTTTCTCTTGTGTGTTGAATTTGAACAGGGAATCTGAACGACCTTGAACTTTAAGATCTGAATTTTGACTCCCCAAGTTTGAGTGTGTTCAGAGTTGGGATGCTAATTTAGTCCATTATATAGGTATGAAGCTTGTACCTGGGGTATGGATTCTAGGTGCAGTTGTAGGAAGGGAGAAGGAGGGTTTGCTTACACTACAGATCAGGATAAATGCAGGTACAGAATAATCACATCTACCTTGGAGGAAAAAAAGTGTTTAGGACTGTGAAATTATTATTTCAGTTGTTGTTGTTTTCCCCTTAAACTTACCAAATGCTAAACTGCAAACGTACCCACAGAAAGCAATTCCTTTAAAAGTACAGCTGTGATGTTGCTATTCTGCATATTTGGGGAGGGGGACCAAGAAGACAATATTTATAAGTGCACCATTAGGAATGAATTTTTTCCCTGCATAAAGAAAGACCTGTATGTTGTTACTGAAATTGGCCTATTAAAGCTGAAATGGAGTCTTTCAGCAGCAGCTCTATAAATAGCAGTGGAGGTGGGCTTGTGAGAATGCAATTGTCGTCAGCACCAATAGGCCTGCTTTTTTAAAAAAGCCCTCATCTGCAGTTGAGTTGTGTTTTTTTAAAAAAAAATAGAAGGGTCTTTGGTGTTATTGCTTATTGTTTTAGCTTTTAGCATGTCAGGATGCTTAGATCATCATGTTACATGTCTGCAGTTCTTACTGTAAGGTTAGGTTTTAAAAGAGTGAAGTAGAACTATAGTTTAAATATATTTACTGCTGCTTGCTCTTATTAGGGTTGCCAATTTTGGTTGGTCATATTCCTGGAGGAATGACATGTCATAATCTTTAATTCCTGGAGACTCCAGGACAATCCTGGAGGCTTGGCAACCCTAGCTTTGGGGGAAAACTATATGCTACTGGCTGATTGGGTTCATATTTTTCCATACTGAAAGTTTCTGAAGAGAACAAGAACCCTAAACCAGTGGTTCCCAGACTTGTTCTGCCGCTTGTGCGGGGAAGATTTTAAGCTGCTTAAATAAGAAACAAAAATAGTTTTAATTCCTTTTTAAGTGATCTTAAACTACATAACATGATCTCCCTAAAACTCTGGAGAACATGATCCCTTTCCTGGTGTACTTCAAAGATTTGGTACTTGAACAGGCTTAAACAGCCTACTGTGTTTCTTGTACAGTATCAACACTGTTGGAATGGTTTTCTTCAGCGTCTTCACATGGATTTGTAAGCGAGCCACACTTGCAGTGAATATTGTTTTCCCCTGAGTAAGTCAAATACAGCTTCCAGCCTCATCTCATTTTCTGTTTTAAGCACTTATGGAAAATTTATGGGAACCACAAATTTGGTTTTGATAACTGAAATGAGTATCAAACTAACCTTGCTTCTGCAGACAAAGGGACTGGTTTTGATCTCACAGTGGTGTAAATCTCCGTTCTTCAGCAGCAAGAAACAAACTCTCCTGCTTGCTTACAGTCCTCCACAGACCCTTTGATTCTAGAACTGTGATACATTCCAGAATACCGTGGGCCTAAGGAATAGCCTTAATCTCCTTGACTGTGGTGAGAGTGGAGACCTGGGTAGAATCTTGAATTTGTTGAGTCTGGAACATCTTCTTTAGCCCTCATATATTCAGTACTGCTAACCCTAAGCATTTAAAAATCATGAGTCAGGCCCCCATGGGCCATGACATTGGCTTACAAATCAAGACAGGTATAAAAACAAGCGTGGGGTTCTTTTTATGTGCCTTCTGGTTTTTGAGCCTTTATAGCTGTGTTTTCAAGCTTTTCTCTGGATCCACAAGAATGGGAAACTTACTTTTTGGATTTAAAATGAAAGCTGGGATTCTTACAATCACCTAACTCCAGGAGCTGGGGCTTTTTGCTAAATACCAAATATTATGAGACTTGTGATTAAGAACAAGAGTCAGCAACACTGTATACAAATGTTTTAAAACATCAAAAACATATGCAACAAAATCCTAAAGAATGAGTTATTAGCGAGGAGAATAATTTAGTCATAAATCCATGATGAGTGATCATTCTTGCCACCTTCCTATGATCCAGAAAACAACTTGCTTCCCAGTTTCCCTTCTGTGACCTACTGTAACAATTCAACCATTGTCTAATATCTCTGAGTATGGGCTAGTTACCTGTTAGTAATTACATCTTCCTATGGTAAGAGGGAGAAATTGAGCTAAGGGGTAAACTTCGTTTTGCTGAGAGGATCAGTGGTACAGTTATTCAAACTTCCTGCCAAGTGATGGAATTCGGGTTTCCATAAAGGCTTTGAGCTAGATCTTCAGCTGGTGTAAATCAGTACAGCTTCACTGAAGTCATTGGAACTACACTGATTGACATCAATTGAGGATCTGGTCTTCAAAGCATCATATAGCATTTTTGCCACTCTCCATTAATCTGTGATTTCCTTTTGCTTGCCAAAAAACCATTTTCATATCTTTTATGGGAAGTCACTGAGCATGCCGTCCTTATCAGTGGCAAATTCATGAGCTTTTTGGATACTCTGCTTATTAGCCAAGCAAGAAGAATTAGACTAGAGATGGGAGTTCAAATGTATAAAAGGCAAGCAGGACATTAGGAAATTGGCCAGAGACCTCACTGAAGCTATTTTGAGGGGACTTAAGCAACAAGAAATCATCAAAAGAACTGTTTATATGTTAAAAATGGAGATACAATACACAAGGACTAAGCTGAGAGACCATGTTGGATCTAAAGATGGCTATTATATTTCAGTAGAAACCTGACAGTAGCCAAAGAGCTTTGATTACAGCATGAATGGGCTCTATAGTTGCTGTTAGAACTGCTGTTCTTTTATCACCCTGAGTTTTCATGGTTCCTAAGGGCCCAGATGTCCAGCTAAGAAATCTAATTCAACACAATGTTCTAATTTATTTACTTTATTAGCTAAATCTCTAACAAACAATGACTAAAATAAAATGCCCAAATATATCAAAGATATTTTAACATACATTTTGTCCAATACATATATAGGACCAGTAATTATCAAACCAAAAGGTTTATTTCAGGTAAAATAAAGATGTTTTCAACAGATCTAAAGTCCTGGGGCCTTCGATTAATATGTTTCCCTCAGACACTAGATATTGTAACTCACAGATGGCAAAACCTATTTAGTCATCATGTTAATTCTCCTAACCAGTGGAAGATTATATTCTTATGTACACATTTTTAAAATGCTGGCCTCCATTTTGCACTTGCCAATGTATGCCCCTTCCAAAACAGGAAGCAAAAATGGAGGTTAGTTTAAAGCTGGGCTGAATATTTGTGTTGATCTTACACTAAGGACGTTAATGAGACCCTGGATGTGTCTTCTTAATCATTGAGTATTTTAAGTGTGAAATTTTTTAGTGGTGGTTTTTTTTCTATATAATATCTGAAATTTTACTAATAATTAAGGAACTAATTAAAGACACAAGTACAAAACATCCATACTTTCAGTTGAAGACTATCAAATGTGCTGAAAGTAAAGAAATAACAATATTTAAGTATTCTGATTTAAATTTTAAAATGTTTAAAATTAAAAATCATGTTTTTAAATTTACATAAACATCATTTTTATCCATCTTGATTGTTTGACACTCTTACTAGCCTGGTACCATATGAATACAGAATCTTTGCAGCACATTGTCTCATATCTTTATGCATTTCCTCATGAGACGGAGAAATTATTCATGTATAAAACTTGCCAGGGTTTAAAATGCAGAGATGTTTGTTGGGTTCAGGACTAGCTCGTGGACAACACACAATTAACAAATTAGAAACCTGCAGTATCTTAACTCTGCCTGCATTAGCAGGTGCAGAGGCAATCAGCAGGAATTGCAGACTTTGTGGAACCATGAACAATCTGGCCAATAATACTATTCCAAATACCACAATCCAGCCACATTGGTTTAATTGGATAACATGACATTACAATGACAGATGGCAACTTCAGCTGAACAGATTCAGCCAGCCTGATAACATTCTGCCACTGCTTCTCTGTATAATTTTTTAGATAAAAGGTTACAGATTTTGAGTTTATAAGTCTATAATTTCATTCAGACTTCACACTTACATACATACTATTCTAGTATGAACACAAGAAACATTTAGGGCTCTACATAGAGCTTTCATGCTAGTTTCTCATACTCATGTGACAAGTCAGTAAGTGGCTATAGTGTCTTTCCACAGATGTCAGAGCTGAGACCCAGAGAAATTTCTAAAGTAGAGCAATTGTCTTGTTATATTAAGGGACAATTTATGGATATTGCCTTTGGCGTACCCGCCACCGAATTGCTGCAGAAACCACAGGACTGGCAGACTTCCCGCAGAAACGCCGCCGAAGGCTGTCTGACTGCCACCCTCACAGTGACCGGCAGGGCGCCCCCCGCAGCTTGCCACCCCAGGCACGTGCTTGTTGTGCTGGTACCTGGAGCCGCCCCTGGTTGCCTGGCAAGTACAGAGGGAGGGGATGGGATGGGACCCTGGGATCTCAAAATAAAAACAAGACCCAAACACATGCTGGCTGCCTCCTGTACTCTGTTTGCCCTCTCCCTCCCCTTCCTCACCCATGCAAGAGCATCTACAATCCAGCCCTAAGTTTTTCCTGGCTCCTGTCTGATTCAACAGATGTTAATAATGGACATCTGGAGCACTACCTACATTCTATACAGCTTTCTGCTAGTCTGAAAAGCTTCCAGCGAAATGGCTATGATATTCTGAAAGGGAGTAAAGGGGGCTCTGGTTCTTGATGGGTATATTTTTAATCAGCAATGAGTAGTTCCCTCCAGAGAGTCATTCTGAGTGCTGCCATGCTCAAAATGCTTTGGTAGCACACTTGGAGGCCACCACTGCAGGGGAGAGAACATGGTGAAAGAGCAGTGGATATGTTCCAAACACTAGAGCCTATATAACCTGCTATATCAGGTACTTATATAGTTGCCATTACGATAGTATCTAAATGCCTCACAATCTTTAGTGTATTTATCTTTACAGCACCCCTGTGAGGTAAGGAAATACCAACTTCATTTTAGAGACAAGAAGCTGAAGCACTAGCCTGAGGCTAAGATGGAAGACTATAGCAGAGCAAAACATTGAGTCCTGGTCTCAAGTTCCAGGCCAGCACCCTAACAACCAGACTATCATTCTGCCCTATGCTTTACGGTCTCCAACCTTTGGTGGGACTGGATAAATACTGTTACCACCACAAACACTCGCTCACAACATAAAGGGGGACTTTACTTGGACAGGAAAAGGAAAATGTTCAAATAGATACAAAGTCTTAGTGATTAATTACAGAAAGAAAAGTCAGATAATTCCTGAGTTTGTCCCTGGGGGCTGTTCAATATGAGAGTACAGTATCCTGATCAGTGAACTGGACTCAAAGAGCCGTGTTATCTGGAGGGAATATTATTGATGGTGGTGAACACCAGTGGAAAAGGGAACGCAGGGAGTTAGGGTGGAAACAATGCATCCACATGGACAGAGCAGTCTGCAAGGTTTAATAAAGTTCCACTTGTTCAACTTAACCTGTGCTTAGTTTCACTCTTTGCTAATGGAACATGGTGGCAGTGTCGGAGCTGTGAGCTCTCTGACGTACAGCACCTGTCAGCATGAGACAGGGAACTCAATCTGAAGGCCTCCAGTGCCCTAGATTTTGCAGACACAAACCTAGTCCAGCGACGGATCTGGTGGAATGAGGAGTTTGAGCTGTTCCCAGGCCTGGTCACGCAAGGGGAAGATACAGCAGGAAAATATAACTATTATTTTAGCTTATTGGGGAACAAGGCAGAGAAGTCTGCAGCACTCTGAAGCTCACCACTACCAGCTACCCTAGCCCTGCAGACCTATTGTTTCTCAAAGCACAACAAAATTGTGGAGTGATACAGGTTTTTCACTAATGATCAATCCAAAAAGGAGGGGATAAACCCCTTTGTTACTGCCTTATGCATGCTGGCTGCAATATACAATTTTGGGGACCTGACAGACTCCTTAATTCATGACAGAATAGTCTGCAGGATCACCACCTGCAGGAGCATTTGCTACAGGAACGTGATCTCACATTAAACAAAGATGTTTAGACATGGAGTGTGCAGGGAAGCCTTAAGGGAAAGGATGAAAGCCATAGGAGGCATGCCCTCAAATACATGGGGTGATACAACAGCAGAGGACAGCAGGTGCTAGGGTTCCATACCCATAGTGAGATGGATTCACTTTGGGAGACAGCAGGAGTGGATAAAGGAGAAGTGCCCCATACTAGGACAATGTTCCAAGGAATGTGGCAAGTTCCACGGAGAGAGAGTTTGCTAGACTCTGAGACAGGTGACAGAGAGATAGAGTTAGGTCACTCCTGAAGTGGTCATCTGTTGAGGAGACCAAGCTACCTCAAAGACTATGTTGAGTCTGTGATAAAGACAGGACTGCAACTTGACTACAAGCTAGCAACTGCTAGCTGAAAGGACACAGGGTGAGGGTCTGGGCATCATTTATATGTTTATATTAAATGGGAAAGATGTACCATGATCAGTGAAACTGGATTCAGAGGCCCCATATTTCCTGGGGACTGTTTATGAGGAGACATCAGGGCAGCTGCCAGCGCATCCCTTGGCTTCTGCCGCTTCCCGCAGCCCCCATTGGCCTGGAACGGCGAACCGTGTCCAGTGGGAGCCTTGATCGGCTGAACCTGTGGACACAGAAAGTAAATAAACTGTCCCGGCCAGCCAGGGGCTTACCCTGACGGGCCGTGTGCCAAAGGGTGCCAATCCCTGTGTTAGGCTATTATAGATTTTTGTTGAATATGGTGCAGTTAAAGATCAATGAAAGGACCAGTTTAGCTTCTCTTATAACATTGAATACACACTCAGTTAACATTCTACTATGCTCTGTTAAAACAAGATTTCCACCAGCTCCACTCTGAAGGCTAAAAGAAGAATATATCTTTTGTTTTTTCAGCATTTCTTCCAGTCCCAGCTGAAACCAAGAAGCGCCTAGGTGAATGTTTACTGTGAATTCACAAACGGCACTGCACTAGCTATCCCAAAATGGCAGGCAATATTATCTCAGTCAGCCCAGCCTGTAAGCTAAGGACAACATCAAGATCAAGATGACTCATGGTTGGGCACCTAAAATCAGTGCCCTCTTTTGAAAATTTGGCTGTAAATGCTTAGGGATTCCAACCTTCAGCTGCTGGAAAATGTGGACATACATTTCTCTTATACTGAGCTCTAGAAATAGTCACACTCAGATGTCTAAAGCAGTATCAAATTCCAGAGGGTGGGGGGCTTCCCTTGAGCATTATCTTTGGGACTGAAGCATGGCTGCAAAATGCAGATGTTGTGCTTGGAAAGGAGAGAAGCAGTTTCTAAGATACCATATTTAGGTATAGCTCCTTTAAGTTCCCTTGGTAAGAAAATACTGTTTTCTCCCCTCTAGAGGTGCAGTTACATACTATAGATGCATGTCTCTGATTTTCTGGCATAAGCTTTTGTTGGGCATACAGCTGAGTTACTGAAGCTTCCCTGAGGCAGAGAAAAGTTGAAACATATTATTAGAATCATAAAACTCAAATGTTATGGATAAAAGGTTAAAAAAAGATTTACAAGCTCCTTGCACTTTCTAAGCATGATGCAATTTAACTACTGCTTGTCTGCAGGATACAAACAAGAGGGATATTTGGCAGAACATAACATTTGGCACTCCCATCTGAGGATGTCAAAAGCACTTTATAAACATTGAGGGCACCATTTATTTTTCACACCAGTTTTCTACCAGCACATCCACATCTACTGCACTGGAGTTACTCCAGATTTACTCCTGTGTACGTGAGAGGAGATTCAGATTCTATATCTACAAAACATGCAGGAACACCAAAGGGATTAAATTAGATTCCATGGTCCTGATTCTGATTCCTGTTTTACATTGGGATAACTCCACCGCCTGCTTTACACTGGTAAAAGAGAGCAGAATCAGTCTCCATGTTGCTAAGTGCATTTGAGATATGAGAAACAGATACTCTGGGATCTGAAACTCTGGTTATTCCAGGTTAGCTGGGTAGGATAAGTAGTTATAGATTTTTGCTAATTATGGTGCAGTGAAAGATTCTAGAAAGGACCCATTTAGCTTCTCTTGTTGCAACACAGGATGTTTGTTCAGTTCATTTTCCACCATGCTCCTTCAAAACAAAATATTAAAGTTGGAAAAAATGAACAGGCAGTTGGCAAAACTTGGCATCTGACAACCTGGCAGCAGTTGCCATATTACTGAAGTGTATTTACAAATGCTGGCCTCTTCATCCCCTAGGGAATTCCATAAAAGTACTGACCTTAATCTCTTCCTTCCCAGACACACCAGTAAGCCCTTGCTCCCAGTCACACACTCCCTTAGCCTTGTTTAGGTGAGGAAAATACGAGAAGCTTTAATGGAAACTGGGTGGAGGCATTTTTTACCACCATATCAGCTAAGGCGTCTTGGTGGTAGCACTTCCACCATTACTGTTCCTGGTGTGACTGAGTTGGGGGAAGCAACAGCAGGAGATTATGGGAATAGAAGACAAATCTAGCCAAAACTAGACCAGAATGAGGAAGTTGTTCATGTGACTTAAGGCTACTATATAGATATATGTATATAGATAAAGCATCTGATTCTGATCTCACCTGTGTCACAGTTTCAGGGCAACTGCATCTGTATTCCTCCTCTGTGGTTTACCAAGAGTGGCCACTTTTAGGCTTCCAGTTCCCAGCTATTACCTCCATCTCCTGATTGGGGTAACTTTATGGCTGCACAGCTCCCTGCTTACACTGAGATATCTCCAGACTGCCTAAAAGGCCTGCATCTAAGCTTTTCTCTCTCTCCAAGGGCTATGACTAGTATATTGCCCATAGTTATAAGTTATCACACAGCTCTTTTAAGCAAGCATTTTCATTCTTAAGGTGAAAGCATTACAGAAAAAGCATATAAAAATAATAAAAGAACCTATACATGTGGTAAAAACTTACCAGAGATCACCTTCAACTCTAAACTCGGATACTGGGAGGAGTCAGTCCTTCAAATCCCACAACTGGGTTTTCTCTGTGGTTACAGTTCATAACTGTCTCAGATTCAGAACCAGAACACTGACTGGACAGTTCAGCCATTCGTTTTTACACCTGGGGCCTTTGATCTCCAGTCTCCAGGACCAGGCAATGACCCATTCTCCTCAGAATAGATTTTTGTATGGCTGGTTTGGTTTTTAACATAACCAGAGGTGGGGAATTTGTATTAATCTCTCCCTAGGTATTCTCCAAGAAATCCACTTCACATGTTTTATCCCAAAAGTCCATTCTTGTCTGGCATTTTCAACAGAGTCCTTTGAACTCCCAGGCTTCACATCGTACCTCCCCACTAGAGAGGTTACATGTACTCCTGGCCCTCAACAATATATAAACTTTACACAAGTTTTTTAAAGGATATTGCAGGAAATTGCCATCTGTCATGCCCTGGTTTTACATCAGAGTAAATCCAATGACCTCACATTTAGTTACTCCTGACTATACTTGTTAGAGCAGAAACTGGCCCATACCACGTGCAGTATTGTATTCAACATTCTATCACTTGAACATCACCAAGAAGTAATAACAGAGTAATTTTAGGCCTTCTGTTAGGTTGATGCTGCAGACCATAGCTGTACAATGCAATGCTCTGTGGATAAATCAGCTAGAATAGGTACAATTTCCTGGACTGATACCTGTATTTCTTCCCATTCATATAATTTTTGATGATCACACCTTTACTGTTATCGGATTTAGATCATCAGAGCTAAATTCAGTCCTGAATAGACAGAAAATAGATATGGCTCCTATTGACATTAATGGAGTGTCATCCCCATTCATCAGGGTTAAATTTGATCCAGGCACTCATCTGTTTACTGTAAGACATAATTAGATCATGGTCAATTTTATTTATTTATTTGCAATTGTTATTATTGATCCAGATTATTCCCTCAAATGTGTGTGTGGATGGGGCCCTCCAAGTTCATATCTCTCTTCTTCCATGCAGAAGGGGTGCTCAGACAACTGCAGAAAATGGTCCCTGCTCCCCATGCAGAACCCACGTGGAACACGCAGAAGCCTCTCTGTTGGTTCATGATCAGCCCAGTGGAAGGGGCTGGTGAATGGGCAGGCCAGGAGGCATGGCTGTTGTAGTGCAACCAGCAATCCACTTCCAACTGCTTGTTCTGTGCAGGATTTAAGTAGTCCCAATGTGGCAACATTGTAAAACACAGGTGATAGTCTTCCATCTAGGAGCTAGAGAGTCAAGAATTGTTAGTGTCTGTGTGCTGCCAGCATCACCAATAAGCACAAAGGGGGATTGCTGAGTGCTGTCTCTACTCCACTGTGTAGAAAACTACATGTAGGGATATATATCATTCCCCATAGGACCCCAGTGATAGCATCCTGAGGAACTCAGGGTCATGCACTGCCAGGGAGTGGGCAGCTTAGTGCCAGACTTGGTTTCAGGTACAAGTCTGCCACATGGATAGCGTCCACAGATTCCTAATAATCCACAGGTTTGTGAACAGGATAAACAGAACACCACAATGATTATCTCCCCTAGGAGCCTCTCCCATAGATTTTTCTGCAGGACAAGCAGATCGAGGTCATCATTACTGTTAATTATTACAATCAGAATCATGACCACATTTTCTAGGCACTGTACAAACACAAACAGAGATATACTGGACACATTTTGAACAAATATTTAGGGTACATCTACACACCAAAAAGCTCCCCACAAGTAGCAAGTCTCAGAGCCTGAGTCACCTGACTTGAGCACAAGGTGCTTGAGCTGTGGGGCTAAAAATAGCAGTGTAGACATTCGGGCTTGGGCTGGAGTCCAGACTGTGAAACCCAGCAAAGGGGAAGGTGTCAGAGCCCAGGCTCCAGCCCGAGCCCAAATCTTTACACTGCTATTTTTAGTGCTGCAGCACAAGTCCCATGAGCCTGAGTCAGTTGAATCAGGCTTTTGAGGGTGTGTCTACACTGCAATAAAAAACCTGCGGGTCAGCTGACTGAGGCTCATGGGACTTGGGCTGAGGGACTAAAAGTTGCAGTGTACCTGTACCTATTGGGTTCTGGGAAGTGGGCGGGCGAAAGCCTGCCCACTGCTGAAGGACCTCCCCCCTCGTCCCCTGCAGCCTAAGGGGAGGATCTACAGGACCTGGAAACCAAGTGATTCTGGGGGACAACTAATGAAACAACAGGGACAGGAGTTCAGTCAAAGGGTCAAAAGAAGGAAAGTCTTGCAGTGTAGACATTTGGGCTTGGGCAGGTGTCTAGGCTCTGAGATCCTCCCCACCCCCCACTGGGGTTTCAGAGTCCAGGCTCTAGCCTGACTGTCTACACTGGAATTTTATAGCCCCCCTAGCCTGAGCCTCATGAGCCAGAGTGAGGTGACCTGGGTCATGGGTCTTTTATCACAGTGTAGATGTACCCTGAGACTTGCAACTGTGGGTAATTTATGGCTGTGTAGAGAGGTACCCTTAAAGGCACACAGGGCTGGCTCTAACATTTTTGCTGCTCAAAGCGGAAAAAAAGAGCACTGCCCCTCCGTAACACCCCCCCCGTGAGCGCTGCGCCGCCGACCCCCCCTGAGCGTTGCATTGCACCGCCGAAGTCCCCGCCCCCCCAGCGCTGCCTGGTGAACACAAAACAAAAAAACAAAAAACCCTCCAGCGCCACCTGGCCGAAACAAAAAAACCAAACAAACCCTGAGCGCCGCCCCGCCCCAAGGTGCTGCCCCAAGCACATGCTTGGTCGGCTGGTGTCTGGAGCCAGCCCTGAGGGCACATCAGTATTCAAGTACAGTGGTCATAATATAGGGTAATTCTTAGGGTGCAGTGCCATCTTGTGTGTATGATGAATATAGCATACAAACACCTTCCTGCATGGATATTGAAGTGTATGAGCCAGATTCTCATCTCATGTAAATTGGCACAGCTTCACTGGTTTCACTGTTACTATGCTGATTTACATCAGCAGAGTATATGGCCCTGTGTATTTAAAGTGAAGTGTTGGCTACAATAGTGCAACTGTAAAAAATAACCTTATTGTATGGAGTTGATCTGTTTCTTGGGAGACTTCTTAGTCATATCTGCCTAAGTGTACAATCATAGAACCATAGGGTCATCTAGTCGACCCCCCTGCCAAGATGCAGGATTTGTTGTGTCTAAACCATCCAAGACAGATGGCTGTCTAGCCTCCTTTTTGAAAACCTCCTGTGAAGGTGCTTGCACAACTTCGCTAGGAAGTCTGTTCCATTGTCCTATTGTTCTTACAGTTAGGAAGTTTTTCCTGCAATTTAATCTAAAACTGCTATGCTGTAGTTTGAACCAATTGCATTTTGTCCTGCCCTCTGTGGCAAGAGAGAACAATTTTTCTCCATTTTTTTTATGGCCACCTTTCAAGTTTTTGAAGACTGTTATCATACCTCACTTATTATCTATTTGGTGTAAACCAAATAGATACAGCATTGCAGGGTCAGTAGTTTTGCAAGAGAAGTATTCTATTGAACTTGTGCCCCATCAGGTGACCGATGGCCTTTGGGGGGGATGCACATCTATAATAGCACAACCACATGACAGCTCCAAAATGAAGCCATCAGCAAGGGCAAAAACCTCCTCCCACCTCTGGGCAATGAAGCAGAGAGAGGACTGGTACAGCTTCTTCTGACTGTGAAGCCACCTCACTCATGGGGAATCACTTTGTCCCCATGTCACCGTTACGTCCTTCCCATCTCCCTAAAGGTAAGTCTGTGGACGGTTACTACAGTCCCACTAGGACACTCATAACAAATGGAAGGGAGCAGGCTTTCTAGAGGAGAACCATTCTGGAGCCATGTGTCAGGAACTGGGGCATGTGCAGTCATGTTCAGTGGTTAAACACAGACAATCGGGCCAGAGGGGTCAAGCCAGAGTCAGTAGCAGAGGTCCAGAGCCAAGGTTCACATCACACCACAGTCAATAGCCAGGAACCAATGTCTAGGGTTGAGCTGGAGTCAACAGCCAGGAATCAGAGCCAAGGGTCAAGCCAGAGTCAGTGGTCGGGGCGGTAGCCAAGAGTCAAACCAGAGTCAATAGCCAGAACTAGGAACAAGGCAGGGTCTATCTTAGCAGCAAATCATGGTTATGTCTTGTTGCACGCATGACTTCCCGGTAGTCTCTCCAGGCTTAAATAGTAGATCTGGACCTGTCAGAGGTCATGGCAGACCCAGATTCGAGTCCCATGAATCGTTACAGCATGGAGTCTACTTGTATACATTCACCCTGAATCCTCTTTCAGCAGCTCTGTGGGCCTATGTATGTGAATGCATCTCACTATGGGTATGGAACCCTGTAGTCTAAAAATACAGTTAATACTTTCCAAACAAAACTTTTCCATGTAAGCAATTGGTATAGTTGCAGCTGGAAACGACTGCCATATTAATGTGCGTAATAAATACAAAAGCAAAAGGAGAGGAATATATATGGAATGAGATGGTTGATGGGGGAGCTGAGATGTGCAAGTTCACAATAAAACCGAAACCATATGCAACTCATTGGGTTTTGGATTTTGTTACAAGCTAGAAATTCAGATCAAGTTCATGGAAAGGTTTGCTAAGGTGCATGAACCCTTCTAGGGAAACCCTCTGGACCACTGTGGTTTTGCAAACTTTGTATGGGGTGTGCTAAGAAACCATTTTCAATTAAATTTGTCTCAATCAAACCTGTAAATGAAAATGAAGGTCCAGAGCAGAGCGAGGGATGGGAGAATAGAACTGCAAACCCATTGTGAATCAAAATCAGAGGTGAAATGCTTTCTTTGTGCAAAACAACGTTTCAGAATTTGCTCCTTTCTAGTGGAAAACCTGGAGGAAAAAGAGAGAAGCAAACTCCCAAAACAAAACAGATTACTTTGCAGTCCAAGATTGTCGTAGTATTATTCCTCGATTTGAACATTAGAGTTCAAATATAAGGTACTCGCATGAAGTCCTCTAAGCTTAATCTCTAGCTTAGATCTGATAGGCTGCCACCAGGTCAGGAATTGATAGGGCCTGACCCCCCTTTCCTCTCTCTGGTGTCCCCAACCCTCCCCTGGGGGGACCTCAGATACCTGTTTCCTCTGCTTCCCAAGAGATAAGCGTTCTTCCCTCAGGACAATTGAGATGCAAATATCAACAGGGTGCTTTGCCTTTCCCCGTTCCTGCCTTCCCATGAGGGAGCAGATACCTGATACAGAGGTTTCAATTTCTCTGCCTTACTAGAAAAAGAACTTCCACAAGTTTTGAAAAGAGAAAGCTTTATATAGAAAAAGAGACAATACAGACTAATGACTTGCATAAACATTTATACAGGCTCCTACTTAAGAAAATCTGAATAACCCAGTCTGATTTAAAAAATAGCCAATTTAAATAGACCAGCAATCACACACAGTAAGTACAAAGCAAACATATCATAGCCGATTTTACTTTTGCCCGTTTGTACTCACTGCCCCTTAGTAGAATGAGAAGAAGATTTGAATCAACAAGATAGCTTGTCCCTCACAGCCGAGGAAGCAACAAAGACCAGCAATCCACATCTGTAAATACAGCACAAAGCTCCTCATAGCCGAATTACTTTGCTTTCCTTTGTACTCACAGACTTTTAGTAGAATATTTGAGATAAGATGGAGGTAAAAGAAACCTTGTTTACTTCATAGCCGAGGAAACAACAAAGACCCCGAGTTAGACAAATTCCCGCCCCGACTTTAAACAATCCAGTTCTCTGATTGGTCCTCTGGTCAGGTGTTTGGTTACCCTTTCCAGGTAAAAGAAACTTAACCCTTACCTACCTACTTATGACAAAGATAGAGACCTTCAGTCTCAGTTATTACCATTTACCTTACTTTGCTTTACAGTAAAGGTCCACTGAAGGTATATACACACTGCAATTTGAAATTTGATTGCAGGTGAATAGGCAAAGCCATACTAATTTTAATCTAGTTAGCATGCAATGAGGACACAGTGGCACAGACTGGTTTGGGCAAGCAACACATGCACATATCCAGGGTTTTGGGTGGGCTTGTGCCACTCACATCGTAGTCAGTGCAGCAGCATCTTTACTGCTATTTTTAGCTGGACTAACTAAACTACAGCTTGTGTGGGTGTGCCTACATGAGCTGCAATCACACCTTGGATTGCACTGCAGGCATATGTTGAGTGTCTTAGTAAAGTAGGATGTAGGTGGTGCTGAACACAGAAGAATGATGAAACAACACTCTGATACTAAAGTTTTACACTGCCACCTAATCCCCTCACATCTGAGTGCCTCCCATGTCAAATCAAAAGCAATACTAAAATGCCCAGTGGACTTTATAGACTCTTCATAGACTCTATTAACCTCTTCGTGGGGTAAAAATGCTGGTTTGGGTAGGGTTTGTTTTTTTTTTAAACACATTTTATTAAAGTAAGTTTGGGGCAGGTTGATAGAAGAAGTGACTGTGTAAGGACTGTAAAATATTCACAAAGAAAGGCCAAATCCTAAACATTATTTGATAAGAGCTTTAGAGCTTAAATTCAGGGCAGTTTTTATTTTACCAACTTTCACCATCTCAATCAGTTTCTGTTCCTTCCAGTCTTCTCTCACATCCCTAATTTCCTACTTTTCTTTTTTCTTCTCTCTCTAGGTCTTTCTCCAGCTTCCCATTCACCTTTTTCTCTTACAACTTTAATGTGATTGCTAAAATGGGTGCCATCTTTTCTTCCTACTACTGGAAAGGGCACTTGATAGTGACCAGTTTCATCTCAGCATATGGAGACTAATTCTGTACTCAGGACTCTGACAATCTGCCAATTTGTCACTCATGTCCCTGTTCTGTTTTAAGTCTCATAGGTTTCCTGTCGTTCCATTTTGGGTTCTCTAACAAAGTACATTGTCCAAATACAGTAGTAGGCATCCTGGGGGTGAAATACTTTGCACATTTAAAAACCTATTGTTATTTACTACAGCTATTCTGTCCATCCCTCTACCTGCCTGAAGTTTTAGCCCTGACAGAGTCCTTCACACAGGTCAAATAATATTTCCCTGTTCTCTCAGAACTGCCCGATTCTTACTAGTGGTAAGATAGAGCTGCTACCAGTAGCTCCTTCATGACACTGAGATAAACTATTCCTTTCATCAATCTAGATAAGTGGCATGAAGCTGCAAGTCTCTCTCTTCGGGTGAAGCACCTCAGAGAGATCACAGACTCCAATTCATCTTTTAATGATCATATTAGCTCTGTCACTTGGCAGGTGTTGTATCATCTCAGGAACATTGCAAGGTTATACTACCTCTCACATGAAGACTGAGTGACTCATTCATGCTTTTTTTACTTCCTCTATGAATTCCTGCAACTCTGTCTTTGGCGGTTTTCCAGCTGAAAAATACATCAGTTACACGCAACCCTCTGCCAGCATTTTAATTCAAACTAAAATTTCCTCTCATAGATCACCTGCATTACAGTGCCCACTACTGATTTCTCTACATTTTTAAATGCTACTGTTAAGACATTTCATGAACTCACTACACATTGGGTCATATTCAACGTAGGGATGTTGCTGGCTTCTGCCTAACTGAATTCTGGCAGTGGAAAGTCCACTGATGGGGAAAGCTGCTGCGTCAACCTTCTGTCCACCGACATGCACATAAAGGGTCAGCACAGCCCCCGAAGTGAGCAGTGATGATCAGGAATAGTGGGTGCAGGGGAAGCACTGGTTCTGCTAATACTTTTCAAAACCACCGCCATTGGAGTGAGTGCCTATGTAGTTCTGACTATAACCGAAAACTGTCTCCTGCTCATGCAAAAGCCTAACAAAAGACAGCAGTGATATACTGTATTGTGGTTCTGGGGCCAGGCTAGCACAGGAAGGTATGCTTCGTTGTTTTAGTTCTGCTCCTGATCTGTACAGCTAATCTGAAATGCTATGGCCTGTGTTATGCTGGAGGCCAAAGCAAATGATCACAATGGTTCCCTTTTAGCCTTATAATCTATGAATCGTGGCTGCTAAGATAGCTTAGTTTCACTGAAAATATTGAACAAAGCAAAATCCAGTGATTTTGGACAGGACTGATCCTCACTCTTATTTCTGTGGTGATGAGCAAACCTCAGGTTTGGTCAAGAATCAAAAAGTTTAGATGCATATCTGAACTTTTCTAAATCTAGAAAAGATGGTAGAAAAATTCAGGAGAGAGAAGTATTTCCAGATAGATTTTCACTACATCTCAAGTTCTGTCTGCACTGGAAATACCACAAAAATAAATGTTTTCACAACATTTTGTTATTTCCATTGCTTGTACTAGATACTGGTAAGAATTTTTAGAAAATATACATTTGCCCTAGAAAATCAAGCATGAGTTTTGGGTTGGTTTTTATAATATCAAAACAGCTGTTTTAGAAACATTGCTTTATCTTTGAGGGTCTCTACAAGTAAGAGGTATTCTGTCTTCATGACTTCAGTCTTTGGCTTTTCTGTTAGGACAGATAAGAGTCCCAGTTAGTACCATATGTGGTTTTGTGATGAGGACACCTGCTATCCACTGGGAACTCAACTGAGATTGCCAAACTCATTCACTGTAAGCCACAAAACAGATGGTAAAGACTTTTGGTCACTCAGTACCAAAGCTAGATTTGGCTAAAATAGGCTACATTTTATCCAGCAACTTGAATATCATGGTTCCACCATCATTAGTTTTAATACCTTCCTAGCCCACTTCTGCCTGCCACACTAGAATTTCAAGTCTTAATTTGGCTATATATTATAATTATTAAAAGAAAAAATATTTGTAAGAGAGACTGGATTTTTATTTCAAAAAAGGATGCCAGAATTAGGAGGTGTCTATTCACAGGTGCTGCAATGATTCTGAAAATGCAAATACACCCAGCTTGAGTGACACCAAAAGGGACTGCAAATGTAAGCTGATCATTTCTTGTCTGCTCTAAATTGAAAATGCAAGCAAACATATTCTAATAGCAGACAATCTTCCTGCTCCACCTGTGATGCCCCCTTCCTGCAAATGCATTCCTTCCTATGGAAGATGACTGAATGTAGTCCCTCTGAATCTTATCAACACCACTCCATGGGTTTGTCAGTGAGGGATCACTAGAAAGCAACAGAGCTGTCAAGCAAATAAATAAGGCACGCAACCTGTGCATTCCTTTATTCTCTCGGAGGAGACTTGAACTTAACTCTGCACCTTGTCCTTCCCCTAGACTTTTGAGCCAGCTTCAAGGCTGTGAGAGAAACTTTGATTGTGTGGTTGAGATGCAGGACTGGGAGTCAGGAGACATAGGACTTATTCCCAGCTCTGCCACAGACTTCCTGTCTGAGCCTGAAAACGTCAGGTATTAACCTCTCCGTATCTCAGTTCCCTGTCCACAAAAAGGGGATTATAATTACTTGCCTGCTGCAAAGTGTTTCAATAATTGATGTATGTTAATATATGAAGTGCTTTGAGCATCTATGACAGGAGTCATTATAGAAATGCCAAGTATTCTTCTTATTTTCCAAGGAAACACAAAAACGTCCAAACACTGACAGGACATTTTTAGATGCTTTGCAACTCTGAATATCTCCTTTTTTCCAGGCTTCAGAAGAACATGCCCAACATCTGAGAGCTAGGTTTCCCTTCTCTAAAATGACTGATAACTGTGTTTTCAAGTGGAGATAAAAGGAAAAGGGACAGTGAAAGACAGTGGCAACAGTTTGGAGCGGTCTCTTTTGGCTCAGCCTCGGCCCTCTTATCTCACCTAATGGCAGAGTGACTGCCAATGTTTATTTGGCCATTCTTATTCACCAGCTGCTCCTGTACCATGTTGTTTTTCTTTCCAGATGGCAGCATGATGTTCCACGATAAAACTGACACAAAAAACAATGCAAAATTTGTCTAAGAGAGGTTCAGCAAGCATGAGAAAAACATCTGATATCTCTCAGAGCTAGCCAAGTTGCCTGATCTTGATGCCAGAGTAATTATGGGATGATTTGAACAGAGGGTATGAAAAGAAAAGCCACTGCCAAATTTATCAGGTATATTTCTGGAGGAGCAAAAAAATTAGAGCCTCTATTCACTTTTTGGCTCTGTGACAAAAATCAATCACTGCAATCTGAAAGGCTCCCTGAAGTCCCATATATTACCGGAGCCTTGTGGACTATTACATGCAGGCTAATTAATGGTCTGCTTATTTTATATATATATAATTCAATTATGCTGTGATCTAAGTCAGAGGAACATTGATATTATCTAAACAACAATATTGTCCTGGGTTCTGTGTTTTGTTTTATTGATGTTTTATTGAAAAATACTGAATAAAGGTTAATATTATTTAAATGTTAACTTTAATAACTGCCTCCCAAGCCCTGAGTTAAAATGCTACAAAAGAAAGAGGCACAACCCATGTCTTAGTCTTAAATTTTTCCTAATAATTATCAGGAACCAGCCTGAATGCCACACAGCATATTATATATGCATTCATAAACATGTACTTACTGTATGTTTTTCTTTCCTCTAAATTCCCACTGCTTCCTGTCTTTTAGGCCCTGGTCTTACAATCAGATCCCTGCTTTCCTTTGGAACCTTACTGATATTAATAGGATCTGCCTGTGCACCTGCATGGAGCTAATTGCAGGCCTGGGGTGTAAACTCTTCAGGACAGCGACTCTGGTTATGTCCAAGCACTTTGTCAGTGCTAAACTAATATCTATAATAACTAACAACACCACTGGGAATCATGAGGCCTTATGGTTCAAGGACAGGCTGAGAAACTGATTTATTTGAGCAAATCACATGACCTCATTGTTTCTTAGTCAATGCAACTAAAGAAAAGAATGCTGAACATTAAGGTTGCAGTGTAGTTATAGATGTGTTAGTCCCAGGATATTAAAGAGATAAGGTGGGTGAGGTAATATCTTTTATAATAAGGTGTAAGAAATTGGTCAAAAAAAAGATTTTATCTCACCCACCTTGTCTCTTGGACATTAAGGATGTCACTGAAAATCAGATGCTGCAACATAGCTGAAATGGTTTGGATGAATGTAGCACAGGAGGAACTTGCTTGAATCTGGGCTGCCCATATGCCAGGTGAGTGCCCTCACCTGCAGGCTAGTCATGGATCTCTTTCTCACACACATATCCTGGCCTGGAGAAACTGTCCTTGAAACTGGAAAGTTTCCATCAAAAGTTTCAACAAATGCATTTTCTGAAGAAAGGGTTTCATCAAAAAAATCCTGATCAGTTCTACTAAAAACCATAAGATGTTTTAAAGACAGAAACTACATTATGTTTTGGGGGTAATTTTAGCTCTTGCCTGGCCCACTCCCAATAAGTGTATGACAACTGCAGTGTAGCCAACTCTCACAAATTAATAGTAAGTAAGATGATGTTGATTCTTGTTGCAGGAGCTTTTATGAGGGGACCCCGACCAATATCAGAGGCCCATTGTGCTAGGCACCATACATAGTAAGAGACTTTCTCTACCTTGAAGAGCTTACAAACTAGTGGTGAATTTCTGATGACAGAAGTGGAACTCAGACTTGCTGAACTCATCTCATATAGGGGCCACCAAACATCCATTCAATGAGAACAATAATGACAGAAGTCAAACTGGTGACTTCCAGGTTTTCAAAAATTCAGAAGGGATCATTGTAACCATCTAGTCTGACTTCCTGTATAACACAGACCATAGGACTTATACTCTAGGAATAATTTGGGGTATCTTTTAGAAAAACATCCAATCTTGAGGTGAAAGGCTCTATAGCATCTTAGCAATGCCCTGCAACATCCAGTCCCCAGAAGTGTTAACGTTGCACCTTTGAGAGCAAGTCTTGTGTTCTGGAACGATAAGTTTATTAAATCAGGTTCTGACCTTTTTGGAGCTCACACAGGCAGGATCATTCACTCTGGCAACGCAGGCAAAATCTCCCACAGGCTGTTCATGAAGGGGCAGCATGCACTAATCAAAACATAAATACTAAAAATGCAACATTAACACATCATCTAAATATAATATTTTACAATATAAAATCATGCAAAAATAACTCAAGTGTCTTTATACTAACCATTATACATATATGTACATTGTTTTTCACCCCTGCAAGGATCACTAGCAGAGTTCTAAGTCCCAAACTTCAAATCCATAGCACAGACCTTTTCCATTTCCACTACCGGAGTTGTTTGTAATGGGAAAGCATGCTGTTATCCTCTGTGTGAACCAGCCCACACAAGGAGACAGAACGCACACCGCGAATGTGTTTTACTCATGTAACCTACACAGGAAATGCTATGCTTGGACTAGCCTGTCTGAACTAGCTTGCACAGGTAGCAATAACAATGAAGCCAGCACAGCAGTCAGAGGAAAACCTAGGGCTAAACTCAGGCTATAGCTACACTGCAGAGATTACAGTAGCACAGCTGCACCAATGCAGTCATGCCGCTGTAGCACTGCTAGTGCAAATCCTAAGCTGACAGGAGAGAGCTCCTGTTGACTTAGGCCTGGTCTACACTACGCCGTTAAATCGATTTTAACAGCGTTAAATCGATTTAACGCTGCGCCCGTCCACACTACACTGCTCTTTAAATCGATTTCTGTACTCCTAGAAAACGAGAGGAGTAACCCTAATATCGATATTACTAATTCGGAATAGTGTTAGTCTGGACAGAATTCGACGTTATTGGCCTCCGGGAGGTATCCCACAGTGCACCAGTGTGACCGCTCTGGACAGCAATCAGAACTCAGAGGCACTGGCCAGGTAAACAGGAAAAGCCCCATGAACTTTTGAATTCAATTTCCTGTTTGGCCAGCGTGGAGCTCTGATCAGCACAGGTGACCACGCAGAGCTCATCAGCACAGGTAACCATGCAGTCTCCTGAGAATCGAAAAAGAGCTCCAGCCTGGACCGCACACAGGAGCTACTGGATCTTGATCGCTATATGGGGAGAGGATTCAGTGCTAACAGAACTGCGTTCCAAAAGACGAAATGAAAAAAATATTTGAAAAATTTCAGGAGTCTATGATGGGAAAAGGCCACAGCAGGGACTCAGTGCAGTGCAGAGTAAAAGTTAAGGAGCTCAGACAGGCATACCAGAAAACCAAGGAAGCAAACGGAAGGTCTGGATCAGGGCGAAAACATGCCGCTTCTACGCTGAGCTGCATGCAATTTTAGGGGGCTGCGCAACCAGTACCCCACCCCCTGGCCGTGGATTCAGAGGTCGGGGTTGTAATATCAACCATGGCTGAGGATTCTGCGGAGGGGAAGATGAGGAGGAAGAGGAAGAGGAGGAAGAGCTTGCTGAGAGCACACAGCACTCCATTAGCCCCAACAGCCAGGAGCTTTTTTGTGACCCAGATTTACCCTCCAGCCCTCCCAAGCCACTAGCCCAGACAGTGAAGCCATGGAAGCGACCTCTGGTGAGTGTACCTTTGTAAATATCAAACATGGTTTAAAACAAGTTTTTTTAATGATTGATTTGCCATCAGGGCTTGAGATGCATTCGCAGCCAGTAAAGTTACAGGAAAAGTTTGTTAACATGTCTGGGGATGGAGCGAAAATCCTCCAAAGAAATCTCCATGATCGCTCTTGGAGATACTCAAAAAGCTTTTGCAGAAGGTTTCTGGGCAGGCAGCCTTATTGGGTCCTCCATTGTAGGACACTTTTCCACGCCATGCATGTAGCAAGTAATTCGGTATCATTGCTTGACAAAGCACAGCTGCGTAAGCTCCTGGTGATTGCTGGCTTTCAAGAAACATTCGTTCTTCATCTTGCGCTGTTATTTCTCAGGAGTTATATCATTCATTGTAACCTGGTTGAAATTCAGGAATTTAATTAAGGGGGCAGACATGGCCATTTTCCTACTGGGCTGCCGCTTAAATCAAATCCTTCCTTGCATGTAGCAAAGCGGGGGGAGGGGAGGAAGGATAGCGCTGAGCTTTTCTGCGTTTGGCGAGCAGGAATCTTCCCAGCTACCAGCCACGCGGGGGAGGGGGGAGGAAGGAGGTGATTAGCACTGATCTTCCATGATAGCAGCCATGCGGTGGGGGAGGAGTGAAGCAATCCCTTAGGGAAAGAGGGGGGGGTTGGCGTCTGCTGCTGTTCCTCTTAACAGGAAAAGATAGTCACTGTGTATAACGCTGGAGAAGTCAAACAGTAAAGCCTTACCATGGCCGCATGCAAGCTGAATTGTGATGTCCTGGACCTGCGTCTGTGAGATCTGCAACACCAGAGCCACAGGCACTCAATATTAAACGATGCAAAATGCGACCTTGTAGTGAAATCACATGTGCTATGTAAGGTGGATAGTGTTATTCACTGTGAAAGAGTACAAGCATTGTTCTGTAAAATGTATCTTTTCACATACTTCTCTCCCTGTTTTCCCTCCCCCATGCAGCTGCACAGTTGTCCAGCCTCCCTACTCCATCCGAAGGCTAGCTCAGATAAGGCGGAGAGGAAGAGAACTCGAGATGAAATGTTCTCTGAAATCATGGAAGTAACACCCGCAATGACAGAGCTCATCAGAATGAGTGGAAGGACGTGCTAGCAACGTACAGGAAAGATGCCAGTGAACGGGAGGATAGGAGAGACGCTCGAGATGAGAGGTGGCAGGAAGATCAGAGGTGTAGGCAGGAAGATCAGCGGTGGCGTGATGCAACGCTGGAGCTGCTGCGTGATCAAACTGATATCCTCAGACGCATGGTGGATCTTCAGGAAGAGCAGCGGGGTTACAGAGTGCCGCTGCAGCCCATGGTAACCACCCTCAACCCTCCCATGTTCCATATCTCCTCACCCAGACGTGTAGAACGCGTGGGGAAGGCTTTCTGCACCCGCCCACTCCACCCCCGTGGACAGTCCAACCAAAAGGCTGTCATTACGTTGAAATGTGCTTAATGGCCTTTCCTTCCTCCTATCCTCCTCCCAAACCACAGCAGGCAGGGATACCTTGATAATTCTCTGCCTCTTTTTTATAATTACTTTTTAATAAGAATACATCAAAGGGGGAGGGTGGGTTGCTTACAGGGAATGACTTTTAATAAAGAATACATGATTTTTAAACATGATTTTTCCTCAACAATAATAAAGGACTTTTAATAAAGAATAAATGATTTTTTAAATGATACTGGACTTTATTTCCTTCAGCAAGCTGTAAGTAAAGGGGAAGGGTGGGTTGCTTACAGGGAATGAGTCAATCAAGGGGGGAGGGTTCATCAAGGGGAAACAAACACAGCAGTCACACCGTACCCTGGCCCGTGCTGAAACTCGTTTTCAAGGCTTCTCTGATGCGCACCACCTCCTGGTGTGCTCTTCTAATCGCCCTGGTGTCTGGCTGCTCGTAATCAGCGGCCAGGTGATTTGCCTCAGCCTCCCACCCCGCCATAAAGGTCTCCCCCTTACTCTCACAGAGATTGTGGAGCACACAGCAAGCAGCAATAACAAACGGGACATTGGTTTGGCTGAGGTCTGAGCGAGTAAGTAATGTTCGCCAGCGCCCTTTTAAACGGCCAAATGCACATTCTACCACCATCCTGCACTTGCTCAGCCTGTAGTTAAACAGCTCCTGACCACTGTCCAGGCTGCCTGTGTATGGCTTCATGAGCCATGGCATCAAGGGTAGGCTGGGTCACCCAGGATAACGACAGGCATCTCAACATCCCAACTGTTATTTCTGGTCTGGGAAGTAATTCCCTTGCTGCAGCCGTTTAAACAGAGTAGTGCTTCTGAAGACGCGAGCGTCATGAACCCTTCCTGGCCATCCCACGTGGATGTTGGTGAAACGTCCCTTGTGATCCACCAGTGCTTGCAGCACCATTGAAAAGTACCCCTTGCGGTTTACGTACTGGGTGCCCTGGCGCTCCGGGGCCAAGATAGGGATATGGGTTCCATCTATGGCCCCCCCACAGTTAGGGAATCCCATTGCAGCAAAGCCATCCACTATCACCTGCACGTTTCCCAGAGTCACAACCTTTCGTAGCAGCAGCTTAACGATTGCTTTGGCTACTTGCATCACAGCAGCCCCCACAGTAGATTTTCCCACTCCAAATTGATTCCCGACTGACCGGTAGCTGTCTGGAGTTGCAAGCTTCCAGAGGGCTATTGCCACTCGCTTCTCCACTGTGAGGGCTGCTCTCATCTTAGTATTATGGCGATTCAGGGCAGGGGAAAGCAAGTCACAAAGTTCAAAGAAAGTGCTCTTACGCATGCAAAAATTTCGCAGCCACTGCGAATCATCCCACACCTGCAAAACTATGCGGTCCCACCAGTCTGTGCTTGTTTCTTGCGCCCAAAATCGGTGTTCAATGGGTAGAAGCTGCCCCATTACCAGCAGTAGCTCCAAAAGGCAGGGGCCCACGGTTAGGCAGAATTCAGTGTCGATTTCGTCATCACTCTCGTCGCTGCGCTGCCGTAGCTGCCTCCTCCTCTCCTGCCTTTGCAGTTCATGGTTCAGCATAGACAGCACGAGAATGCGCGAGGTGTTTACAATGTCCACGATAGCGTTACTGATCTCAGCAGGGTCCATGCTTGCTGTGCTTTGGCGTTTGCTCAGTTCACCCAGGAAAAAAGGCACGAAATGGTTGTCTGCTGCTTTCACAAAGGGAGGGGTGAGTCTGTACCCAGAACCACTTGCACAATGATTTTTGCCCCATCAGGCACTGGGCTCTCAACCCGGAATTCCAAGGGGCAGGGGAGACTGAGGAAACTATGGGATAGCTATGGAACAGCTACCCACAGTGCACCGCTCCAGAAATTGACACTAGCCTTGGACCATGGACGCACACCATCGAATTAATGTGCCTAGTGTGGACGCGCACAATCGACTTTGTAATATCAGTTTTATAAAACCAATTTTAGCTAATATGATATTATCCCGTAGTGTAGACGTGGCCTTAATTACTCCAGCCCCCATGAGCAGAGGTAGTTTGTGCAGATGCTGTAAACTGATAGGAGAAGCTCTCCTGCCAACATAACATTGTCCACACTGGTGCTTAGATTCGTAAAACTTACATCACTCATGACAGTGACATATTCATATGCCAATGACATAACTTATACCGACTTAAGCTGCAGTCTCTGATCCTATTGTTTTGCACACCTTCCCTAAGCTACAGGCCATCAGGTGGGCAAGTCTCTCACCTTCTTTCCTTCCCTACCAAAATCACTTTGGTATCAGTGTGGAACTGCTTACAGAAAGTAACAAAATCATGTTATGAGCAAAAAAATTGTAAGATAGCAACACCTCCCCTCACACAGGTCTTCTGTGAAAGGAATTACAGAAGAAATGCCATTTAACTTCTGGAGCAATATTTCCATGAATGGCTTCCCTAGTACAAATAAGAATATGTATTTAGTTAAATACATTTTCTGCCAATAGTCATTCATATTTTTAAAATGAATTCATTTTGGCTAAGTTTGGGCCCCTTTTGTGTTCCCTTGTTGCCAACAGAGTGACATAAATTACATCGACTTAAAGCAGTGCCCCTTCGCAGAAGTGGAGTAATTATTGCCGTCGGGAAAGTGCTCTCATGCTGACATAGCACATCTTCACCATACGCTTCACCACAGCTGCAGTGATGTAGCGTGGTAGTGTGGACTTGCCCTCAGACATTCAGTAAGGCAACAAACCCAACCAATCACAACTCAGCAACACAACATGAATGCACAGTATTGAATGCTTGCAGAAAATGGTTTGCAATTAAACCATGGAGGTAAACAAATTTCAAAAATAAAATCTGTTAAATACTATTGAATAGTGAATAAATCCAAGGAAATCTGATTTTATACTGGGATAACCCCTCAACAGAAAGAAAGGCTAACTTGTTCAGGTAAATTGCGTATTGTGAATTATTTGCTCAGTTCTGTTGTATAGCTCTTTATATTTTCAGTGATGTGTGACAGAACACCAAATCCCTGACAAAATCTTAAATCTTACTTTTATTCTTGTTGAGGAGGTTGGGGGTAGGGGGAAAGCTATTTTCACAGTTTTTATAGCACTACTCCAATTGAAATGAAGATATAAACCAACATGATTCAATGGTTTGCTACCCTATGCTGTTTGTAGATTAGATCTCACTTTGAACATGATTAGGTAAACGTCGCAAGGTTTCAGTGGTACATAGCTTTGTCAATGGCAAAACCCAGCAGTAGTATAACTGATCTGTGTAGTTTCATACTACAGGACATTTGATGTACAACAGTCTTTCTTGCTCACTTGCCTCAGGGAAGGGTGTTTTACCACAAAATCATCATCAGAGCATCGGTGCGCATTGACTACTTCTCAAAAAAATGTATTTTTCTTAGGAGGGCTCTCACTGGCCACTTATCTTGTGTTATAACTCTATGTATATCTAGGTTTATAAATCAAGTGGTATTTTACACTAGTTTTTGTAGATGATGGCAGGATGCACTTTCATCCCTTTCCCTGGATGAAAAAATCAAAGGTTCTAAGGCAACAAAAGAGTTAAGGTCATAGGATTTGCCAAGCATCATGATGTAATTCCTTTGCGTTTACTCATCGCAAAGGGACTTAAGACTCTGGATAATGTTCTCTTTCTTGAGATTCCAAGGGGATCAGAAGACCGTCTCTATAAACAAGATTAAGCAGCAGTTGACTTAACGAAAACTTGGCTTTCAATCAGGATGTCACTCAGTCATTGTGAACTTCTCAAGTTCTTCAATCCTTCTCATATAAAGTACAGCCTCTTACAGTGTAGTTATGGTTAAAAAGAGGTGACTGTATAAAAATTGCATGTTCTTACTCAACAGATCTGTTCTCTGTACATATTCAGAAGTATAACTTGTAAGGCAAGTGACAAAAATAAGCTTTTACTGCTTTTTACTCATGTAGGCCTTGCAGAACTAACATAGCTAAGAGAAATGAGTTAGATTCTATTCTTGCTCATTCATCTTCAGTAGAATTGTTCTAAATGTAATTTAGACACATGCAAGTCATCCTGTGAAACACAGTTTCTAGAACTTCATGCTTGTCCAGATACAGCAAAAGGTTTTGTTTCTTATTTTGAAGACAGATTCACAGACCTCATGACATTTGGCACACATTTTTCTGTCACATTTTCCTATGCGCAAGCCACAAACTAGTCTTAAGTCATAGTGGTCTCAAGTTTGTAATTGAAGGTTCATACATTTCTAAAAATAATGCTGCATTTCTCTTCATCTCAAAGTCAGTCTTTGCATAAGGACCATATCCTCCCTTAATGATCACACTAGGGTATTGTTTTGACGTTGATACAGAGTGAGGTGTATTAGTTCCTTTTTTGGTTAACTTTCAAATTATTTTTTACTGAATATTCTCTATTTAATGGCCATGGAAACCTTTGTATCTTATCCCCACCCTCCAAAAATAAAATAAAATTATTTATTAAGAAAGCGAAGGTTAAAGCCAATAAAGCCATAGACCCAGAAAGATCTTTTGCTAAATTATCTCTGCATCAGGTGAATATTTTTCTTTGCCCTATTTTTGACAACCATACTTTGATTCTATCTCCCTACCTTCCTTTTATTTCACGAGGCACTTAGCCGATCAGAGTTCCTAGTAAGCTTTGACAGCTGCTAACTCCCAATAAACATAATCAGTTCCCTTAGGCTAACTCCAAAATGTCTAACTACCAATAGCTGGACATTTCATGGTATATAGTAATATGAATGTATACAGACTTTGTTCAGTTGGTAGAGAGTAGGATTCCTAAAGTTTCTGTAAAAATTACCTTTTGAGTCATAGATGGCACAATGAATGAAACAAAACAGCTGTTTTATGGTCCCTTAAGTAAACTTACATACAATAAATTCAATTATTGAATAAATGTTCAGATGAATGAAACATCACATTTTTCTCAGCCATAAATGATTACAATTTCCATTGAACCCTACGTGTTAGTACATAAAGAGGAATAACAAGGAGTCCGGTGGCACTTTAAAGACTAAGAGATTTATTTGGGCATAAGTTTTCGTGGGTAAAAAAAACCCACTTCTTCAGATGCATCTGTATACCTTTTTCCACAGTGTCCCTTACACATGGAACAGCCCTCCACTGAACAAGTCTGGAAGGTCTCTACCCAGGCATCTGAAGAAGTGGGGGGTTTTACCTACAAAAGCTTATGCCCAAATAAATCTGTTAGTCTTTAAGATGCCACCAGACTCTTAGTTGTTTTTGTGGATACAGACTAACACAGCTACCCCTCAGATAAAGAGGAAAGTTAGTTGACCAGCATCATTCATTCATGTTGTAATTTTGGACACACCTAAGTAATACACCCCCTCACTCCCCCCCCCATAAGGAAGATACACAAGGTGCTCAGAAATTTAAGTTCAGAAGACAAATATGTGTTAAATATTATGTTAGAAATGGCAGATGAATCAGACTTTCTATACTATTCACTGTTAGGCTTTGCACTGGGGTCAATACCAAGCCAAACTTTTTAGTTAACTTTATAAAAGAGTCCCATCATGCGGGGGGTGGATTTAAAAAACCAAAACAACAACAAAACACAGGGATAGACATAGTCCCTGCTCAGAAGAGTCTTGGACCAAAGCTTTCAAACATGGGTGACTATTGAGGCACTTAAATGAAAGTGGCCTAATTTTCAAACGTATTGAGTATCTATAGCTCTCACTGACTTCAGTAAGATCCTCAGAGTTGGCAAATATATCTCATATTTGAGAGCATGGAGGATTTGAAAAACTATTTTGGAGTCAAACTTCTTTATATCTCCCATTGTCTTTGGTTCAGTTCAAACACACAATTTTACAGAACTAAAAATCTTCCCTGTTTACACTGCAGCATGGCACTAGGTCATCCCATCCCCTGCCAATGGTGCTGGCATGGTCTGTATGCTTGACTTGCCCTCTCATAAATATCTGTATATCTTTTTCCACAGTGCCTCTTATACATGGAACAGCCCTCCACTAAACAGGTCTGGAAGGCCACTACCCATTCCTTCAAATCACTCCCTTACATCCTGCCTTTTCCATGATTCTACAAGATATTGGCCAACTGATAGTGGATAGGCTGAGGCTGAGGAGCTGTCAGGTATAGCCACATATCACTGATGTGTTAAATTTAAAAAATTAATATAGAACAGATAAAATGTACAGATAACACCACCAGGCTGTGGAGTCACTCCCATTCTCTCTCTCTTTCTGGTCTAATGACAATCCAAGTATTTCATACAAAGTGGAACAGTTTCAACAGGAAGGAGTGAGAAACTCTCAAGCCAGACTACCTTATAGCCCAAAGGTTGTAGCACTCACTTGAGAGGGGGGAGACCCTAGTTTAAGTCCATAATCCAATGACTATTTAATTATTTATACATAGTGTAACAGCTTCAGCAGGAGAGACAGAGAACATTGCCCCAGAATATCCCATATTGCAATGGTTCAAGCAGTCTCCTGCAGTGTGGGAAACCACAGTTCAGATTGCTGCTCCACATCAGACAGAAGAGGGAATTGAACTCCAGTCTCCCACATCTGGGTGAATGCCCTAACTACTGGGCTGAAGGTTATAAGTGTTATCTTCACTTCTGACCATTTTGTGACTCTAACCCTTCATTTCCTTTGGCTTTTCTCTTTTAAAATTCCCCCAGACAAAACAATTTGGGGTCAAACAAAATGTTTAGTTCGACCCAAAAGGAAACTTCTTTGATTCACTGAATTTTTCAGATTTTTTTTCTGGATTTGCCAGCAAACTTAAAGAACAGTTATTCACCCAGCTCAACTTTGAATGCTTAGTCATGGAGAGCTGAGGTACTTAATGCTATTTTGCTTTAACCTTCACTGAAAAGGCTAATGATGACCAGATACTCAACACAATTAATATTGACAACTGGGGGAAGGAATGAAAGCCAATATAGGAAAATAACAGATTAAAGAATATTTAAATAAGTTAGATGCATTCAAGTCAGAAGGGCCTGGTGAAATTCATCCTAGGGTACTTAAGGAACTAGCTGAAGCAAGCCATTAGCAATTATCTTTGAGAACTTCTGGAGAATGGGAGAAGTCCCAGAAGACTGGAGAAGGGCAAACATAGTACCTATCTTTAAAAAGGATTTTTTATCTTTTGGGCAAGGATAACCCAAAGAATTATAGACCAGTCCACCAAACTTCAATACCTACCTGGAAAGATACAGAAGTAACTTATTAAATAATCAATTTGTAAGGATAATAGGGGGTTAATAGGGTTATAAGGAATAGTCAGCATGGATTTGTCAAAAACAAAGAATAGTTATCAATGGTTTGCTGTCAAATTTGGAGGTGTATCTAGTAGGATCTTGCAGGGGGTCAGTCCTGGGTTTGTTACTATTCAATATTTTCATTAGTGACTTGGATAATGGAGTGGAGTGTATGCTTATAAAATTTGCAGATGACACAATGTGAGGAGGGGTTGCAAGCACTTTGGAGGAGAGGTTTAAAATTCAAAATGACCTCAACAAATTGGTGATTTAGTCTGAAATCAACAAGATGAAATTCAATAAGAAGAATAAGCGGAAAGTATTTCACATAGGAAGGAAAAATTAAATGTACAATTACAAAACTGGGACTAACTGTCTAGGTGGTAGTACTGCTGAAAAGGACCTGGGGCTTATAGTGGACCACAAACTGAAGATGAGTCAACAGTGTGATGCAGCTGCAAAAAAAGGTAATATAATGCTAAGATGTGCTAACAGGAGTGTTTTACATAAGACAAGAGGTAATTGTCCCACTCTACTCAGTAATGGTGAGGTTCCAACTGGAGTACTGTATCCAATTGTGGGCACCACAATTTAGGAAGGATTTGGACAAACTGGAAAGAGTCCAGAGAAGAGCAGCAAAAATGATAAAAGGTTTAGAAAACCTGACCTATCAGGAAAGGTTAAAAAACCGGCCATTTTTTGTTTTGAGAAAAGAAGACTGAGGGGGTGACCTGATAACAGTCTTCCAATGTGTTAAGGGGTGTTATAAAGAGGACAGGGATCCATTGTTCTCCATGTCCACTGAAGGTAGGACAAGAAGTAATGGGCTTTATCTGCAGGAAGGGAGATTTTGGTTAGATATTAGGAAAAACTTTCTAACTAAAAGAGTAGTTAAGCTATGGAATTGGCTTCCAAGGGAGGTCATGGAGTCCCCATCATCATTAAAAACAAGTCAGACAAAATACCTGTCAGGGATGGTCTAGGGTTATTTGGTCCTGCCACAGCACAGTGGCAGGACTTGATGACTTCTGGAGGTCTCTTCCAGCCCTACATTTCCATGATTCCCACTGACAGGAATGTGCTATTTCACAGCAATTTTACCTCTTCTTCAACAAAACAAAAGATGATGATCAAGTGTCTGACTTCTTTCTCTCACACGGTACAAAAATACAATGAACAAGATATTTTTTTCTCCAATAAATCAGCCTGTTTCCATACATCTCATTAATAATGCTCAGGGCATACTTGTATAAACATTATCCACGTGGCCATTAGGTAATAAAGAGTCTTGATCACACTGCAGCTTCCTTTTTTATCTTAACATATTTAAACTCCTCAAGTTAAATTCAATCTTGGTTTAACGTCTCTTCCCTGAATAAAGTTAACACTAGGGCTGAATTTGGATCCTGATATTTTGCCACTCAAGCACAGTATTAATCCCCAGGTTTCAAATCATAGCAAGCTCTATAGAATAATAACTAATATCTGACACCACTCTGAAAAAAAAATCAGCTTGTAATCAATGTTGCCACCAGCTCTTGTGATATTATCACAAGTCTCATGATGTTTGGGATGAAATCCTGGTTACTCTGAAGTCAGTGGCATTGACTTCAATGGGATTAGGATTTCACTTTAGTGTTTTTCTTAAAGCTTCAACTCCTGGACTCAGCTGATTAAACAAGATTCTCAGCTTTCATTAACACATAAAAGAAAAGGACATTTCTAGTTTTCATGGTTGCAGAAAGAGCTTGAAAATGTGAACCATTAAGGCCCCAAAATCAAAAGACCAAAGTAACACCCATCCACGTACTATTTTTTAAATCTAATTTTTAAGCCAGTCTCATGATTTCTGGTGCGCTGATTCGTGGGTGGTTGTTGTTGTTTTTTTTTAAATGGTTGGGGTTCCCAATACTCATATGCGGTAATTCCAGAAAACAAGAAATAAGGGCTCAGTTGCTTTCAAAGAACCAGTTTGGATAAAACTAAAGGTCTGATCTTGCTATCACCGAAGTAAATATGAATTTTTTCACTGACTACAAAAGAGGAAAGATCTGGTTCTAAATCATCATGCTTCCTTGTATCAAAAACTTACTGAAGATTTACAGAAAACTGTCCAGGGACTGGCAGACTTAGGACTCTGACAGTGATTGGTCTCATAACTGGTCAAGAATTTTATAACATTTGAAGTCTGAAAACAAGTGTTTTATCCCCTTGATACAGCTCAGTTTCAATATTACAAGCCATGGCCTATTCACCAGAGACTTGTATAACTTGTTACATGCCATCAAGAGGGGGTGTTGATATATTGGAGAGGGTTCAGAGCAGAGCCACCAGAATGATTAAAGGATTAGAAAATACGCCCTATAGTGATAGACTCAAAGAACGCAATATATTTAGTTTAACACAGAGAAGTTAAGGGATGACTTGATTACAGCCTATAAGTATCTACATGATGAACAAATATTAAATAATGGCTTTTCAATCTAGCAGGGAAAGATATAACACAATCCAATGGCTGGAAGTTGAAGTTAGACAAATTCAGACTTGAATAGGCATACATTTTTAACAGTGAGGATAATCAACCATTGGAACAATTATCAAGGATTGTGGTGGATTCTCTATCACTAACAATTTTAAAATCACGATTAGATGCTTTTTCTAAACGATCTGCTCTAGGAATTATTTTTGGGGAGTTCTATGGCCTGTGTTAGTCTTAATGATCACAATGGTCCCTTTTGGCCTTGGAATCTATGAATCTATATCAGGGGCTGTGTTGACAACGTGTAAATTCCTGTAAATAGCTTCTTCACAATGACACAGCACTTTGGAATGAATAAATTGAGATGGACAATGAAACTTGACCTGATTGAACTTTTCAATTAATGACAGACACTGATTACAATCTTTAGGACCATATTTTGCTTTCAATTACACCATGCACATCCCCCTTGAGTTCAAAATTTGGCCCCTAATATCTTACTTATTTTATTGAATATTGTATACCCTACAAATTAGAAAAATTCCAGCTCAGTTGCCAAATTCAAGAGATGTTTTTGTATTATGCTACAGGCTTGCCCTCCTTGAATCACCATTGGAAGTAAGTGACTATTATTCTGCTAAAGCAATCCTTCCCATCTAATCAACCCCATTCATTTTCTAGGCTGTGCTTGCCAGACTCAGGCCACTGTTGGAGCAGGGGTTGCAGGTGGATTACAATGCAATCATCCTCCAGGTGGACTTTTCGATATTTCTAGTAAGAGCAGGTCGAACTATTCACTGCACAGCCCAGGTCCCACTGGCAATGAAACTGGCCTAACAGGTCTTTCAATCACTAACTTCTGCCCGGCTAAGGACTTCTCTTTAAGAGAACAATGTACTCAATTCCAGGACCACTAAAGTTCTATATAGATGCCAGTAGATTCTTTCCCTTCCCTATCAAGGCTGTCCCTTACCTTTTCAATTGGATTCTATTCTGATCATTGGATTACTTCAAGCACGTGCATTGTATGTCCTGTTGGCACTTAATTCTTCTTCATATACCTGATTGTGTTATGATTTCCACTCCCTCTCTGCTCCCACATTCTTGCTCTTGTCTACAGAGTGGTCACATTTAACATTTTCCAGTTTTACCTTTACAATTAGATATCATTGCTGTGATATTCATAATATTCCTTCTTTTCTATCATTAGTATAAAGAATACCTAGACAATACGGTGAATGCTGCAGTAACTTTAATTGGTTGTAAAGGCTATTGAAAAGATTTTATACATGACCATTATATATAGAAAATCAGGTTTTTGTTTAAGAAACCTAACACATGCATTCTGACAGCGTAGAAAGAGGAAAAAATGGGCTCAATACTTCACTGGAATAGAATACTACTTGCTTTCCCAATAGTGGTTTGTGCCTATTACAAATTCTTTCCCTGTCTCTTAACTGCTTGAAAAAACTATGCATTGAGTTGTCATACGTCTGATCCATCATCACATCATGAGTAATATATTGCATCCCATATATAGGAAATGTATATACAATTGGGTCCTATGTCTGCCATCAAATCTGCGGTTTTTGTATTTCTGCTTTTTGCTGTGACATAAGTGATGGAGAGAGCTTGAAAGCCTCCTTTACTTATATTACCAGCTACGTGAGTTTCACTGTTCTCTGAATATGTGGATCAAGTCCAGCTTTTGCGTCATATTGTATTGTTAAATCAATGTCGAGTTCTGCTTAAAAGTTAACTGAAGAGTTTTGATTAAAAATTGATGCAACAATATGACCCATTGCCCTCAGTCTGCATGCGCTATTACTGACATTTGGAAATGTTATAGTCATTCATACTCTATTAGTTATAACTGCAGCACTTCCTTTCAGAGATAACATCAACAAACCGATACAATGGCCGTTTCTTTTATTACTGAGAGCTGTAAACAAATAGCATGAGCCATATTCATCTTCTGTTAAAGCCTTGTTCTTTTACCCATTTGATACAAGTCTTTGACTGATACACCCTAGGACAAACTGAGCATGGATTGAACAGAACTATCTTCTAATAAAAGTAAAGAATTGACTTGTTAATCTCTATTTTGATGTTAATATAATCTAAGAAGTGGAAATTCATTTGCATAGAGGATGATGAGAACATACCTAAAATAACAGAGTGCCTCTATAAAATTTCTAAGCACTCTGGCATGTTTGCTAGTGTAATTCTTTATTTGATTTGTCGAATCAACACCCCTTTTCATTCTTGAAACACTCCCGTTCCATTAACTGTGAGAAAGTATAATCTGAAGAATAATAATTCTGCTACTGACCCACTTGGGTCCTCCTTGCTAATCTTAAAATACATTCCTCCTCAAAAGGTATTTCCTAGTCAATAGGCATTTCCTAGTCAAGGTTCATATAACATTGCATAAAAGTACCAAAAATTGACAGTTATGAGAATTATTGTTCAGGATTCATCATCACATAATGCACAGTTAGGCTTAGCTACTGATCTCAACGATTATGAAAATGTTATTTGAAAATCAGTGTCCCTGCCAGCAGGTATATGGGATCTTGGGGAGCAATTACCACATAGGTGAGGTGCAAAATAAACTTTATTAAGAAAATGCAAAAAACAGGGAAAATTCAATAGTGAGGGGTATGGGGTTTGTTAAGGTAGACAATTGGGGAGGGGTTTCTTTAGCAAATAGTATAGGGGTTTCAATAGTGGGGTACAATACAGTGGGGTACAATCAGTTGGTAACCAATTAACACTGAAGTATAAATGTAACAGGTAGCTAACAATTTCTATGTAAAGGGTGTGTCACAGCAGCATATAGCCAACTAACAGTTATGGGTAAAATGTGTCACAGTAGTGTAAATGTAAAATGTGAGGTGTGTTAGAGAGAAAAAAAAGGTAATCAATGGGGTTTTATGCTAGACTTCAGTAATACAATTGAGGTGTGGGGGCAGCGGGAAGACAGACTTAACCACAATTATACAGCACACAAGAGCAAAATCTTATCTATGATCTAACTTAACCAAGACTACACAAATTAGCAAGTGACAGAACACAATGCAACAACTTTTAAACCTAACTTACAGAGCACAATACAAACAATTCTCTAAACTTAACTTAACCACAGCTATGCAAAATGAAATTACACAATTATCTAGACTAAGAACCTAATTCTAATAGGTGCACCTTAGCAGCAGGGGGGGGGGCGGGGGCTGCAAGCTGGCAGCCCAGATACAGTCCAGGAAGGCACAGCTTAGCAGCAGCACAGGCTTATTTTTAGCAGCAAGGTGCTGCAGAGTTTAAGAGAGGTTTTAAGACACAGACCAAGGTTAGCTTGAGTCTGGAGTGCTGGGGAGACAGAGCCAGCAGCTAAATAAAAATAAAAGTATAGAGAGTTCACAGAGGGATTCCTTAACCAGCCCCAAAGGAAGCAGCAGAGGTAAAAGCAGCAAGATCATCAGAAGGCTAGGTACGGTCTCAATAATCAGGAGATCTCTCAGGCAGCAATTCGTTCTTCGTGGGGGAGGGTTAAAAACGGGGGTACGCTCAAAAACAAAACGAGAGCGAGAGAAAGGACCCCCAGAACCCCTGGCTGATCACACCAGGCAGCAATGCAGAAACCTTTCTGATCTTAGTTTTTTAAAAATGTCTGTTTTTAAAGCAAACTCAGGTAGTTTCCTGCCAGGACTTTTGATGGCCCCCTCTGTCACAGGGGAAGAAGGGGGCAGGGACAAACTGTAGGTGAGCACAGAGACATGTCTGGGCAGAGTCCTGTGCAGTAGGTGACTCAAAAGCACATGAGGCCTATGACTCATGCCCAAGATCTTAAAAACACAATAGGTCTTGCAGCTCTGGACATTGCCTACCCTACACCAAGCCCAGGTTTAACAAGGTGATAACAGGACTAACCCTTTGAACAGGGCAGTGGTCCCACTTAGCGCAAGTGGCCATCCCTTTGAGAAGGGCAATGGCTCTTGGTGAACAACTTTAAGGGGCCCTCCCTTTGAGAAGGGCAGTGGCCCTGCTAAACAACTTAACAGCCAGGGAAGGGGCGGCCACAGGAGGAGAACAAAATGGAGTATGGGGACAGCTGTAAGAAAACAAAATGGAATAGGGGGATAGCTGTAACGGACAATCAGAAGGATGCTCAGCACTTTTGTGGGTAAAGAAATGAATAGGGAGTTTGTTGTAAGTCAGAACAAGACAGCGGAACCATTGGAATGGAAAATTACATAGATAAGAATATTCCTGGTGTACATAGCCAAGATAGCTAGAACTTTCGTCTAGAGAGCCAGATACTCGGAGACAGAAATACCACCTACAATCAGATCTGTCAATGCCAGATCCTCAGAAAACAAAGGATAAGTGCATAGAAAATGTTCTCAATGGACATCAGTCAAAATCTTCCATTTTCATGTGAAAATCCTCAAAAGAAGAGATTTTGATCCTTCATAGTAGCACGGTAATTGGAAGTAGAAAAGACTCACATTGTTGAGTGGATCCCCATGCCAGGCAGAGCGTATAGATAGTACAATGTATTCATATATTTAAATTCAGCTCATAGCTTTCTGAGAATTATAAATCTGCTTTCATGCCAGCTTGTTGACTTTAGGCATATATATTTCTTGAACCACCACAATTAAAATCCAATACTCAATCTGAGAGTACAAGGAATGGAAAAGCATGATCTGACTGGATATGGGAGATAAATGATGAAGTGTGTCTTATAATGAGTCTTCATATGAAACAAAGTGCTTGTACTAGAGGCAAATTCCATTTATGTAATACTCATGATAGGAATCTTATAAATTGTTGATTGCAAACCAGTGATTTTCAAAAGTTTTTTAAACAAAGAAAGCATGCTTGTACTTCTATTATTATGCCAAAAGAGGGCACTTGAAGCTCTCAGTAGAGAGGCCTCAACATAATCAAATCTAGCTGTACATGGATTACTTTTCAGGAAGGTTTCAGAAACCTTTATGCCAGACTACACAGCAATGTAGAAGCTGTCCCTAGACAATGGGCTTCTTCAACCAAACAAATGTATCCCTTTTAAGGGAAAATCATGCTGCAATATGACAGTGTCCTAAAGGAGGGTGAAAAACCATAGAACATGCTTATACACCATCTAAGTGCAAAAAGGAGCTTTAAAAACTGACATTGCAATAACTACAACAATCTTTCCTTTTCTCTTCTGTTGGGATTTTGTTTCTTAAGGGTAACATCATCTTTCTTTTCATCAGTCTAACATTTGTCAAAGAGTTTAAGGTCATCTACTGCTTTACCTCACCACAATAAAAGGTTAACACCTAGACCTCATTAGTTAGACCCCAATCTGTAAAATCTCATAGTGTCAGGGTAACATTCAGTGCCTCATTTCCGGTAACAAATGGCTGTGGGTATATCTACACTGCAGTGTAAACCCAGGGTTCAAACTCAGTCTCAAGCCTAACCCGAGGGCGGGTGCAAGGATGTTTCGCGCCGTAGGCAAAACTTCCACCTTGCGCCCCACCCCGAGCCCTGTGGCAGCTCTCCGCCTGTCTCCACCCTGAGGCGCCCCCCCCGCGGCAGCTCCCCCCTCTTGCCCTGAGGCGCCCCCACTGCGGCAGCCCCCGCCAGCCTAGGGAGCCGTGTGGCAGCTCCCCGCCCCCCAAATGCCACTGAAGGACTCAAAATGCTGCTCCCCAAATGCTAGTGCCCTAGGTGACTGCCTAGGTCGCCTAATGGGTTGCACTGGCACTGCCTAACCCCACTTTCATCTACACAGAAATTGCAATGCTCCAGTGCCCAAGGATCCCATGGGGGTAGAAGGTCTGAGCATGATTCAAGCTAAGACTCAGGATTCAAGCCCTATTGCTTTGCAGTGTCGATACAGCATCACTAGACTTGCGCTCTGGTAGTCCACTGAAAGTATTCCGCAATCCTTCAGGCCAACTTTCTTTGTCCTCTGGACAGTCAAGTTTTCCCACACCGCACCACAAAGAAAGGGCCAGAGGGGCCCACATTTTGGGAGGGCACTACAAAGCCTGGGATATGGGTGGCTGGACTCAGGCCCACTCACTGCAATGTAGACACTGGAGCCCCAGAGTTCAACAATTTTCAACCACTTGAGTGTCTACACTCATTTGTAACCCCAAGCCCTGGGTTAACAAACCCAGGATCTTTAACTAAAATTCTACTGACCGTGGGCTTAAATTGCCATGTATGCATACCCTGTATTCACATGCTTCTTAAGTGGCTCTTTGAAAATGCATCTTTTATCTAACTGCATTTCCACTGATACGGAGACCTGAGTGTGGAAAATACACATCACTCATTACTGAGCTCCACTCATTAGTTATGATTTTGATCTTAAGCTATGGCTACATTAGAGAGCTTACCAGGGTGTAGCTGCACCACTGTAAGCTCTCTATGTAGCTGCTTTAAGCTGACAGGAAAGAGCTCTCCCATTGGCTTAATTACCCCAGCCCCTGCATGCGGCGACAGTTATGTTGATGGGAGAAGCTCTCCATTGAAGCTGTAGTGTAGCCATAGCCTTAATTACCATGGTTTTTCTACAGTGGTGTAGCTCTGTTAATTTTCATGGAAGTACTCCTGATATACATTGGTGTCACTGAGGTCAACATTAGGCCCATATTGGTTATGGACTAGATTCTGCAAGATGCTGAGCACTTCTACTGAAGAAGAATCTAATAATAAATAGCTTTAAAATACAGAATGAGTTAATTTAAAGTGCAGTTATTTGATGTAAAATAAATTTTATAATGAAAACATTAACATTGCGCAAGAATGTCCTGCACTGTCCATAATAGTATTTGGGTTGGTTGAAATCGCTGGTATTCAGCTGAAACCCCCAATTATGAGGAGACATATTACTAGAACAGAGAATTTCTGCTTGTGTGTCCTTTCTCTTCATCTATTCAGTTTCAGAGTAGCACACCTTAGGAGACTGGGATCTTGTCTAAAGTGGTTGCCCATCACACACATTTGTTATAGAAGCAGAAACTAAAAACATTTACGGCTTCAGGTAAAAAGGATTCTCTCTCCACACCCCTGTTGTAAATATCAAGCAGAAAGCTAATGCAAAATAAATACGGAGATCTGGCTTTTATGTTATCTTTTCAATCTATCAGCATTCTAATCCTAAATGGGCTTATATGTACTCTACGAGCAAGAGAAAATAGTCTTCTGGCTGTATGAGAAATTTAATCCATATTAAATCATTGTGTATATTTTTATATTCCTTACTGCAGAGCTGGAGAAAAATGTAGTGTATGCTGATAAGGAATGCAGGGTGGAGCAGTTGATTGAGACTTTGAAGGCAATGTTGGTAGGAAGAATAGAATACTATCATTTTAAAAGTACTAAATCCAGTGCTGGAGTTTTTCTGTCCTAAAATGTGAAGAATCACAATACGACATGACAGGGGTAAAGAAGAGAGGCCAGGAGGATACATGACCAAAAGGAGAATAGGGGAATGATCGTGTTTCACAGCTACATGTCAATGTTTCTCAGTGATCTTTGCCTGTTATTTGCTGGACCCCATGGTTTGTCTGCTGGACACTACTATTTGGATCTTGTTATATTTAGAAAAGTCAGTCAGGATTGCATTAAGATATTTCCAGAGCTTACAGCGGGAGGTTTCTACATTGTTTTTGTGGCTCAGTTGGATTACATAGCTGCATAGTTCAGCAAAAGAAGTTTTGGATGAAAGAAATTGTCAGATAATGATGGAGGAACAATTAGGTGAATGATAAAAGATCTTATTACTGCTTACAAAACTCCATTATTATGAACCATCCTTTATGTATATTCTTTCAGTGCCAATGTCTTTTTGTGTGCCACACAGAGTATACGTACTCAAATGGGTCCTATGGACTAGACTCAAATCTTGGCCACTTCATCTTTCTGCAATCAGGGGAAGCATTTCCTATGGCAGAGGGTTCCCCCCCTTCCCCGACCTTGGTTCCCTCTATCCCCCAGACTTTTCATAGCTTTCACCAGCTGGTGCTGCAGGTCTCTACTGGGCCTGCGGGGGCTGCTGTGGGGCAGGCTGGGCTCAGAATCCTCATTGGTTTGTTGTCAGTGCTGCACCCCTCTCCCCAGATCAGCCATCAGTGAGATACCATACCAACCTGCCACCCTTCTCCCTCCCCAGGATAGGGCTGACATGCCACCTTCCCACCTCCTTCAAGGATGGGACGAGCCCACTAATCCACCCTGAGCAGCTGCAACCCCAGTGGGGAGGTGGAAGCAGGGAGACAGAAGTAGGGATGCTGATGCAACTTTTTCTCCTCTCACCCAAATTCTTCTGAAATGATGCCCGTGATTTGCGTAAAATAATGATTACCTGAAATCCATATTATTATTCACAACTTGGTATGTGTATAGTCATAACTGGGGAATAACAGAGGGAGGAGCGTAGGAGGGTGGTGAAGAATGTGTGCCTTTCAAAAGAGCCAAGGATTGCATATATAGTGGTGCAACATGCTCAAACATATGGGCCTACATTTTTAAGATTTTGGATGTTTCAGCTTTTAGGTGCCCAAGTTGAGACTCCTTAAAGAGCCAGATTTTCAGTGATGCTGTGCACTCACCCTCTGAAAATCAGGCCCCTCTAGGTGTCTGAAGTTGGATACCCAAAAACAGATATTCATAATCACTAATATTTTTGAAAATAGGCCATGTACTACTGTCCAGCTTAAAAAAATAAATCAATGAACTAGACACCCCTGTTCTAGGGCTCATTTGAATCCCACACAAAACCTGATAAGAAATGAAATGTACTAACTATTAAAATAAATGAAAATAATGATGGCTAAACCTTGAAAGGTTTGCAGTTGGTTTTTGCTTGGATACTGTAGGGCAGTGGCTTTCAATGTGTGGTTCACGGACCGGAGACTATGTCTAAGATTTCCAAAGGGCTCCGCACCTCAAATGAAAAAAGGTTGAAAACCACTGCTATAGATAAAGCTCCTGCATTGGCTTGGGAACAGTCTAGGTACCTTAAGAGGTCTTTGGAATTTCACCTTGCCAGTTTTAAAAATCTGTAATAAAATGCTCAAGTTGAAAACACTCTCCTGTACATCATTGCATATATTAATACAGCCAACTGGATAATCACATTATGATAGTCCAGAATATATAACCAGGCAACGTATATCTCAGATCTGACAAGCAGCAGGTATGGGTACCTCACTAGAACAAATGTATCTAACAATTTGGGTACTAACAAAACAGTGCTCCAGAATTTTCTATAGTGATGTGGATTCAGGATAAATTTGTTATGAAAAATAAAATGACAAGGGTAATTGAGGAGTGGATTTCACTTTCATGGGTCTAGCTCTTTGATCAAACACTACAGTGTATCCACGTTTTTCTATTAATGTATTTTACACATGGTGAGATTATTTTGGTGCACTTATATAACCTTAATGTCTGCTTTTTCAAAGAGGAGAAACTATGGCTCAGCATCTCGAACTGTCAAAGCAACCGACTGGAGTTTTCTTTTTATAGATGAAAAGAAATGTCCAGATGAAGAAAGAATTCTCAGTAGCAAAACTATCATACCATGATTACTCTGGCAGCAACATCCCATCTCAAAGTACACATGGCTGCATAAACAGAAAGCTCGGAAACTTTCAGTGATACCCACAACTTTTTCAATTACATTTGAAACTTCATGTCATCTCAAAAGATTCACTAGCGCTGGAGCTGCTGCTGAAAATGTCAATTCTATCCTCTTTTTTTAAAATCACTTTATTTTTGAATAGGCCAAAAGTAAGTTATCTCCTCCTGCTAGGGACCCTCAAGTTTAACATTAGAAGAAGTTTTGTGACAGTCTAGTAAACCATTAATGAAATTTCTTTTTGTGACAGACAGATGTAAATGTATCCCTCTAATCCTATTCTTTCAGGTCCCTGTCTGCCGATGAATGTTAATAATTAGTAGTTGCATTCCCCCTCCCTCTTTATAAAATTGCATTCTTCATAAATTCATCATCATCTTTTTTTGTTATGTTTTGTTTTCTCAAAGTACCAGCAGCCCTGACAGTCTCCCTTTGTTCTTATGTTTATAAATTATTTATAATGTAGAAATATCTCTTCTTAGTCTTAAAAAATAAACTAATGGGTGAACATAACATACTGCCAGCAGCAGATCTACCACAAGGTTTAAAAAAAGAGCTCACAGTTAACAAAGGAAGAAGGCAAGAACACTGCATGGAAATCCATTTATCTGAGTTTACACTGAGTTTTGTTTGCAGGTGTTAAATACATCTGAGTTACTCTCACTTTATGCTCTTTTTCAATCTCATTTCCAAACTAAAACACCTTCACTGACTCCACAAAAATAGCCTCTTCTAGGACTTCTTGACACTGACAATTTGTATCACTTTAACTATACCTGTATAGTTAAAGCTGTACAACTCCCATAGTGTGGACACAGTATACTCATATAAATGTACTTATAGTGGTATAAGTTAATTCTGCATGCGAAGGGGAATAAGTTACATTAGTATAAAGGCACGTTTAAACAGGTACAACTATGTTCACACTAGAGGCTGTACTCCTATAATTATATTGGTAAAAAATCCACACCCATAACTGATATACTTCTACTGATACAGAGACTACTCAGACCAGAACTCTGTCTCTTTGGGTTGTAAACAGGAGTGTCACAAAAAATCCAAACATTGCACTGCATTTAGTGAAGGCTAACAGCCATGCATCCCAAATACATACACTTCTCAAACACCAAATCACTATTGAAATATAACAGTATTTGCCACCTACTGAATAGCAATGAGTGATTTATTTTCTAAGTCTATTTCAGTTTTGGCTATGGCTCTTTATCTCTGTTCCACATAGTCACCAGCAGGAGTAGTAAGCTAACCACATATATGACCAGAATGATTATTAATTAAAGTAAACATAACTTAATTCTGTATAATGCAGTCATATAAAATCTGTAGTCAAAGCTTTATTTTGCAGTAGGTGAGCACATGTCAACAGAGATAGCTTAAAAGTCATAGTATTATACTGGAAATATATCCAGGGGTTAGATAAACAGCACTCCTAATAATGTTAATGCTGCCTGGCATGTAATTTAGATAGAGATCTGATCACCACCTTACATCAGCTGTAAGAATTTTGTACCAAAGCAGAAATAACATCTTATCTTCCATCTGAAAATGGGACAGTGATGCCATGAGTTATTTACTGACTTACTGCTACACGGTAATATCAAATAGGGTAACTGTCCAGCTATTCACAGCAGTGGTTCCACAATGCCTCAAATTATTTCATCTACTTCTATAACATAAGTTCCATCCAGAAGTAGCTACCAGTCACTATTATGACAGCAGCAACACTGCATGACAATAATAATTCAGGAACAAAAAGCAAAAACAAACAAAAACTCATCTCCATTTAAAGTAAAGGGAAATGTATTAGTAGAAATGAACTTGATGTATGAAGGATCCATACTCTAACCCAAGTTCAAGGGTGTCTGGAGCAAAGACTTTGGTTTCGCTTTGTGAGCAGCAGCACAGATTGGCCAGAAGCCCTTTGCAAATTATTGACAGAACTGGCTTTATGACCCGCAGGGCCGGATTGGAATACTTGGCAGCGGTCCGCGGCTTCGGCGGCATTTTGGCGGCGGGGGGTCCACGACAGAACTTCCACGGCACTGAAGGATCTCCCGCCGCTGAAATGCCGCCGAAGACCCCTGGAGTGGGGCCTCCTTAGTCACGGGGCCCTCTTCAGTGCAGGGCCCGATTCCGGGGAATCGGTGTAAAGCCGGCCCTGATTATTCACATTAGTTTTTGACTGGTTTCTGACTTTACAGTATGGACTATATCTTGGCCAGAAAGAACGCTCATGAAAGACCTTTAGAAATCACTAGTAGAAGTGCTTTATGAATGAGTGAAAGAGGAGGCAGCTCCAACAGCTTGAGGTATGTGATTCAGTTTAGACAAAGCCAGCATGGACAGAGCCATCTTGAAGCTCAGCCAGATTCTCAGAATGAATCTGAACCCAATTTACACTGTAAAAGTGTGGATAAGTCCTCCACATAATCTCACTCCTTGCCTTCAACACCCCACAACAAGTTCTGAATCATTGTTGAAATCTATTTTGGGATTGTCTCTAAATCAATGTTGGGATAGCTGCAGTCTTCACATCTTGCAAGGTAAGATGCTAGGGTTGAATGGATTGGGAAAACAATACATTTAGGAGAAACTCTGAGTGGGAAGCCCACAAGTACATGGGTTTTAAATAAAAGAACTAAGCAGAGCCCAAAGGAGAGAATGCCCCATGTCTGGAATATCATCCACAGGTAGCAGGCCTGTCGGGAGACATTTGGTGAGTCAAGGGAGTATTGCTGGGGATTGGAAGAAGGAGTTGCAGGGTGAAGATGGTTGTTTAGGGCTTGGCTACACTGAAGAGTTGCAGCGCTGGTGGTGGGTTTACAGCGCTGCAACTTAGTAACCGTCCACACCTGCAAGGCACGTCCAGCACTGCAACTCCCTGGCTGCAGCGCTGGCTGTACACCTGGTCTGCTTGGGGTATAACGATTGCAGCGCTGGTGCTGCAGCGCTGCTCGTCAAGTGTGGCCACCAAAAGCGCTGTAATTGGCCTCCAGGGTATTAGGAGGTATCCCAGAATACCTGTTCAGCCACTCCCAATAATAAAAAGACACTTAATCAAAATCCCACCACTAAAGCGCGCTGACCTGGGAAGCAGGGAACTGAATTCGGTTCAAGCTCTGCACTGGGTTTCCTATGTGAGTTGGGCTTGAATACAGAGACTTGCGGGGGACCTCAGGTGAAACTATCCTCAATTTCCACAGGAGTTAATCTGGAAGATATCTCACTGCTGCGGGTTACTTAGGAAGCAAAGGGAGGGTCTTCTACAGCAATGCAGATTCTGCCCCTGGGCCCCTATGCAGCTTCCTGTGTGCAGCAATGTCCCCCCCTCTCGCGGCACAACAGTAGCGGCGGACGCGTTAAGCCTGACTGGGACAGAGAAATCAGGACCACAGTGGCTTTCCTATAAATTCACAAGCGACATCTGAGGCAACACACTTTCTGGCAGACCACTTTCCAGGAGATTAACCAAGTGCCGAATTACCATCGACGTGCATAGACTTACATCAATGGGCTATTCCATCATCTAGACATGCATGCCTGCAGCCATAAACCCCACCTTCTCCCAAAACATTTGCCATCCTGGAAAATAAAATGCTGGTTACCGGGAACCCATCCTGCTTCTTCTTCACTCACAAGATCAGCTGCTGCGCAGATAACTGGCGCTAGATTCCTCCTGCTTGAGAAGAGCTCTGGCTGCAATGAACATTCCTGGGACTAAACTCTGCCAGTTCAGCAAACCAACGTTGGGTGTCTCCCCCGCCATTGCCTCACCACCTAACCCGGTTTTTTCATCACTTGTACCGCCACACCTCCACACATCACTGCAGTCCTCCGTGGTGTGTCCCTCTCCCCCAGCGCCATTCCCCCCGCTTGGGCAACAACACATCCACACTTCATTCAGAGACAACTTGAATCAAATAATACCCACTCTCCACTCTCCCTCATCAGATCCTGCCTAACTGACTGATCTCTCCAATGGGGATGGAAATTCACATGGAAATGAGTGATCCGCTGCCGGATTGGGCAGTGGCGAACGACCTGTTTGGAGATGCTTCTCAATGACAGGCTCATGTTGAATCCGCAACTGTTGATCGTGATCGCAGCTCGGTCACTAGTTATGCTCAAAGAGATGGCAGGTCGTGGGGAGCAAGCCAACCTGAGCGGCCGGTCCGCTCTAAAGCGGCTTTGCAAATAGGCACATCCGCTAGCCTTACTTATACGCTGCATATGGCACCGCATCCTCCTTCATGGCCCCCTTTCCATGCATGTCCTTGATAATCTGCCCATATGTAATCATAATCCTATGGCTGGAGCGCAAGCTGTGACTGCACAGCTCCTACAACACTGATTGAAGTCGTCGATGCAACTTACATGCTGCACATGCTGGGTGTCTCGTTTGGAGCATGGAGGCATGGGTCACTGTACTGATTGCACCCAGCCTGGCTAGCAAACAGGAAGGGGATCTTTTCATATTCCCACGGAGTGAACGGGCAATATGTTAAAAGGAGGCGGGTCACCTGAGGCCAGGGCAAGTAGGGGTGAACTGATCGAGCAGCAGCTTCCTGAACAGGCCACTGTTCCGAAAGATGCATGCATCATGCACCTTTCCAGGCCAGCCCGCGTAAATGTCAATGAAACACCACGGTGATCCACAAGTGCCTGGAGACCATAAGAGAAATACCCCTTCCGATTAATGTACTCAGATGCTAGGTGCGGTGGTGCCAGAATAGGAATATGCGTCCCATCTATCGCGCCTCCCAGTTAGGGAAAGCCATTTGTGCAAAGCCATCCAGAATGTCCTGCACGTTCCCAGAGTCACGGTTCTTCTTGGCAGGATGCGATTAATGACCCTGCAAACTTGCATCAACACGATTCCAGCGGTTTGACTTTCCCACTCCAAACTGGTTCCCGACCAATCAGTAGCTGTCTGGAGTTGCCAGCTTCCAGATGCAATAGCCCACCCGCTTCTCCACTGACAGGGCAGCTCTCAATCTCGTGCCCTTGCGCCGCAGGGTGGGGGCAAGCTCCTCACACAGTCCCCATGAAGCTATATTGTTTTTCTACCTGTACTTACAATTTGGAAACAGAAGATTAGAAGATAAAAAGAACCTTCTCATAGCTGAGAGACAGACAAAAGACACAGATCCAAGACAAAGAAGACCCACAAATTCCCTCCCTTAAGCTTTTAAAAAATCCAGTTTCCTGATTGGTCCTCTTGCCAGGTGTTTGGTTCTCTTTGTTAATGCTTTACAGGTAAAAGAAACATTAACCCTTAGCTATCTGTTTATGACAGACACTCATCAGCAAAGTCCTCAGCAGCTCGGGCTCCATTTCCCATAGAAATCGCATTGCACACAAACCGTTGGGAGACTCACGATGGCGCCAAACGTGGATGGAAAAACAGTGACTGATGGGATGTGAAGTGTTGCACCATGGGGAGTTGGGACAGGAAGCGGAATGGCCCGCACCCTTCCGTCCCCTTCCTACAACCCACTGCACCAAAATGGGACGAGGTGTTCTGTGGGATAGCTGCCCACAATGCACCACTCCCAGCAGCGCTGAAAATGCTGCAAATGTGGCCACACTGCAGTGCTGGTAGCTGTCAGTGTGGCCACATTGCAGCGCTGTCCCTACACAGCTGTACGAAGACAGCTGTAACTCCCAGCGCTGCACACCTCCAAGTGTAGCCAAACAGAGAATTGGCACCACAGAAAATTGGAGGAAATGAGAAAGTTGTGTTTGGGTTGGGTGACAGGAGATGAAAGGCAGAGGAGTGGGGAGGAGGGAACAGACCCCAGTAAGATGGTATAAATTCAGATAAGAATCTAGGAAAAAATGCTAAGCAGGTGTAACTTCATTGTTTTCAGTGGAGTAACATAAGCAGAGAAACTTTTCTGTATTTACTCAAACTGAACTTCCAGCTCTTAGTAATTTTGTGTGAACTTCCAATCTACCTTAATTATTTCAATTCTGGCATTGTTTCATGACCATAAAAACCACCATTGTTACAATACAATTCTGCCTTGGTTTAACCTCACTCTCAAATTTTGCACAAATATAAGTACTCACATCTCTTTTTAATAAGCTCTCTTTCGTAACACTTTTGTATTTAAGGACACTTTCTGCGTGACTCCCAGCTGCATTAAACCCTATTATAACTACATTTGTAACAAAAATGGGCTTATACAAATACCCGATACCGATATGCCTCTGAATTTAAGGGATATGGGAGGGGAGTTCAGAATCCAATTTTTTTTTGGGTCTGGTCTGTTTGTATAATGGACCAAACCAAATCCCAGATCTAAGTACTCTTGCACTTCACTGGTTTCAAAATCCAGATCCAAAATTTTGTGACTCTGGCCCTTCTCTAGTTATAACAATATCTTTTTATAACACGCAAACTGCCTGACTCCCTGGTGCCATGAAAATACAGTATACAAAGGCTTTAAGCTTAAAATACAGCATGATTATTTGATAGCAGGAGGCATCTGGTGGAGACAGAGACACATGGATGGAATTGACTTGAGGCACGTCATAAGAAAATAAGGGTGATGTGATCACAGTACTTACAGTGTGTGCAGCAGCTGTACAGTTCTACATGGCAGGTTCCATCATACATTTCACATGAAAAAAAAAGAAAGATTCCGAATAAATGATGGGTGAATGCAGAATAAATTGTAGTGTATGACAAGCCACTCTCTCTTTGTTTAATATATAAATCAGGAGCACTTATGAATTGATATTAATTAAAATAATGTATTTGCTTTCTTTCGACAGTTATGTCAGCCTCATTAAAAACGAGTGCTAAATCTTCATTAGATTTTCAATATTAAAATACTTCCATGAAAGATGAATTAACATTTAACTTGTTGCTGATCATGTTGAGAAAAAGGGGAAACTATCAGGGACGTAATCCTGGCCCAATCAAATCAATAGGAGTTTTGCTATTGATGTCAGTGGGGCCAGAATTTCACCCTAAATCTTTAGCTGGTAGGAAGTAGAAGTAACTTTCACAAACTTACAGTTTGGTCTCCAGAGGTTTTTCACTTCAGTTGTTTATTCATCATTAACTTCTGGTAATGCATGGCCATGGCTAAAATTTTCAAACCCACCTAAGTGGCTTAGGAGCCTACATCCCATTTCTCAGCAGTGATTTAGGTACATAAGCAGCATTAGTCTCATTGAAAGTCAATGGGATTTAGGCTCCTGTCTCACTTAGGTGCTTTGAAAATGTTATCCCATGTCTTAAACTAGAGTAACTGAATCAAGTAAAAAACAGTATTATTATAACTATGGCTAGTCTAGATCAGATTTTTTTTTTTTTTTTTACTAAGAACAAAGGGAAACAAAACAACTGGAACATGTGAGAACACTATAATTCAAATCAGACAGGGTACTTGCAACATTGTTGATTGGGCTTAGGTTTGGATGGCATTACTAGGCACAGCCTGACTGGACCAAGAAGTAAAAGGTAGTTTCGCTGGGTAAGTCTACAGTGCATTGTGAACCTGGGTCTGTGGCATCTGGGTGTGTGGACTCAGTTTTTCCAAGCCTGTGCTTGAGGGTCCACACTGCATGTTAAAACTTGGGTTTACAATTGCTAGACCCAGGTCCCATACCTGTTATAACTAGGGCCATACTGCACTATGACTCAAGTCTGCACCTTTACCTGCGTCCACACTGCAGAATGACAGGACTTGGATCAGAGTCTCAGTGGAACTTGGGTTCTGATCCTCCTCCCCCGCTCTCTCTGAGCAGGGTTCTAGGACCTAGGTCCTAAGTGGTTGCTGACCCAAGTCAAGCTGCTTTGTGTGTGGACGGAAAGAGGGCTTGGGCTCAAACCTGAGTCAGAGCCTGGGCTTAGTGTGCAATACAGACTTACCCTCAGAGTTCTATGTGTTGAGCCTTGCTAGCTCTCATCTCACCCTGTTTCAAGCTGCTATAAATTTAGCAGGGATGAGTGGGCCAGAGTGAAAGAAGATAATAGTTATCAAGTTGAAGTAAAATATTGTACTTTGCATATTCAGTTGTAACTATGATCAATGAACTCCTTAATTCTGTGACAGCTGTAGACTTAAATTAGTGCAATTGTTACTGGAATGGCCTGAGTTGATCTGATACCTATTCAAAAAGCCATTTAAAATAGCCTAGTTGTCTTCTTAATGTGTTGTCTTAACTGAATTAGCTTATAAATGTGTCTGTGTTTGGGGGGGAAAGGTAGATTTAATAATTGTGTTTTATCTGAATGGATCCTGCTTGGAAATGGAAACATCTGATTCGCTCATCAATATGTTTATTCATCAAAAAGCCACAAGGTGGTGGTGTGGTGTCACTTTTTAAAAAAACAACAACAAAAAAGAGGTTTTGTTTAATGAGCTTGAACTCACAAGCCTGCTCATCTAGTGAACTGTGACTTTTCAAATACCAACCCATTAATGTCAAAGGCAATACTGAAGGGAACAGTTCTGTTTGATTTAAAAAATACAGACAATGTGAAGTCCACTATGCTCTAATATCTATCACCTATGGGGCTCCATTCATGCCTAATGCTTTATTCAAGCTAAGACCTAGTTTTTATATATCAGATTAATACATATCTACAGCTTTGCACCTTTCTATTTTGATTTTTTTATTATCAGGGCTCGCCGGGGCCATTTTCATTCCCTTACTATAGCATCTGCAAGCAGGTGGATTAGAGATAACTCTCATTGTGCTTTGTTTTCTCCTGACACTGTCATTAATCATTCCTTAAGCCACACTTCAACTTATAGTAATCAGGGCTGGCTGTTCCCGAGCTGCACAAGAATTGCCTTTCACAATGTAATGTGAAATTGGAAGCGAATGGCTGAAGCCAGACGCTTCTTCTGCATTCCCCATCTATCTCATCATTTAGGTATTTATCCATCTCAGGCTTGTACAGGGAGCATCTCTTTCCTTCCCATGAGGACACAGATTGCAACAGAGGATCAGATTTGTTACCCAGGCTTTGGGCTTTGATTGTCCTCTTATAAATTCGGGATTAAAGTGAAATTTCCCACAGGGCTATGCAGGATTTGCTAGCATTTAACTGTTTAACCTGGCTGTTTGTGAATGAGAATCCTGTGGTCAACTATTCCATAGAGAATATTATGGTAAGCCAGCTCTGAATGGCAGACATTTTGGTAAATTCCTGTAAAGACTGGTACAGTTGATTCCAATTAAGTTCATACCTGATAACAATTGTTTTCTTGTACATGATGAACAGAAATCTTATGATAAAAACAGTTGTCTAAGTATTCCCTTGTGAAATATAGATGTCTGCTTTAGAATAAATACAGACCTTCAGAAAGTTATAGTCCTCTGTGTATGCTTTTACAATCATTGTGCATTAATTTGTCTTGAATTTGGTCTTATCTTCCATTGTGTACAATAGTCATATTCTCTAAGCTGTCAGCCAGTTTTAGTAACAAGGACTAGCTAATCACGTGTATAGTAGTATGGCATTTGAATGGACAAAAAATGTGAACAAGCTACACTTGATATATTAATAAAGATGGATATGAAGTTCTGGAGAGCATGCTGTTAAATTTCTAGCCAAAACAGATGGATTTTTCCTGGTGTTTCAATGTGATTCTTATAGACAGGAAAGTGCTTCTAATGTGCTATTTTCTACAAAACTGAAAGCAAGGTGAAAAATGTTCAACCCACATTATCTGTCTTTTAGTTTTAGATTTGGAACCATTTAAGGGAAAAGATTTTAAAACAAGTCAAAATCATTTTTGTTATCTAGTTTAAAGGGATTGTATGCTCAACCACTGTCTATATATTCTATTTAATGTGGATGTGTTTTTTAAAATGCCTACAAGGATAGTGCCTACGATAGTGCCTATGAGGATCTCATGTGCTTTTCTGAGAGAAATAGAACATCCAAGCAACAAAAGTACATAATTTAACAAAACATTTTAGCTCATAGTGAAATCAGTTCCTGTGGAGGGAATGGACTTAATAATTAAGCTCAATTCTAACCCCCTTTCCTTGAGAAATTTTTATATCTTCTTTAAAAGTTTGCCTCATTTTTTCTTTGTTGGTTAAAAATGTGCTAAATTTCCAAAATAAGCTTACATGGGATTTATTTAAAAAAAATCAAAATGATTCTTATTTACCATTTAAAAAGGAAGTGTTCTAAAGACCTCAGTGAAAGAGCTCTGTATACTGTGAATTACAAATCTATATAATGCAGACTGCAATTAACTTATAGACAAATATATTCATTTTTCTTTGCTTTAGTCAGATATCCTGCATAAAGAACCTGCAGTTATGACAGGCACCGATCTTCTGCTAACCACTGGCTCAGTGAAAGGAAGCAGTTTGTTTGTATAATTGTACCTGCAAAATCACCAGAGGCTGTGTGCACATTTCTAAATATCTTTATCATTTAGTATTTCTCTCAGAGCATTAAATGAATACTTTAAAGGAACGAGCATTCCTTTCTATTTATATGAAATATCCTCTAGATTCACATGAGTAATTTTCAGCTGTGTATAATGCTCCTGAAGTAACCTCTTCATTTCCATTGTTTTAGTGTGAAATCATTTCCTCAGGAGATAATTAGAGTTGCTTCATTTATTACATTAAATGATTAGCATGCACTTGAAATGATTCAGTATATTTTCCTTTACTGCTGATGACTCTTAAATATGGGCCTACATTTTTAATGGATAAATTAAGGTTGTCTTGGCTCTCTGTGGCTGTGCTGTAGCAAAACAAGAGAGATTTTCTCTTCCAAACATAGGCCAGGCATGTTGTCTACTATACACTTAGTCTAAAGAGCTCCTATTCAAATGAACATCCCACCTGGTCCAACAAAGAGCCCACTAACAGTTTGAAGGTAAAACAAGCCTTAAATGACCGCACTATGTCTGCTATTGTGCAGTGGTGTGTGGGATAAATAACAAACTTAAAGTGTTTTAAGATCACAGTCCTACAAAGAGTCTCAACTCAAGTGGATCTACATTATCTGAACAAGTAAAATCCCTTCAAAAGCTAGAGAATTATGCATTACCCCAATTTGAGAACATACACTTTATTACAGAAGATTATTAAATCTACATAGAGAATTATGTAAATTCAAAAGTGTTACTGTATGTTAACTAAAAGCTGTTATCCATATGTTTCTGGTCTTAAATAACTACAGGATAAATAGAATTGTGTCTATTTGTTATTAAAATGCAATACAATTCTACTCAACAGTAGGGACCACAGTTTCAAACTCATTTGCCTAAAGCAGAACAGCTAAACCCCTGAGATAGGCTCCTAAACAGTGACTAAGGCCTTGTCTACACTACAGGGGAAATTTGATCTAAGCTACGCAATTTGAGTTTCGTGAATAGCGCAACTCAAGTCAACCTAGCTTAGATCTACTTACCACAGGGTCCACACTAAACTATGTTGATGGGAGATGCTCTCCTGTTGACTCCTGCTACTCTTCTCAATCTGGGGGAGTACAGGAGTTGCTGCTTGGTGATACCCCAGTAAGTGTAGACAAGCCCTTAGAGGCCTGATTTTTGGCTTGATCCTAAACAACTGAAGTTAATGGGAATTTTACCATTGACTTCAGTAGGAGTAGATTGGAGGCCTTTGTGAGGTGCTGAGCATCGTCAACTCCCAATGAAGTTAAGAGGATTTAAAAGCACTCCACCCCTCTCAGGAATATTTCTTACATGTCCAAGTCAGCACTGAGGAGTCCAAGAGAGGTATTTCATTGGGTTTAAGTAACCAATAATGTTCCTATGGAATCTACCTACAATAATATGTGTGAAACAACTGTCATTATTAAGAGACATATTCTCTGATGACTAACTATGATGTATACTCCTATCTCCATATATATTAACCTTCATTAAGGACCAAAGCCCTGACCCTGCATATCTTACACATGAAGTCTTATTAAATTTAAATGACAAGTGTTTTATATTTTAAAAATAAAATATTTTAACAGATTTTAGTAATGACACCTGTAGACTTTTCATTCCCCAAGTCAGTTTTATGTGCATTTATCCATCGATAAGCTAAAGCTCACAGAATAAATCTTCTGCACTAACAGGAAGTTCACAGAACTTGTTTGTGCCTTAATGGCTGCCTAATGGGGCAGGAAGGATTCAGATTCGGCATAGGGACGTTGATACAAATTTGTTATTTGCTATTAATAAAGGACCCCGATAAGCAATCCAAATAAAATAGGAATAGTAATAATATAGAATAAGAAAAAAAGAGGTAATAAAAACAGTATTGAATCAATAACAATCAATCCCCAATAAATCTGAAGAAGTAGGAAAATATGTTATACTGACTGTGCTTTGGATGAGAAAATTCATCTTCATAATGAAACTCACCATTAGTAATGGACAGCATTTCTCCATTTTTACTAGTATTTACCAGTAAAAATGTAGAAAATGTGTTTTCCTACTGAACTGAATTCCTTCCAAAACATCACTTTTCTAGATATTTCTTTGAAGTCTAGAACAAATGAACGTAAGTAAAAGAAGTGTTCCCCCTTCTGGGTGTATGCTTTACTTGCATTAGGATTGATGAGTCATTTGTATGCTGTGGTGGGACACCCGCTCCCTCAAAGTCCAATGTAATCATTCATGTGCTAATATGCACTGTAATTCCAATTTCATGAAGTACAATTTGGCAATATTTCAATTAGCTGACATCAATAATGGTGAACTTGTTCTTGATATCCTTACTGAGGCACAACTCTCAGAGAAGTTAGTATTTTTTCCCACTGAGTTCCATGGCTGGTCCTCCTTTTGCTGATGTGGAACCTGATTTTCAGCCTTCATGCCTGGAAAATGCCATTGACTCTACAACGAGGTAGCATGGCTTGTTCTCATTATTTTACCTTAAGAGACTCAAAAAAATATTTGGCTCAGTTCTTCAGGCCTTACTCTGGCAAAACTCCCACTGATGCTCATGGGAGTCTTGTTGTCAACTGGAATTATGCCTGAGTCAAGGACACAGGATTATGCCCATAGGCCACAATTCAGCAAAACACTTAAGCACAAATCAATTCCCATAGCTGAAAAGGGACGGACTTAAACATGTGTGTAAGTGCTTTGTTGTACTGGGGCCATAGACACTGATCCTGTTCCTACTGAAATAAATAAAAGGCAACCATCCCATTGACTTGAATGATACTGGAGCAGGACCATGATGACTAGGGATCAAACCCTGCTCACCTTTCTTACATCAAGTGTGGTCCCATTTACCTGCCCTATGACTAGGCATCACATATGTGACAGATACATTTTCTCTGAAAAACTTACTTGAGCAATATAAAAGCACATCATTAAATAAGAGAGCTACTCCAGGCATATTATACTAAAAGTGTGCCATAATGTTGTGTGTATGACAGGCATTTTCTGTGTAGGAATGCTGAAATTCTACACTGATGTCATTAAAGCACTACCAAACGATGGAGACACTAATATATCGGGGTTTAAAATAACACTTGCTAAGTTTTAGAATGTTTTTAATAGAGTCAAAGCATATATTTTTAAAATAGATAAAAGTTCTAACAATACTAATAGTAGTGGCGTGAAAGGTTACTATAGGTGAACTCCATCTCTCTCAAACATTTATTCCATTTAAGCAAAAATACCTGATAGAGAACATTTCTATTATTCACAAGAAATCATGCAATATAATGGTTCCTAGCACTCCTTTTGTAATAGCTTATATAAATAGTTGGGGCTGCAATTCAGATTCCCACTTTGTTCAGACTTCACAGAAATACTTCTTACAATTGATCACACTTTTATTCTTTATTGTATTCTAAATAGCCTTTGATTTCTCAGAAAACCAAGACTAAAAATTAAGTTTGCAGTAGTGAAAAGCACAGTACTTAAGCTCCCCCCCGCACTCAAAATCCCCAAACTCAAGATACTTGCCCCCTCCCCACAAATGAGGAACAGAAACTACAGAAATGAAGGACAATTCTACATTATGACTCATATTATTTAGAGAACTATTTTAAAGAATTATTTCTGGAGTCTAAATGGAGCAACATGGGTTTTTCCCCAGCCTAAAATCTAAAGTGATCGGATAGTAGATGGAATGCTAAGGTTGTAGTATTCTTTTATTTGTGACATTTTAAACAGACAACTTGAAGTTCCTCTGTCTTAGACCATATGTGTTCACATTACATTAAGAAAACCAATTACATAGGGAATCTTAAAAAACATCACTCAGCTGCTTACCTGATTCTGTTTATGTTAAAAAAAAAATTAAGGAAGAGGTAACAGATTTCTAGTCATGTTGATGTGTGACAGCAATGGCAAATGGCAGTGCCTTCAGAACTTTTCTCAAACTACTTCAGACAGCGTCTTTCTTCAAATCCATTACTCAACCATGTTTGGAATGAGAATAGGCTAAATCCTTAGCTGGTGTAAGTCAGCATAGCTCAACAGAAGTCAATAGCTCCAGCATAGCTGCTGATTTATCCCAGCTGAGGATATAAGCAGATATTTTTAACTTTAGATTGAAATATTGACAACTACCATGACTTGCTTATGGACTAAGTTTATATGTAAAGAGCAAATACAAGTTCTTTCATATAAACAAAAGAACCGAATCACAAGAAAACCTACATTCAAATAACCAGAGGGTGGAGGAGAGGAATTCAATTAAGGCTGCACTGTATTCTTAATCTATCCCTCATTCTGCCAAGGTTTTGCAGCACAGTAGGTAGCATGTATAGTATTTTCACTTTATTATGAAGAAGTTAAAATTAACAAGAGTAAAGAATCAAAGAAATGCATGAGAGCTGACAGGCCAAAGTGTGTGTGCATGATGAAGATATATCACTCAATTATGTAAATACATATTTAAGGAACCTTTAAAAACACAATATTTACCTGACTTTAAACATACCTTTTGGAGCCCAGACACTTTAGTATGGACCTATATAATTTTTAAAACATGTTATTTACCTGATTGACGAGACTCCTTTTGAGGTGAAAATACACAATATTTTCCTACAGGCTTTAAATAAACAGATGAAACACTTATTGGAAGATACTATTGCACACTGACTTAATATGATAAACATATTGTCTCAAACTGCAGCCTGGGACTGCTACAGTATTCCCAGCATTCATCTTAATACCACACCCATTTGCATTTTAATGGCCTTACACCATTTAATAGAGAAAATTGTATTTTTTTAAAAAATGAATGCCAAGAGACATTTGTAAACAGCAGCACAAATTGCTCCTGGGCTGTAATCCTGCGTGCCAAGTTTCACTCTGGTGTGAATACAGACAAGCATTAAAAGTCTGAAAAATGGGTTTCCTAATGGAAATACTGGCAGACCTTTAAACGCAACAGACTTAGCAGGTGCCACTTTAATAAAGATCTCATATTTGATCTTCTAGATTACACTTTGCTTTCTAATTCCAAATAATTAGTACAACAATACAACTCGAAATATTTTCCTTGTATGTCATTTAAAAATGTACAAGGGATGTTATCCACCAGTTTGTAAGCCTTGAAAAGTATTTCCTTTAAAACATCAAAAATAAAAATAAATCCTTAAAGATATGGCAAACATATGCAGTTTCTTTATTGAACAAACAAAAATAGATTACACACATCCTTTCAAAATCAAAGACATTTGCTTTGTCTGAAGCAAGCAAAGACATCTGGGGGCTTGAATCTTATTACTTTGCAACACTATATTGTAAGTGCATCAGTAAACCTTTTAGTTCACCAGATTATTTACAGTCAGGCCCTTGTAAAAACTACACTTTGTGCTGTTGGCTTAGGGGAATGAAGGAGACATCTAAAATGAAATATAAATGTGATATTTATTGTTACATTTACTATAGTGTAACCACATATCAAATGTGCTAAATTCACAGACATATAATAATACAATTGTAGCAAGATTGAAAATGTAATACTAAACTGGGAGACCCTTCCATCCCAGCTCCTGTGGTAGTTCATCTTAACGAATGTTCTCTCTGCTTATTGGAATTCTTCTTTGTACATGTCATTAAATACAAGTGCTACTTCCCCCTGAAAGTTCTGCTAATAGTATGTAAATCTTAAAGATTTACAAACAAAACCTTAATAAAATAATAATAATAAAATAGTAATAAAAGCCAAGCAACCAATCCCCAACCAACCCTCCTCTCACCCTTCCCTTATTTGTGCAGGTATCACCAAAGCAAAACATCTTCTACTTGCTTGCCTCTGTGAGGGGGAAGAAAAAAATAAAAAAAAGCTCTCCATTAATATGAGCGTGGCAGAGGGGAGGAAGCCTGGTTTAGTTGTTGATATTAATATGAAAAATGCAGATTGGTCTTTGTAAGTAGTTTGATGCTGACATAAATTAGTTTATTTTTTCACCTGTTATCCCTGGTTGCTATGCTAAAAATGCAGATGGAATGCATATTGGCAGTGGCTGTTTATAGCTCCTTACTTACACTGATGTGGTCTGGGTGTTTAGGCTTTTCTTTTCACAAGTACTACATTCAGAATGAGAAAAAAAGAGGTTCAAGAAGTCACTGCATCTATAGATTCATTTTAGCTGAAAAGAGGGCAGTATGTTTGGAAGGTGGGGCAAGAGTGCTCAAGATTACACCATATTTGCTTTTGGTTAACCAAATAATAGCAAACACCAACTAGAGAAACAGCCTTCAATTTGTATCTGGCTTTCTTAGACTGAAAAAAAAAAGTATCCACTTCACTGTGTATGCTTTCTAATATACTTTAACTACTTCTCCAATATATACTCATCTCACACAACATGATTGTGCTCCTGTCAAAATGCAAGTGGTGTGTATAACCAGATACAGTAACTTTCTGTAACAAAAACTGGGCCAAATTCAGCAGCTGTAATTCTACTGCTGCCAATGGATGAAGCTGGCCCTATTGAATTAAGAATATTTCATCATTTTCCTGACTTCAGTTAAAATAATGAACAAAATAAATATTGTTAGAAAAAAATAGGTAGCCTGTTTATGGATGCTTTTATTTTCCCTACTCTGAAAGTGCTTGCAAAATAAAAAGTTGTATACAATGAAAGCTAATTCACTGGAGTGATTCTAAAATTCTAGAATGCATTATTTTTGAGGTCAGGAGCTAATTTCTGCTCTCTGTTACCCTGGTGTAAATCTGGAGTCACTCCAACAACTTCAGGGGTGTGACTGCAGATTTGCACCAGGGTAACAGAGAGCAGGATTTAGCTCATGGAGTAAAGGCTTTAAAAAACAACTCCAGAAAGTAACAGTAACTGTAGTATTCTTTCTAGTGATACAGCTTAAATTAATTCACAGCTACATGTTTTCAACCATTTAAAATAGTAGAAGCTCAGTTTTGAGCTGTGTAGGTAAATTAACTTACTGGGAGGAAAAAAACAAAAATAGGGAACAATAGTACAATGTCTGCTGATTCTTCTTAGACAAGAGAAATTGTGGTTGCTTTCTTGACAGTTGAGACTGCAGGATCATATAAATATATAAATGATTTTTATATAGATTTTAGAGATTTTCTCCCAATTATGTTTCTTTGTAAAGAATACTTTCATAATACTTAAAAGTGGTATCCTTTATTACAACTCTTATTACAGGAAAATCGATGAAGCCTGAGTGGTGGGTGTATTACGGTGACACTTAAACTATTTGTAAATATTGTTCACAGCTTTCTTAGCATATTTTAGCAAGGCAACAATTCAGCAAAGTATAATTTATCACACATGATATATACTGTATGTTTCAAAGCCAATCACACTGGAAAGAGAAATCAAGACAGGAAGCCATCTATGTATAGGTCTTGCATTCAAGTAAAGCATTTCAACTTCTGGGTGTAGAGGGTTTGGAGGAGATTACGCTGCAATCATAAAACTCGGAATGATAGGCAGGAAGCCATCTTTACATTACTTTCAGTGCCCAGTGTAATCCAAAGGATGCCTGGTTGAAGGTATTTCTCTGAGCTCTATTGGCCTTGCTTCCCCTTGTTTTTTATGCTCAAGCAAGCGCCTCTGATCGCAGCATTGGAGCCACAACATCGGTGCTTTCATCATCATTTCATTCCAGATATGAAAACAATGCATTCTTTTTGTAAGCCAGATTACATCCAGGAAGGGCTTTATTTAAAGTTCACCTAAGGGGAGTTTAAAATATATATTTTTAAAAAATACCAGTTTACACCACTTAGCTTTAAAAATAAATATATCTTTTTAGAAAAGGAAGAGATCATACAATGCATTTTCTGGGAAAAAAATGTTTAGCTTCAGGTCCAAATTTATAGTAAACTCAAAAAAACCCAAAAAACATTTTAACATTGCTTGTATTCTCTTCCATCACAATCTTCAGTTTTGTAATAAGACGATGATCTTTAATGTTATAATGATGGCTTGAATAGTTGATTTGACCAATTGGCCTACTGGTCATCACTGCTTTAAAACCTGTGCCCACAAGCCCCAAACACTGGTCACTTTATATGTGTAATCAAACCTTTACTTTCATAATATATCAGCAAAGGTTAATATTGAGAAGCGGACTCTAGAGAACAGAGCTCACATAATATATGAACATTACATAAACATGGACAAACATTGCACCTTTCATTTGAGATAATATTAGAGATGAGTCTGCCTCAAAATTCTCAATCTAAAACCTCTTATATTTTGGGAATGTTCAAAGTATGTATCCAACCATGAATTTTGCCAGTTGCCATTTCCTTATATTAGGGCAACTAAAAAACCTAGATCCCATAACTTTGGGCTGTCTGAAATCCAGGTCTGAGTTCTATGATTTGATCCTGTTCCTAGATTTCTTTCTAGCAAACTTTTTCTACAGAATGTATATCTTGTTGCCTTTGCCAGAATGTATGCCTGCGTTCCTTAATTAAAGCAAAATACTCATTGAAATCAAAGGTGTTTTTGCCTAAAGATGAAGATCAGGCTTCAGCCCCTTGTCAATAGAATGCTGTATGCTTGTCTGCTATCTTTGTGAATTTACACTAATCATTTAAAGATAGGGTGCTTTTTGAAAATAAAGGGTAACTAGCTGAAGTTGGGTTATGGACAATTTTTAAAAATCTGAAAGCTAAACCAGCTTTGTAATATTAATAAAATATGAATTTGTGGAATGTTTTACATTTCTGATTATCAGGGGAAGAAACAAGCCACCCAGATGAGCAGAAGCATCAGAATTGACTGTTTAGTGGGTGAGAGGAATTTAGCTCAGCTCATTATGATGTTAAAATTAAGGCCAAGTCCTGCTGCCACTGAAGTCAATTAAGCTGTGATCTTTCATCATTGCATCACAATCACAAAATAGTTTGCCTTTCTTTCTACTATTAAGAAAAAAATCTTGATTCACCATAATTATATAGATACAATGCCAAACATATTACTAGCCCTTTTTTCTAAATAAAAATTTATAATTTTACAATGTTCTCATTTCTGACAGACATCTCAAAACATACAGCAAATAAGTAGTAAAATTTGCATGCAGAAGTTTGCGTGCAACTTATATAGCACGTTAAATTTGGTGACAGTATAGAAGGGAATGATTGAAGAAATTACTCTACATGAGACCCCTGTTACATTAACTTTAAAGCACTGAAGCCCCGATATATTGCTAAACTGATTTTTTAAAATAGTAATATACAAATGTACTAAAATAAGCAAATTATTTATTTTTATTCCTTCAGTTGATTCCAATACATTAATTATTGTGGGTGAAAACTCCCACTAGGAAAAGATCCTCAACTTTTTTTTATTATGGTTACTAAATCCAGATAAGTTTCACATGCTGATGATTTACCAGTGCTTCAATTTACCTCTCAGTTTTACACATTCGAATAAAAAGGACAGCAGGAATACTACTATTAGAAATTGTGCCACCTTTAAATAGCAAGTAAACTGACTTGACTTACTAAAATGGGAACTAAAAATATCTTTAGAGAAATTCTGCTCTTAAACATAGCAATGCAGCAACACACATATATATTTAAATAACTGTTTTGAATTAACAAATTTCATAATTACAGATTATCAATCAGTGTAATCACATCTTCCCTTGGATGAAATAAACATATCTGAAGAGAAATCAGCTGTAGAGTGAACATTCTAAACCAAATGCTGTTTTAGGTCACATAGCTGAGTACAACACAAATCATTTAATATGTACTATGTGCTTTCTGTGCCTCTATATGTGCACCTAAATGAGGAAGCTGCAGATTGTAAAGAAAGGGCGACAGAGACTTTAAAATGTTCCACCTTAGTTCTAATTTTTTTTTTTTTTAAAAAAGCATGGTAGGAAAATTATTAGCAGAAGTAAACTTGGATTTTATGAAGTATAAAAAGTAAAGGGCATGCTAACTTAATTTTCATCCTAAACTTAACAGACATCCTACATGGCAACAGTATTAAAGCAAAAAGGAGGGATACATTTTCCTATTCGATAATAAGCCATGGAAGTTGCACGGGGTAGAGTCTCTAGGAAATCTACTCTTTCTTTGAAAAAATGTCATTGGTGAGATAGGAGATTGGCACCACAATGAGCAAAATATAGTGAGGGCTGATACGCATTGTCAGCTAGAATTTGGGTTAAGACACTGACTTTTGTCTGCATGGTGTCTACCTCCCAAAGAAGATGGAAGATGCAAAATTGCAAGTTTCCTTTCTCTGGTTAATGTGGTCTATACAAGTGAATAATGTATAAGAAGATGTTCCCCTGATAATGTCACAATTATTCATTGTACAGCCATAAACTCAAATATTCACATTAACAGCTAGGTATTATTTTTCTTCTCTGAAATTAAGTGAGTGGCATCAGTGGTCATAAATGAGAGCATTCATCAAAGGCGAAGGCCGTGGCAGAGGATTAAGCGAATGCTGATGAAGTATCCAGATTCCCATAACTTGGAATGGGGCTGCATTCAGCATTCCTTTATTATCCATCTGCCACATAACAAAAAGTCTCATATATTTAATGCAGGTTTGCCCTAGGCCACGTAATAGGATTAGGAATAATTTCTACAAATTTACAAAAACAAATCACATGGGAAGGCTTAGAATTTGCTAATAATTTCTCCATAGCTGGGAGATCAAAGGGATGTAAGAGTCCAGAGCCAGGCGGTAGTTTGACCCTGGCCAAGCTTTTTTAATGAAAGGGTTAATCTTCTCAGAGGTGACCATAGAGGAGCAAATAGTGTGACCAAAGGCAGATTCAGGCCTCCAAAAATAGGAAGAAAATAATCTGGGAAGTATGACAGCAAGAAACCATTTACAGAATAACAGTACATTTTCTGGCTGGAAATATAAAACAACAAAACAAAACAGCGAACCTCAATGAAATGTGTGTTTAAACAAAGGGTGGGGGTTGCAGGGAATGAACTCAAAGAGGATCAAAAAGACTGCTTGCTTCATTCTAAGTAGCAGAAAGTATTCTGCAAATCTTCAATCTGAAAGAGTCTCTATTGTCTTCAGGTAAGATCTGTCTTCTCCAAATGTGTGATGGTTCTCTGTTTGCCTGCTTGTTTTTGTTTTTTAAGAAGAGCTGATATGCAAACACACCCCGCTATACAGGTGAGTTTCTTGTGGAATTTTAACAAGTTGCCTGCTGCAGCTTTTTAAGCAATGCCTTTGGGCTGCTGCATCTAATAGTTAGATTTTGTCCTCTATAGGCACTGAAGGCAATTCTGTGCCTCAAATCTAATAAAGCAGCCACAGAAGAGGAGACAGGAGGAGATGGAAAAGAAACCAAGGTTTATTTCAGCAACTATTAATTGTATGTTTTATTTTCATCTTCCTTTTAACTATTATTTTGAATCTACCCTCTTCTATTATTAAATTGCAGAGGTGGCAAGTTAACTACAGCTAGATGCCTGAGCCATCTACTTTAATTTTGCTTCATTAGTGGGTTTAATGACATTTGGAAAGTACAGCACACTAAAATGCTACCTTTCTTCTTCTTATAGCAATCATATGATCAATTCTGCTGCTTGGTTTCTGACCTGTTGTAACAAGTCTAAACACAATGCTCCATTCCAGTGGTCGTCTTTACCTATCAAGCTGCTGATCAAACAGAGGATTAAATATTCTGATTACAAGTAAGGTGGTGAATAATTTAGTACAGCTGCACAAAAGCACTTGCCAGACATCCAAACCTGGATGAAGATCCTATTTGTAATGCTCACTTCCTCTGGAGAACATTTTAAACCAAAAGTCTAGTTCGAGCCTGAGATAAACTAACTCTGAATTAACATATTTGTCTCACCATACAAACTGCAAGTAAAAAAACAAACAAACAAAAACTCAAAGCAAACAAACACAAAAAACACCCCACACAAGAAAAAATAAGCATTTCCTCCCAGAATGCCATGGTCTGAAAAATGACCTCCAAATGTGTTTTTTACACACAATCCTATGCACATTCAAGGGACAGTGGTCACTATTCTGTGTTTGTTCTGCCACCTGTAGCACCATGCTCAAATGTAACACCTTGGCAGGAAGAACTGACTTTCAATTTTGTTTTTTAATTTGTGTGTACGAATACAGTGGTTGTGAAAATGCCCCACTGACAACTCTGCTGAAAGAAGCCATCTGTTTATTCAGTGCACTGCATCCTACTCTTACAGTGCATCAAACCCTGTCCTGGAGGAACCACCACCTCTAGATATTGCAGTGTATGTATGTCTGCTCATTTCAGTACGATCTCTCTGATTGCCCAGAAGGTTACCAAATAATGCCCAAAGCTGTAATGTATTCTGTGTATGTGTGTGAAATATACAGTTGATTGCCAGTGGAAACTAAGCTGAGATCACCACATTCAGTTCACATAGGTCACCATACAACTATCAGAGAGTGATAACTTGCTATCTCTACCAATCTGGACTGAATTTAAACTGGTAATTTAGAGTTGAGAGGCTCTAAATCCCATTACCAATCTCTTCAATGAGCCATCCCTTCAGTATTCTGTTTAACATGTATACATACTGGTACATCTTAAGTCTTACACATTCTGAATGATTCCATTCAGAACGTGAGATCTAAGGTAACTTTAAAAAAAAAAATACAAAATGCAGCTCCTCACCTTGAAAAGAGAAAATTGTTTTAAAATCTCTTTCAGTGGGTAGGAAAGGAGTGGTCCTGTAAATAAACTTGGTATAGGTTCTGATGGTTTATGCTTTGTCGTATCAGTCTGTGATGGTCATAGCAAAAAATAGCATCCACTGTCATCCACCAAAAGATGGATACTGCAGATGCTCACATAACCTATGAAAATATTCTTGTGAGTGCATCTGATGTCACAAGACAGTTTAGAGAGTCCTACATAGGTCATAGAGGAGAGAAGTTTTACATTAGAACCCCAGAGTTACGAACACCAGAGTTATGAACTGGCCAGTCAACCACACACCTCATTTGGAACTGGAAGTATACAATCAGACAGCAGACATACACACACAAAAGCAAATGCTGTACAGTATTGTGTTAAATGTAAATGACTAAAAAAATAAAGGGAAAGTTTAAAAAATATTTGGCAAAGTAAGGAAACTGTTTCTGTGCTTGTTTCATTTAAATTAAGAAGGTTAAAAGCAACATTTTTCTTCTGCATAGTAAAGTTTCAAAGCTGTATTAAGTCAATGTTCAGTTGAAAACTTTTGAAAGAACAACCGTAATATTTTGTTCAGAGTTACGAACATTTCAGAGTTACAAACAACCTCTATTCCTCTAGGTGTTTGTAACTCTGAGCTTCTATCGTAGTAAGTTTTAGCTTTAGGCTTTTGTTTTAAACATAGAACACCAATAAAAACTTATCTGACCTCCAGGCTGACTTAAGGCATTGTTAAGGTGCAGTTTGACCGTGAAAAGTGACCCATATGCAAAAATGGCACTTCCATACTCAACAGATATGTTAGTGTGAGTGTTTGACATCTGATTTGCTGACTTTAGGAGCTAAAAATAAATTTTACTGCTTTTTACTCCTGTTAGCATTGTAAACGGAACACAGCAAACAGAAAGTGAGCTGAATTCTACTCCCCCTTTTGCATTCTGAGGCTTTTTTAGGAGATTTCAATCAGTTAAATCTTTGGAGACCCTTTAAAGGCAATTATATTGTAGAGGTATCAATGAAGGCATCTTCTGAGGATGGGTATTGCACAGGTGTGACAGAGGATATACTTTGGACTGCAGACCTTTCCATTACTGCTAATGATGCACAAGAAGGAAAGAACCTAGCTTGACTTCGAAGAAGCCAGGTTGAGTTGGGAAGGTGGGCAACTTAAAAAAAACTAATTGTGAACTGAGCATATTATGGAGAACAGAGTTATAATAAATGTGGAACCTCATGATATCATTTGTATAGTCATTTTTTCAGAGTAAATTGCATTTTAACATCATTGATATACAAGAAATAGCATCTGAGTGTTTGAAATGGAGGAATGTAAACATGAGGGAAGGGTTAAACCACAAAGTTCAGATCCTTATTGGTTTCAAAATCTTTCTAAATTTCAGGAGTGGTCAGAACATCTGGTTCCAGTCTACACCGTGTGTGTTTTAAATTTACAGATTCAAAAGTAAATAACTTTCTGCTGGAAAGTCGACTTCATAGTTGTAGTTACAAAATACCTTCAAATCCCACAACCTCATGCGTATGCTTATATTTGCTGTCCTTAAGGTCAGCCCTATCTGTGTGTCTTTCTTTAAGCCATTATCACAATGCCACTCAAAATAACAGATGAGACCCATTCATCAGCTGGCTGATGCTTTGCTGTTACATTGTACTATATGTTCAGAAGCAAAGTTGTATAACAGTGCATAGATGTCTATTATGCTTTGTCCTGAATTCAGAACACTGAATGGCCTACACCATAGACCATGGGCTCAACTGTGTTCAGACGAATACTATATCTCCCAGCAAATGGCTTCACACTACAATGGATGTAATTATTTAGTGGAATCTCTGATCAATGTGTGTCCTGTATAGCTCCATCCAGAGATGAGGCTTGAATCAGGACAGCTGTAGTCTAAAAGCAGCGGCTGTCTACAATACCTGGTGAACTGAAGGGAGCAATCTGCATCCAAGTCAGGAGTTCAATTAGTGAAACGAACTCCTCTGAGCTTGATTTGCTTCACTGGATTCTGCTAAATTTAGGCAAGGGACACAGACAAATCTGAATAAGACCTCAAACAACAGGAAGGAATGGCTTAGTTATCCTCTCTCCCCCAAATTCAGATACCAGCTGGCTATGCTGTCTTTCCCTTCCCTCAAAGTGGGGGGTAACATAATCAGAACAGTCCTTATAATTGACTACTTAAAGGAGCACTCTACCAATAAGGAGGGGAGTGTAAGTAATGTTTTGATGCTTTAAAGTGATATTTTCCTCCCATCCTGGGACTGCAAGTGAGAGCTGATGCCATTGTCATGACGAAACCAGTTCTACAGCTAACACTTGGAGACAAGAATTCTAAAAACCTGCTCTCTTCTCTGAGTCTTCTGAGATCACACCAACTCCAGTTTGTTGCAATATTAATACTTCTTTCTCACCCACTTCCTTGTAAAAGCTGAGTGAGATTCTGTCACTAACAGCAAAATAAACATCACCATCTGTTGGCTAAACCACATTACAACCTACCTCATGGACACAACAAGGGCAGGGAGAGTAAAATAATGGGAAACAAAATCAATTAGACCAAAAGGCTTCAGAAACATCTTTGAAAAAGACTGATGTGAACAACAGCAGAAGAATATTGTAGGAGCTGCTTGCAACTAAAATGCAGGGGTAGGGTTCAACACAACACATTTGAGCTTTGGTCAGGTAGCTAAACCCTGTAACAATAGAAAAACAAAAGGGCACCAGTTTATTTTACCGCCAACTTCATATAAAGCCATTCCCAGCACACAAGTTGAGCATGCCAACACCCATACATGTATAACAAATAGGGGACTAGATGGCTTAGAGTATTGTTAACAGGGTAAAAGAACCTTTTGTCTCTAGATCACCAAGTCAAATCCAGCACAGGATTGTAGTGACTGAAAGTCATTAAGATTTGGCAGATATTCAGTGGCTATAATAGCATAAGCTGTTAGTTTCAGGCCATGAGCTATTGGACAGCAGTCTGCAGAACAAAAATCACTACCACAACTTGCCAAATAGGCATGAAAACTACCTTCTGATCCATAATAGGGTCTGTTCAGGTGATACTTGAGACAAATTATTAGAGCAGTTTGGGGGAAGCTTGTACTGTCCCTGTCTATTCCCCACTTGTTTTTTGGACTGAGAACTTCAGCTTCTCAATCTGACACCAATCAAGATCTTGAATATACTTTGAAAGTTAACTGCCCCCCCCCCAAAGATATTAGAAAAATAATTTGAGTAAAATAATTGCCATCCAAGGCGTTAAAGCTTACCGCTGGACATGATGCTACTGATTACTCCCCACACTACTACGACTTCACAGTGCCTAACTGCACTTGCCTTCTGAGACAGTTCATGTGTTTGTCCCTTCAGTCACAAAGAGTTAAAATGTGAAGTGGCAATATGAAAAATAACATACTGCTAATCACTTTGTTTGTCTATAATAAAAAGTTAATAGCTCTAATGAAGTTGATTTTATATTCATATTATTCTTTAGAGGGGTTAGGGTTGAATTCATCCTTCAGATACCTGTACAATTTTATCTACAATTTTCCCTTCATCACTAATTTTATAATTATATCATATTAAATTTGTATGGCATGATTTCTCCTTTATAAACTCATGCAGCTCATGATTCCTGCTTTCCCCAGTAAAATGTTGTAGACATCATCTTTTTATTGATAGCAACCAAGATTTTCACGTATGTCTAGTCATTCTGGGTGCCTTAAAGGATATGCAGTCTACACTGCAGGAGGAGCGATTCCCAGTTCAAGTAGACAGACTCGTGCTAGCTCATACAACAGTGTGGACTTTGAGGCACAAACTAGGCACCCAGTCCCCTGGGTCCAAGCTGTGATGACTAACCTGTGCCACAACGTCCATGCTGCTATTTTTAGCATGCTAGCTCAAGCCTAGCTAGTGCAAGTCTGTCTATCTGCACTGGGAATCTCATCACCCACATGCAGTGTGGACATGCCCAAGGAGATCTGATTTGCAGGAAGGCTAAGCACTAGCCCTCTCAAAATCTGGTCCTATTAGGATGTCTCACATCTTGACCACCCAAAAATGGAGGCAGCCAAAATCTCTAGTTACTTTTTGAAAATCTTGGCTGATGTCATTTAGATAACATGAAGAAGAGCAAACATTTGTGTATGTTTTTTCATGCTGAGTCTCACTACTCTCACATCCTGCCACTAATAGCTAACACCCTATGTAAACCGTGAACTGTTCATCCCTCACCAAAAGTAATGTGATATGCTCCTCTGTGTAAGATGCACAACCCTCTCCTCTCCCCCAGTCTCTATAAACACAGAGTGTCTCATTGCACTGCCCTGCATTCTCCTGCTCTGTGCTTGGGAAGAGGGCTAGAGGCTGTAAATGGCAAGTCAGATGGAACAGGCATGGGCAGTGAATAAGCTGTTCCATAAACGGTAAAAGTAGATGTTTTGAAAAGTTGGATGCTTGTGTTAGACTAGCCCATCGGTAGGCCTGTCTCATCTGACTGGCACTTACGCAGGAGACAGCACAAGCTGACACCACACTTGACAGGACTGCAAGGGTTTTATTTGGCAAGCCTTCTTGAGAAACAGATTTTTTTTAAAGATACAGTATAAAATATATTTACTGTGGTCAGTGTGTGCCAACAAGATTTGTCTCTCCACTTGTGTTTATGGGTCACTGTGTTCTCCTCCCATACCTCCAGGGCAGTGATGCAGCACATGGCCTTCTTACAAACCTATCCTGTTTTTCTCTGTCACCTTGCAAATTCCACTATGGAGGAGCAGCTGTTAGTGTTTAGTGACCTTCTGCATCAGGGAGAATTTAGAATCGCTTTCCTCGTGGTCTGGCAGCAGGGTCTCCTAGTTAAAGTACGGTATTGTCAGTCAGGAAACCTAGATGCTATTTCTCAGTTTGCTAATGGATCACTTAGCCTTTCTATGCCTCAGTTTCTTTGCTGTAAAATGAGGATAATACTTAGGAATTCCCCTGTGAAAAAACACTGTCTTCAGTGTATGACTATAATCTGGAAAGGACAGACAACTGTCATGCAGCAATCGTGGCCAAACCCTGACTTCCATCACCACCTGCAAAATCTGTCAAGGAGCCTGTGGCTCAAGGATTGGACCGCTCAATCACCAAAGGATCCATAAAAAGTAAAACTTGTGAAAGAGATCATCCTTGACCTTGAGGGATCGTCAACACACATAATCTAGAGAAGTAGAAAGAAGCAACAGTTGCAGTTTTTGTTGTCTCCATAGTAAATGCGCACATATGGCAACACTGTGATAAGGCAGTTAACAAGCACAACTTCATTTTTGTGGAAAAAAAAACACTCATCTAGAATCCATGTTATAAACAGAAAAAAAAAAAGTTGCTCCTTTTCTAGTTCAGACAGTGTTGCCAATTCTTTCAATACTTGGTGCATATTTTTAATCCCAGATCCTGGAGTCATATGGTTATATGAGACTCTTGGCTTTAATTTTTTTTCAAGTTCATGTCTAGTCGCCATGATTGAAAGGCTTAGAAATGTGACCTTACAGTTTTGTAAACAAGAAGGTAAACAAAAAGACCCTCAAATGAATTACATTTTTAAAACCTCATGATTTAAAAAGACAAGCCTGTGATTTTTGGCGTGTGAGTTGTGAATTTTGGCCACTTGGGATTGGCAATACTGAAAGAAACAGATTATCCTTGCACCGCTTTGAGTCCACATCCAAATATGCCAGTGTGCTGCCACTAACACTGACACTACTTGTTGGTAATGAGCATCACATTTTACCTACCAGAAACAAGTAGAAACTGCATATTGTAACAGAAGGTGTATTAGAATGAATGAGCTGAGACCCTATTCTTTTAAAATCCAACTATCCTCTAACACACCCTCAGGCAGCAGTGACTATTTCCCTTATAGCTGGATGCTATAGGGAGCACCCTACCTAAGAAAACTTTCTTTTACTTTTCTACTCCCCAGTCTTTCTCTAACAACATCCACCTGCAACGCACCTAGGGAAGCTCATTACCATACAAATGATGATGTATTGGGATTGCTCCCTCCCAGAGGAAACTCTAGCCCTTGCTTAGCAGCACAGGGTATGTCTACATTGCAGCTAGAAGCAAACCTCCCAGGGGGTTGGGAGGGATTGTATTCTGGTCACTAGCCCAATCCACCACCCATGCTGTGGCAGCCACAGTGCTGTTTTAGGCACTAGTTCAAGCAGGGCTAGTGCATGTACATCTACCTGAGCTGGAAATTACATTTCTCAGTTGCTTTGTAGACATCCCCATGGGTACATTTAAAAATCCCACCCTTATTGCATCCCTTTTTCTTATAGCAGGAAAGTATGCGCTGTTGTCAGTGGGAGATCCATGCATGAAGGAAAACACAATACAGGAGCTGAAGTGACTGAGTCTCCTCTTACATCAAGCTATATCAGCTTCACACCAGTGTAAATCTGTTGACTTCAGTGGAGTTACTTCTGATTAATACCTTATGTAAGATAGAGACGATCTTATATGAAGGAGGAGAATGGTGTTTAGTGATTAGAACATCAGGGGACTGGACCTCGGGGGCTGAGGTTCAATCCTCTGCTCTGCTACACCTTGGGAAAGTCATTTAGTCTGTGTGCCTCAATTCCCCACCTAAAATGGGGATAATATCACTTCCCTACCTCAGCGGGGTAAAAATTCTGAGGTGCCCAGGTACTCCAGTAAAGAGGGCCATATAAGTACCATAGATAGATATGAGAGAAGAATTTCACCCCCAAACTGTAATACTGATTTAAAAAAAAAAAAAAAGTTCTTTTGGGAATCTGCAGGAAACACTAGAACTCACATATTTTTTCACCACAAAAGAGGCTTGAACATCACTATTTTAATTATAATTTCTGGTGATACCAGGGAATTTTAGCTCCTCCAGTAGCTGCCAATAGCACCACAGCTTTTCCACAGGTGCCTGGAGGTATTTCAGCAACTCCAGCAGATTCCCATGTTTAATAATACATAACGTACCCCCATAAAGTCACCTGACCTCCTGGATAGAATTATAGACTTTATTATGTACAATTGGGGGTATATTAATCCTTATATTGAAAGATTTTTTTAGTGACCTGTCAGAAAGTTAGATAAATGGTCAGAAATAGGCAAAGTAGGGATTAAACTAAATGTCTTTTAGAAGACCCAATGAAATGCTCTGTGCAAAATATGGGGATTTTTAGTTAAGAGAAGGGAATAAGGGATGTACATATTAATTTTTTGTGGCATAGCTCACAGGCTGATTTCCTCAGTCAGATGACCAATCTGGGAACTGTGAACCCTTGGATAAACATCCCCTTGATCACACTAGTAGCTGTTTTAACCTACTCACCTGTTAATCCACCATGCATTTTCATGAGACTTATGGAATTTGTTTTATAAACAACATTCAGTAGAAAGGTAATATTTTAAAAACATGGTTTAGTTGAAATAAATCCTTTGACTAAGTGCATCTGAATATACAGGAGATGGTGTCTGTGACATAGAAACAAAAGAAAAAAAACACACTGTTCAATACAAATATTACAATCTAATTGAAATTATATTAAAAAATTAAATGACATTTTGTGAACTTGTTTAAAAGGGTCAGAAATGTGTTCGAGCTGTACAAGATTAACCTTTGCACATTTGAGAAAACGCAGACTTCAACAGCAATCTGCTGCAGTGGTTGCACTTGCTAAAAGTTTAAAACAGTAATTTTTTCCCAAGAAAGGTCATCTTGAGCTAAAATGTCAAATAAATTATTTAGATTACTGAATTAGAAAAGTGAGGACCTGACAGGCTGAATTTTTTATGCACATTAGCCACAGTCAGGGTCTCTATATGCTCTTTTTATTAAGTAAAGTGCACCCCCTCCTGCTTTATTAAAAATCTCTCCATTTAGTCCAATATACTTCCTTTGATAGATACAATTGTATCTTAGCATCTAAATACTGGGTCTGATTTTGTCCTCACTAAGACTGGTATAAATAAGAAATGACTCTGCTGAAGCCAGAGGAATTACACTGCTATAAAACTGATATAAGTAAGAAGAGAATCTGGCCACCTATGTGCAGTGGAACTCATGTGACCAAGACCCAATTGTACAGTCCTCATTCAGCCGTTATATCCCAGACTCTAGCATTTGAGAGAAACGTTCAGAGAGGCAGGAATATTGTTAATGATGGCAGAATCCAAGTGTTGTAAGTCTCATGCAACCTTTTAGTTAGTTCTAATCTCTCTCTTATGTATGCAAGCACGCACATGCAGTTTTCGTATTAAAAGATACTGCAGTTATAGGAAATTACTAGCATCTCCTGAAAGATTTAAATAATAGAAAAAATATTAGATTCTCATCATTCAAGCTTGGTTCTTTCCTGACTTTGTGTATATATTTCTAGGCCCTTATCTGACCATCCTCACCCCTCAGATCCATCTTTCAAAGCTCTGTGTTTTTGGCTCAGTAGATTTGACCCTTATAGATTCACAAATTTTGAGGCCGGAAGTACCTTTACAATCACCTAGTCTGATCTCTGGCCATTGAACTGTATCCAGTAATTCCTGCATCAAGCCCAACAAGTTGTGGCTGAATGGGAGCACACATTTTAAGAAGCCATCCAATCTGGATTTAAAGACTTCACATGGGAGAGGATCCAACACATCCTTCATCTGTTCCAAATGCTTAATACCCTCCCTATTTAACAATAGCATTTTATTTATCATGAACTTTGCTGAGTTCAGCTTCCAGACATTGAATCTTGTTATGCATTTGGCTTGCTAGATTAGAACATAAGAATGGCCATAGTGGGTCAGACCAAAGGTCCATCCAGCCCAGTATCCTGTAAACTGACAGTGACCAATGCCAGGTGTCCCAGAGGGAGTGAACCTAACAGGTAATGATCAAGTAATCTCTCTGTTGCCATCCATCTCCACCCTCCGACAAACAGAGGCTAGGGACACCATTCCTTACCCATCCTGGCTAATAGCCATTAATGGACTTAACTTCCATGAATTTATCTAGTTCTCTTTT